>NW_023270433.1:9549938-9876722 GCF_011800145.1 Mirounga leonina
ATGTTAGTAAGATATAAGTAAGAAGCTCTAGTTTTCCTAACACTTAGCATAAGAAAAAAATAGTCTTGGTTTTTTCCAGGTTGGTTCTAAAAGAGTACTTCATTCATGAGACCAGGGTTTTATATTTATTCGTCACTTACTTTCTTTCTGACTTTGAATTCAACATCTCACCTTTCTGGGTTTAGTTAGCCAATCAGAAAAATGAGGAAGATGACCAAGGCCAGACCCATCATTAGAATTACATAATTTTAGGGCGCCTGGGTGGCTCAGTCGGTTAAGCGACTGCCTTCGGCTCAGGTCATGATCCTGGAGTCCCGGGATCGAGTCCCACATCGAGCTCCCTGCTCAGCGGGGAGTCTGCTTCTCCCTCTGACCCTCCTCCTTCTCGTGCTCTCTGTCTCTCATTCTCTCTCTCGCAAATAAATAAATAAAATCTTTTAAAAAATAAAAAAATTTATAAAAAGAATTACATAATTTTATGTCAGTGTGAGACATTTAGGAACATTTGGAGACTCTGAAGTATTTAGGTTCTTTTTATGAGAATACTGTTGACAAGGCAGATGATTCATTCATCAAACATTTGTTGAATATTTACCATACTCCTGGCAGAGTAGGAGGTCCTGGGACACATTGATAAAAGGATAGTCCCTGCCCTCCAGGAGCTAGCTCAGAGTCTCATGAGGTAGACCATGGTGATCCAAGGACAGAAAGATTTGGAAGTACAGAGATAGGAGTTAGCCTAGACTGAAGTGTTGGTGGAGAAGTTAGTGGAGTCTTAAGCCCAAGTGAGAAGGATGACAAGGTTCTGGCTGGAACCTTATGATATAGCTTTTCGGTGACTGCCCAGGTAGCCTACCCTTCCTGGAAACCTAGAAATGCTGATTCAGTCTTACATATTAAAAAACAGATGCCGTATCTGCCACTAGGCAAATTCTTTCTCCAGGAAAATTCCTGTTTGTCCTCTTCAAGAGCCAACTCACAGATGTCACCTCTTCCTTAACACTTCTTTGACTCATCTAACAGTGGCTTTCTCCTCTGTACTTCCACAGACCTTGCTTATGCTTCTTTAGAGTGCAAATTTTCCTCTTTCTCCCTCTTCTCTGTATATAGAGTGCCCAGCATAGTGCTCAGTAAGTATTGGGAGGGAGGATGGGAGGAAGGGAGAAACCTGCATCTTAGTGGTTTATATCTGAAGTAATTCAGATGACTCTGTTGACAACCACAATAATAATAACGAGCATATATTGAGAATTTGCTCTGTGCTAGACAAAATTCTAAGTGCTTTGCGTGTAGTAATTAACTGAATTCTCACAACAGGCCTGTGAGAAGGTATCATGATAATCCCCAGTTTGAGAGGTGAGGAGACTGAGGCTGGGAGAGGTTCAATAACCTGCCTTAGGTCAGAGAGCGAGGAAGTGGGAGGACAGCCCTGGAGCCCAGGCCCTCCAGCTACAGACAGTTCTTAATCTCTGTGTTACACTTGCATGATGTGTGAAGGGCTCCCAGGGGTCTTCCACTTGTTATTGTGAGGTTAATTCTCAGCCAGTTTTTAAGTGGCTCCTTGTTTCCCCCAAGGGGTTGGCCACAAAGGTGGTGATCATTCCTTTTGCCCTGAGGTTTTCATAAAGTCTTTTTGCCAGTGGAGTATTTGTAGCCGAAGCCATTTAGGAGACAATGAGGTGCTTAGGGACGGAGTGTTGCTGTTGTACAGATGACAGTGTTTCCTGTGCTGCAGTCTTTAAGGGTGCAGGCTCTGTTTCCTCAGGCCTGAATGAGTGAGGGACATGAGTGAGAGTGAGCAGATTGCAGTTGAATCTGAGAAAGATCGAGGTAGTTTGTACAGACCTGTAAGTATTTGGACTTGACTAGGCAAAAGAATATTGCTCGTAGAAAAAGCAGAAAAATACTAAAGTGTATTTTGTGTGCAAAACAAAGGGTCTTTCAGTGAAATTGATAATGCCCAGGTGATTATTTTCAAAGAAAGATGATTTCCAAAATGAGATTTAAGCCCTTTAAAAATCTGAATCATGGGAGTACTTTTCTTCTCCTTCACCACTCTCTCCTCACATTGTGTCCCTAAGGTCAGCCAGTGTTTCCTTCTCAGTGTCTGTCAGATTTGACACTTCTCAGATTCAGCCGTCACTCCCTTGTTCCAGGACCTCTCACATCCCATTTATGTTACAGCAGCAGCTTCCAGGCTGGTCTCCCTGCCGCTTGTCCCTTCTCCCTCCCATGTGTCCTGTACAGTTGTGGCCCGATGAAATACCCCCAGTGCCCTCCTGAGGTAGCAAAACTAAACCCGTCCACCTGACAGAGCCCCTCAGCAGCAGCACCCTCTCCCCCCACATACTTTGCAACTCAATTTGTACCGTTCAGTTCACCTTTTATTTACCCATCACCCACCTTCCTCTTATAGGTATGGTACTTTAACGAAGACATTATTTCTCATTTGAGCTCCACGATAGCCCAGAGAGATTTTTATTCTAGTTGAGGAAACCAAGAGACAGAGAGGAGAAAACCCCAGAAAGGAACTGGCATGTAGGTGCAAAATAATTATCTGGTGAATGAGTGAATAGATGACTGAAAGCCAATAATTAAGAAAGTTTATGCAGTACTTGAGCCTGGGCCAGTCTGATTCTAGATCTTCTGTCACCCTGCCTCCCAATATAGCCCCATTTTCCTTATTACCTGGCAATTTTGTCCTCTGACCACGAGCTCTTTCTAATTTTGCACACTGTTGCTCCAGTCATTTCTTCAACTTGGATTGCATTTACCCCATTTCCTTATTTTCTTCAGAACATAGGGCAGAACTCACTCTGATTGGCACTTTGATACCTGAACCACTTTTTATCTGCCCATTGCCTCGGTGCTGTAACATTACATTGGACTTAGATACTGATTTGTGGCCTGCCTTTTTCTTTCCTTTCCTTTCTTTCTTTCTTTCGAGACTTTATTTTTATTTTTATTTATTTTTTTTTTTTTTTAAGATTTTATTTATTTATTTAACAGAGAGAGAGAGATAGCGAGAGCAGGAACACAAGCAGAGGAGTGGGAGAGGGAGAAGCAGGCTTCCCACGGAGCAGGGAGCCCGATGCGGGGCTCGATCCCAGGACCCTGGGATCATGACCTGAGCCGAAGGCAGATGCTTAACAACTGAACCACCCAGGCGCCCCGAGACTTTATTTTTAAGCAGTCTCCACACCCAACATGGGGCTCAAACTCACAACCCCGAGATCAGAAGTCCTGTGCTCCGCCGACTGAGCCAGCCAGGCGCCCCTGATTTGTGACATTTCTAATCAGATCACATGTGGTATTTGTGTCTTCAAAGATGACTCGTGGGCTCTTTGGGCAAAGGGCTGGGTGTGATGGATTGTCAGGCAGACTTGGGTCTTGGCTTTGCCACTTATTATGCAAGTTTGGGTAAATAAGAGTTTAACTTCGTTGGACCCAGTGTCCTCTCCTTCCCAGCCCTGCTTTTAGTCATTGGCCCATAACAGGTCACGAGGACAAATTGATTATTTTTCCAGTTAATTAATGCTTTTTTATTTTTTTATTTTTAAAGATTTTATTATTTGACAGAGAGAGAGAGAGCACAAGCAGGTGGAGCGGCAGGCAGAGGGAGAAGCAGATTCCCCTGCTAAGCAAGGAGCCTGAGGTGGGGATGTGGGGCTCCATCCCAGGACCCTGGGATCATGACCTGAGCCACCCAGGTGCCCCAATTAATGCTTTTTTAGTTGTGGATGGTCTGGTAACTAGATATACTAGTACACTTGCCCTGGATACAGTATTTAGTTTGGAATTTTCTCCTTAGGAATGATGACCATTCCAGCAGTGTTAGATCGACTTTCACAGCCCGCATATTAGAGAATATGCAGTTAGTTATCTGGCACATGTTACAATTACAGAATTGTTATGTGAGGGGGGAAGGGTTTTGAATGATTTAATTTGCCAAGTAATTTAATTTGCCTTTATGTGTCTTTGATATATATGCATTAATACTTTCCTATGTACTTTTCTCAAACCAACACATCCCTTAGTGTTTTTTAAGTGTTTGGTTTAGTTTTTCTCCTTCTTTCTAGTCCGTTGTATTTTTGTTCTCATCTGTGTGTCTCTTTCAAGGTAACTGCCTGTTCTAGGCATCACACGTGTCATTGGAGAGGTATTTGCTGCCTTTGCTTGGCTCAGGGTCATGTTCATCTCAGAGCAGGTCTCCTTTTCTCTGTGGTGCAACAGCAGTTCCCCAGAGTTCCTTCCAACACAGATCCGTGGAGGCGGAAGACTTGGGAAGAGGGAATGTCACCTCTGCCCTGGGAAGGCATCTCTGAGCCACAGCTGTCCCACCGTACCACAGCTGGTGCTTGGAGCTCATACCTGGGGCAGACTGAGTTGAGGTGCTCTGGGGGGCTGTATTTAAGCAGATAGAGACCTGCGCCCTAGCAATCTTTATTTTGTTTTATTTAATGAAGACTTGAGCTACTTAGGCCACGTGTATACAGATGTGAGATAAACTACTACCCTTGTTCTGAAGGAACTTGCAGACTAGTAGGTACACAAAGCACAATGAACAAGCATTACAGAAATTTTAAATTAAAGACAACTTCAAAATCAAAATTTCGTGTGTCTTTTTGAGCAGTAGGTGCTAAATCATCTCTACATCTTTTTGCATTATTTAGTTTTAGTCTATGTGTAATTTTACATTCTGCTTTTGCACCTACCTTTGTTATCTTTGAATTTTTCTTTTTATATATTGGACATAAATACTCCTTTTCAATGACTAGCTTACATTTCTTTGAGCATATATTCCACAGTTTCCATGCCTTAGACAGAGGCTGCTTCATGAATAGCCTTGTAGAGAAGGCAAAGGTAGGGAATGTTTTATCAAAAAGTAGAGCTGTGATCTTGGTCACTTGGGTCTGTGGTCTGAACATACAGTGGAGGGTCATTTCCACGATTTTTTTAGTTAGTTTTTTTTTTTAATTTGATTTTATTTTTTGAGCAGCAGCTGGGGAACATATAGAGAAGAAGACTGGGAGGTAGGGGAACGCAGTGAGAGTTCGCATCTAGTGGTTTCAATTCAGTTTGTGGAGTATTGGGAGACTAGTCTTCTGAGAAGGGGCTTGTGCCACTAACGATGTTTGAGGTGAGTGGGGCTGTTCTCAGCTTCTTGCTGTTGGTGTAAATAGACATTTAAGAACATCTGATAAATCTGAGGGCAGAATTTGCAGGACTTGATGTCTTCCTGGCCCTGTGGAAACAGTAGCTTTCTTTTTTTTTTTTTTAAAGTTTTTTTTATTTATTCATTTGAGACACAGAGATACAGAGAGAGAGAGAGAGAGAGGGAGAGAGCATGAGCCGGGAGAGAGGCAGAGGGAGGGGGAGAAGCAGGCTCCCCGCTGAGCAGGAAGCCCGATGCGGGGCTCGATCCCAGGACTCTAGGATCATGACCTGAGCCGAAGGCAGTCGCTTAACCAACTGAGCCACCCAGGCGCCCTGAAACAGTAGCTTTCATGGTGGGAGGGCTGGAATTGCAGGAGAACTTTGTGTCACTGTTTAAATGCAGAGAGAGGAAGCATTTGGGCTGAAGAGGATGACTCCAGCATTAAACTGGTTAGCTCTATCTGTGGACTATTAGGGGATGAGCTTTCCAGCCAGTAGATTGTCAGTGGAGTAAAGCGGTGGACAGCAGTTGACAGGTGTGTTTTCCTGTCCCGAAGTTCTGTCCTTTCCTTGCTGGTACATCTTTGTGATAAAATCTTTGAGCCTCAGTTCCCTTACATGAAAAAATTGGAGGGATAGTACGTACTGGCCTTGGTTATTTTGAAGGTTGAGTGGAGAATACCTGTGCAGGTGCTCATAGGCTGCTTGTTGTCACTGCAGTGAGTTATTCTATTAAGTAATATGTTTTGAGACTTTGACTTTCTGTCTCTCCTGTAACCCTGCATCGAGCATTATCAGGATTATTTTCCATGGAGAAATTTAAACTACGCCTGACTTCACCAGTACTCAGTTTGCCCCAAGGAAATGGGCTTGTGCAGCTGTGCAGTGTTCCTTTGCTAGTTAGAAAGGAGGTGAAACCATAATTGTTTCAATGGTATTTTTTTTCTCTCCTCCACCTTGTGAAAAGTGTATTCATATGTTTTATAAGACTCCCCTGCAAGTCTAATTTGATGACAAGAATCGCCATTATTGCTAAATTTATTACACTTTCACCTCTTTTCCCTGAGTGATTCATTATTGAGTCCTGGAAATGCAACTGTGTTTTTGTTTAGGAGGAGGTGGTGGTGAGGGAGAACTTGGGGATGACTTTTAAATAAGAGAACTTTGTATTATATTTATCTGTCTGGAGGCAATAAATCTGTTTCAGCAGATTAAATACAGACTTCTTTATAAAGCCCTATTTTCTCAAACCTCTTATCAGCAGCACTTGGCAGTAATCACACCTACGGAAACTTGTAATTTTCCTCAAGGAGGTGACACTGACAGAATTAAAAATGAAGGAGCCCCCCTGAAAAGCAAGTTCATTACAAATTAACAGTGGTCTTAGCAAAGCAGTGGGCTAAGGCGTGTCAAATAGCGATATGGATAAAGAAACCCAGCATTTTAAACTGTCAGAGCTGGGAGCAGGGCTAGCCTGAGAACAAATTAATCACATATTGTCAAGGCAAAGTTGCATCAAATTAACACATCGGATTCCAGCATATTAATGTTAGAATGCTTTCACCTGATTATTACTGCAAACCATTGCCACTCTTTGAATGCAAAGATATAATTAAATTGCTAAATAGAAAGTGCATATAATATCTCCACATGCATTTAGGATGCATGAGCTGAAAAGTGCACATCCTAGGAAGTGACAGATTCTATTTGTAGGGGGAAAACTTTACTTTTTTTCCCTTTTATTTACTTGGGAGTACTAGAGTATGAAATTAGAAAAGTTAGTTATGTTATTCATATCCTATATGAGTTAGATGAAATACAGGTTTAATTTAACTGATTTGCTACACTGGCTATGAGTACATAATTACCTCTGTGTTTTTCTGGAAGAGAAATGGGAAAATGTTGCACAATGGTCCTTTGCAACAAAATTGCCCATTACACATAATCCTAGTGGTGGATTTATCATCAGAAGGTGCTTTGGAGAAACTAGACTGGCCATTATGACAACTGTCTTTTACATGGAGTTGCTTTCTGGCTCTGCTTAATACAGTATGTGCATTTTATGATATTCAGAATGAGAACTCTGGCTCAGTCATGGTTGACCTTTGTGATCAAGGACATAGCCCAGCAGGAAGAACTTGCTTTTTTGTAGTCCCTGCTTGTCCTAGATTACCAGGCCTTCTGGTTTGCTATCTCTGCTCCTCACACTTAGCCTGATTGTCTCTGTTACACTCAGGCATGACTATTGCCCCTGTGCCCTCTACCAAGCTCTGTTGGTCTTCTGCATTAAAATCTTCCTTAGGGGCGCCTGGGTGGCTCAGTTGGTTAAGCGACTGCCTTCGGCTCAGGTCATGATCCCGGAGTCCTGGGATCGAGTCCTGCATCGGGCTCCCGGCTCAGCGGGGAGCCTGCTTCTCCCTCTGACCCTATCCCCTCTCATGCTGTTTCTCGCTCTCTCTCTCAAATAAATAAATAAATAAAATCTTAAAATCTTCCTTAGAACTCACTTCTTTTCTTGAAGACTCCTTTAGCAACCCAGGTATCCACAGACTTCTCTCTTCAGCTTGAGATAGAGCAGTCTTGATTTACCAGTCTCACTTAGTAGCAGTCAGGGCTTGTAAACCTGAGAGAGAGAAGTAGCGATCATTAGGAGCCAGCGTGGGCTCACCTAGAACCCGGCAGGGTAAGAAAACCTCATTTCCTTCCTGGGTAGGGTGATTGGCCAGATAGAGTACTGTGGTCATGGCATTGTGAATTTCACTAAAAGGGACCCTTGACTGTCTCAGAGGTTACAAGAGTGTAAATGCCATTGCTTCCTGGGCATTTCTCCTTTGTAGGCGATCTGATCTAAGGCCTTTGTTCCCCTCAGGGTCAGTGCCTCCTGCCTCTCAGCACTCTTCCACATACTCTCACCCCACATAGTGAGTTTCTGAGCTCGAGCCTGCAAACTCATTTTGATATTCATGTCATTAGAATATGTTTGTGAATTAAGTGTGTTGCAAAGGCCATGTTTATTGTACTCCAAAAGCTTCTAAAAATGTGTTTTGTATTATCCATGGCCCTGCCTGCCCCTACTGGTTTAGATGTTTAGGAGTGAGCCATGCCTGCGTTAAGTGTACGGTATAGTAGTGTTAATTATGTACACCTTATTGTGCAACAAATCTCTAGAACTTTTTCCTCTTACAGAACTGAAGCTCACAATTCCTCCTTTCTTCCTCCCCCGGCCCCCAGCCCCTAGCAACCACCATTCTACTTTCCCTTTCTCGGAGTTTGACTATTTTAGATGCCTCACATAAGTAGAATCATGCAGTATTTGTCTTTTTGCGACTGGCTTATTTCACTTAGCATAATGTCCTCAAGATTGAGCCACATTGTAACTGAGAGGATTTCCTTCTTTTTTTGGAGGTGGAATAGTATTCCATTGGATGTATGTATCATATTTTCTTTATCCATTCATCTGTAGGTGGACAGTCAAGGTTGCTTCATCCTCTTGGCTATTATGAACAATGCTTCAGTGAGCATGGGCATGCAAATGTCTCCTTCAAGATCCTGTTTTCATTTCTTTTGGATTTATACTCAGAGGTGGAATTGCTGGATCATATGATAATTCTATTTTTAATATTTTGAGGAACCTCCATACACTCTTCCATAGCAGCTGCAGCATTTTACATTTCTTTTTTTTTTTTTTTTAAAGATTTTATTTATTTATTTGACACAGAGACACACAGCGAGAGAAGGAACACAAGCAGGGGGAGTGGGAGAGGGAGAAGCAGGCTTCCTGCTGAGCAGGGAACCCGATGCGGGGCTCGATCCCAGGACCCTGGGATCATGACCTGAGCCGAAGGCAGACGCTTAACGACTGAGCCACCCAGGCGCCCCGCATTTTACATTTCTACCAACTGTGCACAAGGGTTCCATTTTCTCCACATTTTCACCAACACTTATTATCTGTTTTGAGGGGTTTTTTTGTTTGCTTTTTTTTCATTTTTGCTTTTTGGTTTTTTGGGTTTTTTTAATAATGGCCATCCTGACAGATACAAGGTGATACCTCATTATGGTTTTGGTTTGCTATGATTTGTGATATTGAGCATCTTTTCAAGTGCTTGTTGGCCATTTGTATATCTTCTTTGGAGAAATTTCCCTTGCCCTTTTTTAATTGGATTTTTTTTTTTATTATTGAGTTGTAAGAGATCCTTATATATTCTGGATGTTAAGCCCTTATCAGATATATGGTTTGCAGATATTTCCCCTTGCTATTTTGTAGGTTATCTTTTCACTCTATTGACTGTTTCCTTTGCTGGGCAGACATTTTTAAGTTTGATGTAGTTTCATTTGTCTTTGTCCTTCTGTTGCCTGTTTATGGAGTCATATCCAAAAAAAAATCGCTGCTAAATCCATTGTCAACAAGCTTTTCCCCTATGTTTTCTTCTAGGGGTTTTATAGTTTCAGGTCTTACATTTAGGTCTTTCATCCATTTTGAGTTAATTTTTGCAATATGGTGTAAGGTAAGCGTACCACTTCATTGTTTTACATGTGGCTATCCAGTTTTCTCAATACCATTTGTTGAAGAGACACATCTTGTCTTAAATGACTTATAATGAGAGCACAGTTATAAGTGGAAGGATAATGGTTAGAGCTTTATCCTTTATGTTTATGTGACTCTTCTTGCTAATCTACATAGTGAAGGATTTTATTTAAAATACCCTTTTTCTTGGGATGCCTGGGTGGCTCAGTCTGTTAACCGTCTACCTTCTGCTCAGGTCATGATCCCAGGGTGCTGGGATCGAGCCCCGTGTTGGGCTCCCTCCTTAGCGGGGAGCCTCCTTCTCCCTCTCCTTACCGCTCCTGCTCTCTCTCGCTATCTCTTTTGCTATCTCTGTCTCTCTCAAATAAATAAAGTCTTTTTTAAAAAATACCCTTTGTCTTGTGGTAATCACAGTGTATAACATAAATCATTATGTTGGACACCTTTAATACAATGTATGTCAATTAATTCTCAATAAAACTGGGGGAAAAATACCTTTTCCCTGCCTCATCACCTGCAGTCCATATTTTGTGATACCATGGTTCCTGTTCTTTGCATGGTATGTTCTCTGCCAGAATGTCTTCCTATGTCAGTGAATTCCTGTTTATTCAGTAAACTTCCACCCACATATGATCTCCCCTGACTCTCTTAAGCTCATTCCTGCAAGTAGTACTTACCACACTCCATTGTAATTACATTTATATATATCCTTCGCCCCCTTGAGAATGTAAGCTCTGTTTGGACAGGGACAACGTCTGGTTTGTCACAGGTCCTAGCATCCCGTAGTCACTTAGCAAAACTAAGTATATGAACAGGCCACCTTTGCCATAGACTGTAAAACTATGAAGGGTAGGATGCCTAAGTTTATACATAACTAGCTGAGCTTCTGTCCCCTCAATTCTAAAATTAGGAGATGGAAAAACTAATAATAAAACAAAATAAGATTAGAAGGTAGATAGTACTCTGAGGTCCCTCCTGGCTCCAAGTCTATGAAAATCACATAGGGAATTCTTATCCAAGTACTCGCAGAGCTTCAGTCCCACAAATCCCACAAGATCTGCTGGCAAATAAGACAGCTCTTAACTTTTTTGTTTGGTGGGTGGGGCCCTAAGGAATTTTGCCATTCAAGAGTCAGGTGAAGTAAATTTTGTTGGCTAAGCTTTACCACTATATTCTGGTTCTAGCAATTCTTTCATTGCAGGCAAAGCATCCCCATCCCACCCTCTTTTTGGCTTTACTATTCTTATTTCTAAAATTGGAGAGATTGACCCATTTTTACAGTTCAGTGCATGTCTGTTTGAGGGGGGAAATGAATGTATTTTGAAAGAGCATATTCGATATTTTAATGTTACGTAAGGAAAATAAAAAACAATTTTTATAAAATACTTAGAAAAAAGTAAAGCTTCATGAAAATTTGACTGTTGGAAATATGCAGAAGGTAGAAGAATTTTTTTTAAAGATACTATTTATTTATTTGACAGAGAGAGGGAACACAAGCAGGGGGAGTGGGAGAGGGAGATGTGGGCTTCCCGCTGAGCAGGGAGCCTAACGCGGGGCTCAATCCCAGGACCCTGGGATCCTGACCTGAGCCGAAGGCAGACGCCTAACGACTGAGCCACCCAGGCACCCCAGAAGAAATTTTAATGGCTGTGGTGAGGTACACATCATCTTTGGGGGAATGTGAGATTTTTATAGTCATCAGAAGGGGTCACAGGTTAAAGATGGTCATGAAACACTGCATTAGTTTCTGTTCCTGTTCTAATTTTCTGTGATTCTGTAATGATGAAATTTTTACAGAAGGCTTCAGAGGGATGAGCACTGCTTAGTTATGATGTATGTATGACTTGCACCTACAGTTTTTGTTTGCTTGTGTGTTTTTCTAAATTGAATCCTGACTCTACCATTTACTAGCTATGTAACCACAGGCAAATTACTTAATTTCTCTCAGCCTTAATTTTTTTCATCTGTAAAAGGGATGTGATAACACCTTCTTTACAAGATTGTAGTGAGAATTAAATTAGATAATTAAAGCTCTTAGCTTAGTGGCTGGTGCATCATAAATGTTCTGTTCATGTTAGTTATTATTGTTAAGAATTTGGAAGTGGGGGCGCCTGGGTGGCTCAGTCGTCAAGCGTCTGCCTTCGGCTCAGGTCATGGTCCCGGGGTCCTGGAATTGAGCCCCGCGTCGGGCTCCCTGCTGAGCAGGGAGCCTGCTTCTCCCTCTGCCCCTGCTGCTCCCCCTGCTTGTGCTCTCTCTCTCTCTCTCTGTGTCGAATAAATAAATCTTTAAAAAAAAAAAAAAATTTGGAAGTGAACGTTACCACACCTGTGCCCAATCTGACCTTTGGAACTTTGAGAGGTAGATGTAGAAATTAGAAAAAAAATATTCATTTTGTTGTTGGCAAATCTGGTTGGATCTTCAGCCTGATACCTTAATATCTCTGCTGAGTGTAGACCAGCACTGTGCAGTAGAACTTTCTGTGATGGTGGAGATGCAGATCTGTGCTGTCCAGTATAGTAGCCACTAGCCACATGTGACTGTTGATCGCTTGAAATGTGGCTAGTGTAACTATGGAACTGAGTTTTAAAATTTATTTAAGTTAATTTAAATTTAAATAGTCACATGTGGCTAGTCGTTACTGTATTGGGCAGTGTGCATCTAGACATTGGGATGACTTAAAAAGGAGACACTGTGTCTGTTGAGGAGATAGACTTAACAGAATTCCTGTCTTATATACCCTTTCCATGCCAGTGCTGGGGTCAGAGAGAACTGGGCCCTCAGACTTGGTCCTAGAAGGCTGGCCAGAGACCTAACCCCATAGTTTGAGCACAGAAACAACTTGAGCAGGCACTGCTGAGACAGATGAGGGTATGCCAGGGAATTCAGTCTTCCTGAGAAAAAGTAGAGGGACTACTCTTCCCAATATTTCTAAAAGGGCAGAAAGACTTCTTTTGTGGCTAGAGCTAGGAAGCCGAGGAAGTAGGAGTAGGAAGTAGGAGTAGTAGGAAGTAGTAGGAAGAAGGAGTAGTTCCTTCAGTGGCTCCTAGAGTTATAGCGACTAAATGTTGTGCAGGGCATCTTCTTAACAATAGCTTTTGAACTTTAATGTCTTAATGATAAAGACTGTTTATATTTTGCTTCATTTTACACTTTAAATATGGCCACATATTTTTTTCTTGTGTACTTGTGTATTTTTTTTTTTACCATGTAATTGGATGATCCAAGTGTAGCTTATCTTTCAGACAGAACAAAGACAGACACCTAAAACTACAATTAAAATAAAATGTTTCATAAGCCTCTGTCCTGATTTCAGTCTGACCTCATTTATATTGAATATGGTTTTTAGTAAGCTTATGAAAAGTCTGTTGCTTATTTGTAGTTTTTTCTTTTTCTTCATATTCTTTTCATCGGGGTTAAATATAAAAGGGCATTCTAGATGGAATAGTTTATTTCTAGAAAGGGAAAAGCTGATGTTTCTTTAAGAGCATCTTGCTTATAGACTAGCAACATGTGCAGTGATTCTGTAATTTTATAGTGTGGGGCATCCTGTTGTCCATGAGTAAGTGAGTTTGAAGGGACATTGTTTTGGAATCAGATCTTATATTTGGGACTTTGTCTTGAGGTCACCATCATATGTACAGCGCCCCCACCTTATTAAAATAATGCTTACACTTCTAAGCTCTTCAGTTGATACCTTTTCAGATTAAGTATTTTCACACTGTTTAATAGTAGCCTCAAAGAACCATACGTAATTATGGGATATGAGCAGTTATTTTAATGACTATGTAATTTATATAGTGAGGATATAGCATATCTAAAGCAGCTGCCAAGTAATTAGAAGAGGCTGTTTAATCTACCTGTATAAAATTTCAATGAAAACATCTTTGCTAAACTTCTTGTCTGATTTTATTGTATTTTATATGGTTCAATTGATTGAAACATCTTTGAAAATAGTTATTGCCTTGGAATGGTAAATCATTGATTAAGCATTTACTGTGTATTAGGCATTGTGCTAAGTATTTTATATATATTATCTCATTTAATCCTCACAACAGCCTGTGAGATAGGTGATATCACTGGTTTACAAATTTGAAACTTCTTGGAGCTTTAGTCGTCTCTCCTTTATACTGGGGTTAATATGACCTACTTCAGTGTCTTAAAAGGATTAAGTGAGTTTAATACATGCCCACCTTACAAAAAGTACTCAGTAAATGATAGCTGCTATTGTTATTTTTGTCTTACTATTTTTTATTTCATGTTTTGATTTCATGATTTAATGTTTCATGTTTTAAAAAACAGGGCTTTTTTTGAGAGAGAGAGAGTGGGGAGGGGCAGAGGGAGAGGGAGAGGAGAATCTTAAGCAAGCTCAACGCGTGGAGCCTGACTCAGGGCTCAATTCCATGACCCCAGGATCATGACCTAAGCCGAAACCAAGAGTCTGATGCTTAACTGACTGAGCCACCCAGGCATCCCAAGGGGCAGTGCTTTTTATGATCCAGAAATGTGAAAAGGTATTACACAGTGAAAAGTCTCTTTCCCTCCTGCCCCCTATTCATCTAGTGCCTACCCATATCCATTTTACTAGTCTGTTGTATATCTTCCAGTATGTCTATATGTAAATATGAATATATATTCTTACTTTTCTCCCCTTTTACACAAAACGTAACATACTATTAACACTGTTCCAAAGGTTGCTTTTTTAACTTAATAATATAACTTGGAAATCACTCTATAATAGTGCCCAGAAAATTTCTCATTCCTTCATATAGCTGCATAGTATTCCATTGTTAGGAAATATTATAATTTATTCAGCCAGTTCCCTGTTGAAGGAGACGAGTTATTTCTAATATTTTACTATTACAAACAATACAACAGTGAATAATCTTGTACACATAGCATTTTGCATGTGTGCAGTTATATATGTAGGATAAATTCCAAGAAGCAGAATTGCTGGGTCAAAGGGAATATGCATTTGTAATTTTTGTAAGTATTGCCAAATTGCCCTCCATAGAGTTTGTGCCAATTACATTCTTTTTTTTTTTTTTTAAAGATTTTATTTATTTATTCATGAGAGACAGAGAGAGAGAGAGAGGCAGAGGGAGAAGCAGGCTCCCAAGGAACAGAGAGCCCGATGCGGGACTCGATCCCAGGACCCTGGGATCATGACCTGAGCCGAAGGCAGACGCTTAACCATCTGAGCCACCCAGGTGCCCTGTGCCAATTACATTCTAACCAGCAATATAAGAGAGTGTGCGGTTCCTCACAGCCTCACCATAGAATTTATAAAATGTTTGGATTTTTGCCATTCTAATAGGTGAAAAGTGAATCTGTGTAATTTTAATTTGCCTTTCTCTTATGAGTGAGGTTGAGCCTTTCATTCGTTTAAGAACCTTTGCAGTTTTGTAAACTTCGCAGATGTATTGGATTCTTGATCTTTTTCTTTTTTTCTAGTTCTTTATATATTAGGGGGATTAGTCCAGTTTATTGTTTATCTTGTATATCTTTTGCCTTTGCTTATAGATTTTTTGGACTATACACAAAAAATTTTTTAAGGTGTGAAATTTATTATTTTTCCTTTATAACTTCTGGATTTTGAATTTATTTATTTGGGGAAGGTTTTTTTTTGTGTTTTTTTTTTTTTGCATTGTATATGGGGCCTTATTTTCTAACCGTGTGTATGAAGGCTGCTAATTTCTATGTTAATTTTGTATATCCTTTACATTACCAAATTCGACTTATAGTTTTTAATCCTTACAAGATTTCCATATATATAAGAACATTATTAATATACAGTAATATATAGAATAATACAGCAATTTCACTTTACCTCTTTCATTTCTACTTCTGTACCTCTGACTACTTTCTCTAGTGTTGTTGCTATTACATTGTCACTACCACCACCATGTACTTGACATTAAGCTGAAAGTTGGCATTAAGTAAATGTTCATTCTTTATTTAGTTTTCAAGATGTAAACATTGCTAAAATGTAGCTAGCCATCCAGTGTCCGTGCCAAGCAGGGAATATTAAGACAAATTTTAAAGAGTGAAAAAAAGGAGGGCAGAGTTGGAAAATGTCTTTGTATTCTAGTGACCCTTTCCTGCAGTGCTTATAAGATCCTATATTAAACAGGGTGCATGTTTTGGGGTGTTTTTTTTTTTTGCCTTTGTTGAAAAATATCATTTGAGGTGTGTATTTTCTCCCTAGAAATCACTTGGTACTCTTTTTTCTTTCACTCTGGGAAAAAAGTAATACTTGACAATATACCCCCGAAAGATTATGTCTTGGTGTTCAATTAATAATCTTGCATTTAATCAAATATAAAACATTTGATTAGCAGCTGAAATCCTTTTGAGGTTTTCCAGAGCTTCCATTAAACTTAGTAGAAATTTTGGATTGCTTTTTCCTGTGAACATTCTGTTCCTTGATTCATAGTAGTCCTATAATGAGTTGTCTCTAGCATTCAGCCTTCTGCTTTAAGAGGGTTTTTTGATTTGTAAACTATAGCGGACCAGAGAATTTGATGAGGAAAGAATATGAAGAGAAATTGTTAAAAATGTTTTTAGCACATAATACATTTCTCTTTCCCCTCCTCCCTCCCTAAGTCCTTAAAGGAAATTGTTGGTTACTTGGGAATAATTGGGTGCTTTTTTTTCTCCACAAAAGCTGGAAAGTTTGTGGGAATAATGGAGTACTTTTCTTCTCCACATAAGCTGAAAAGTTTGTGAGGGTCCTTATCCATCTTTGAAATATAGATATGGTTTACTTGTAAATATGTCTTAAATTTTTGAAAATTAAAATATTGAGTAAATGCAGAAAAACATTTTAAAGATATATCTGAGGTATAAATAATTACGTAGTAATCACTCATGTACCCATCACCCAGTGTAGGAGGAAGAACATTGTTTTTACTTTTGAAGTCCCCTCTGTATTGTTCTTGCTCTCCTCCCACTCACAGAAGTGTCTTTAGTTCTCTTGATTCTCCTTATAGCTTTATCTCTTATGTTTGTATCTCTAAACAATGCATTTTTTAACTTCATTTTAATGGAATTATGCTTTAAATTCTTCTGTAACTTTTTTCTCTCAACATTATGTTCCTGAGATTCACCCGTGTTGATGGCTGTAGCTGTAATTAATTTATTTTCATTAATGGAGAAACTCCATTGTATGAATATACTGTAATTTATTTATCGATTCTGTTGTTGATGGACATTTGGGTTGTTCTTGCTACTACAAACAGTACTGTTTATAAATAATTTACATGTGCAAGAATTAACCCAAGGCAGAGGCTTAGAAACATTTTGACCATCAATCACATCTGTAATGGGAGTTACATTTTATATCCCGACCCAGCATACATACCTGTAATGTGTGATATACACACATATGTATGAATATATAACATATGGAAGCAAAATTTTCATCTAAGAATACTTACCTTCACTAAGTGCAAATGCACTGTGATACTTTTTATTCTAATCTAGTCTGTTGTAGTTAATTCAAGAAATACTGGCGTGCCTGGGTGGCTCAGTTGGTTAAGCCTCTGCCTTCAGCTCAGGTCATGGTCCTAGGGTCCTGGGATGGGGCCCCTCGTTAGGCTCCCTGCTCAGCGGGGAGTCTGCTTCTCCCTCTCCGTCTGCCTGCCACTCCCCTTGCCCATTCTCTCTCTCTCTGTCAAATAAATAAATAAAATCTTGAAAAAAAATAAATATTCGTCAGAATTGCCTAAATTGATTTCCCAACCCTCAGGACCATGGTTTCAAAAATCCTGTTCCAGAATACATGCAGGTTTGGAATTACAGGGTCACAGGATATGAATGCAGCTTCAGCTTTAATAGATAATAACAAATTGTTTTCCCAAAGTGATTATTCCCATTTATAGCAGTGTGTAAGTATCCCAATTATCCCATCAGACTTAATTTTTTCCAGTCTTGCAGGTATGAAATTATCTCTCATTGTGATTGGAATTTGTGTTTCTCAGATTATAACTGGAATTGAACATCTTTTGTGTGTGCATTGGTTATTCATATTTCCCGTTCTGTGAAATATTGTTCAAATCCTTTGCCCATTTTTGTTTGTCATTTTTAAAAATATTTATTTACTTATTTTAGAGGGAGGGAGGGACAGAAGGAGAGGAAGAGAGAGAATCTCAAGCAGACTCTGCTGAGTGTGGAACCTGACATGGGGCTCAATCTCATGACCCTGAGATCATGACGTAAGCAGAAATGAAGAGTCAGATGCTTAACTAACTGAGCCACCCAGGTGCCCTGTTGTTTATCATTTCTTAATGATTTGAAGGAATTTTCAAAAATGCATTTTGGATAGTAAACATTTTTTTTAAAGATTTTATTTATTTATTTGGCAGAGAGCACAAGCAGGGGAAGTGGCAGGCAGAGGGAGAAGGAGAAGCAGGTTTCCCACTGAGCAAGGAGCCTGATGTGGGACTCGATCCCAGGACCCTGGGATCATGACCTGAGCCAAGGCAGACATTTAACCAACTGAGCCACCCAGGCGCCCCTGGGTAGTAAACATTTTTATGTATGTGGATGCTAATCATTTTATTGCAGAAATGTTCTTCTGATTTGTGGCTTGTCTTCATTATCTTTGTGGTGTTTTTTTCTTTTTTAAGATTTTATTTATTTATTTATTTGAGAGAGATACAGAGATAGCAACAGAGATAGCGAGAGAGCACGAGTAGGGAGGAGAGGGAGAAGCAGGCTCCCCGCTGAGCAGGGAGCCCAACGTGGGGCTCTATCCCAGGACGCAAGGATCATGACCTGAGCTGAAGGCAGACGCTTAACCGACTGAGCCACCCAGGTGACCTGTGGTGTTTTTTGATGAACAGAAATTCTTATTTTTAATGTATCGAATTTATGAGTCTTTTGCTTCATTACTTACACTTTTTTTGTCTTGTTTAAGAAATCCTTCCCTACACCAAGATCATAAAGATATTTTCATATGTTGTATTTAAGGTTTTGTATTTAAATAATCTGGAATTATTATTTTTTTAAGACATGTAGTGTGAGGTAAAGGTGCAATTTCAGTTTTTTTTCTGGATGTTTGATCAGTTGTCTGGGCATTAGTTATTTAAGTCCCATTTCCCCCTGTTCCGTGGTGCTAGCTCAGTCATACAGATACCAAACTTCCCTTTTTGTGTGCTATCGGTTCTGAGCCCTCCCTTCTTTTCCAGTGGTTTGTTTTCCCTAGGTTAATATCACACCATCTTAATTATTTCAGACTTAAAACAGTTTCTGATATATGGTAAATCATGCCCCTTAAACTCTTTTTTTCTTAATTATGAGCATCCTGTATATTCTTGACCCTTCCATATAAATTATGAAACTGTCAAGTTTTTAAAAAATTCCTATTGAGATTTTGATTGGACTGAATTTGTAGATCAATTTGGGAGAATTTATATCTTTACTATTTTAAACATGTATATCTCTTCATTTACTTAAGTGATCTAAAATGTCTTTCATAAAAATTTTATGATTTTCTCCATAGAAGTCTCATGTCTTCTTTAGATTGATTTACAAATACTTAATATTTTTTGGTTCTGCTCCCCATATCGTTTAAATCATAGTGTCTGTTTGTTGCTAGTGTTTATAAGTAGCAGTTGATTCTTCCTCTCTTCCTCTTCCTCCTCCTCATTCTTCTTTTTCCTCTCCTCCTCCTCCTCCCAGTTGTATTTATTCACCTAACAAAGATTTTCATCATTAACAGAGGCAGTTGATTCTTCTGCATTGGTTTAATTTCAGCAACCTTAGTAAACTTTTAGCAATCCTGTTTCATGCCTTTTTTGGTTTTCTCTGGAGTCAGTGATTTGCAAATAATGATAGTCTTGCTGTTTTCTTTCCAACCCTTCTACTTTCCTTTTTCTTGCCTTACTGAGCTGGCTAAGACCTCTTAATACCATGCTGAAAAATGTAATCTTGTTATGTTCCTGATATTAAGGAAATACTTTCAATATTCCACCATTAAGAATGATGTTTGTTGGGGAGCCTGGGTGGCTCAGTCATTAAGCGTCTGCCTTCGGCTCAGGTCATGATCCCAGGGTCCTGGGATCGAGCCCCACATTGGGCTCCCTGCTCCACGGGAAGCCTGCTTCTCCCTCTCCCACTCCCCAGCTTGTGTTCCCTCTCTCGCTATATCTCTCTCTGTCAAATAAATAAAATCTTTAAAAAAAAAAGAATGATGTTTGTTATTTGGTAGATGGCTTGTGTTGGATTAAGAAAGATCCCTTTTACTCCTAGTTTGCTAAGATTATCATTTTTTAATCATGAGTGAATATTGAATGTACTGAGTGCTTTTTCTATATGTATACTGCCATATTATTTTTTCCTTTAATTTCTTGATCTGATCAATTATATAAATTTATTTTCTTGGTTTAACCAACCTTGCATATGACAAAATAAAATAAACTTTCGTCATCAAGTATCCTAGCTTTTATATAGTGCTGGATTGGTTTGCTAATATTTTCTTTAGGATTTTTGCATCTTTGTTCACAAGTAAACTTGGCCTGTAGTGTTCCTATCTCATACTCTCAGGTTTTGATATGGAGTTTTGGTAGCCTTGGAATTATTGTTTTTCGGTACCATTGAATAATATGGGTAACAGTAGCATTATCTGTTTTTGAATGTTTGTTAGAACTTGCTAATAAACTGTTGTAGCAGGTTAGGTCCCATGGGAAGCAGAATCTGAAGTGGAGATACACGTGCAGGAAATTAATTATTAGAGAGTGCTTTCTGGATCAACATCTATGGGGAGAAGAGAAGGAAACAGGATTCGGTAGAAGGAGGAGTTGCAGTGCTGACACCATGGGGCACTCTGAAATTAGGATGACACTTCAGGGTTGCCGCATAAGATAAGATGGGATAAGAGGCCAGGCCTTTGTATTCCTTGCCTGTGACTTATCATTGAATGCTAGCTGCCCTGAAAAGGGGGTGTGGTCTTGGACAAGGTGGTCTATCAGCCTGTTTAATTCCAGGAAAAGACTAGCAGCTGATAGCAGCCATCCCAGCAGTTGGAGAACATGCCCTTCATTCCTAAAGATGGCATCTGGGTGGTGCAGCCAGGGACCATGCCAGTCTACCCTTGGTGTCACTTGTATTTACTTGTTTCTTAAAATTTGGGGGCCATTCCTTCACATCTGTGGTGGGCTTCTTTTCTTTGGGGAAACTTATACAAGGAAGGTTAGTGGAATAAACTGTAGTCCGCATTTCTGCAACTGCTCCTAAGGACAACTGCTCCTGAGGACACAACTGAAACTCATCCACCTCTTCAAGTATCCATTTTAGTCCCTTCAATCTCAATTAGCATCTCTGCTGCTCTCAATGGCTTTTATGGTATGATGACTCAGACCCTTATCCCTGAGGATCCAAGTCCCTGTTCAAAGGCTGTGGCTGCTTCATTTGTCCATTTACCATCAAAATTGGGCAAAAGAGGAACAAAATATGCCCCAGAAGATTTACTGGCCAGATGTGTTCCTTCTTGCCTCTGTTATGTAACAGCAGCCCTGCTTTCTCCTGATGAGAATTAATAACTCCTGTCAGGATTGTGCTTTTTCTTTGTGCCTGATATCACTTGACACAATGAGCATGAGTGGCAGCCATAGTTTAACATGTAGTGGGACTTTGCTGTGTCTTGGCGGAAGTGTTCTCCCTTTGGGAACCAGGTTCTCTAAATTCACAGAGCCCTAATTTCTAGAGATGGGAAGCATTCCCCAAATGGGTCACTGGGAATAATGGCTAATCTTGCTGCTGCTTCTTGGTTCCTAGAACCATGTATTTTCTCTGCTGGGGACATAATACCGTAGAATGGTTGTTGATTTTTAGTATATATGTGGCATCCTGGAAATGGCATCCCAGCCTAACAGGTGTCGTCTGTGAGCTAGTGCCTGTACCGTCTATACCATCAACATGTTGTTCAATCACTCTTGTAGACACACAGCTTTTGGGTCGTGTGGTGTGTGCTGTGACCATGTATGATATGTTTTTGGGTCGTGTGGTGTATGATGTGACCATGTATGATACGCTACTGTTACATCTCCTTTGCTATAAAGTGGATTTCTCAGTCTGGTGGAGTATTAGGTGGGCTACCACTTTGCTGGATCAGACACTCTGAGATACTGGTACTAGCTGAGGCATTACTGGCAGGAAATGCAAACCCATACTTGAATAAGTGTTGGGCTCTGCCAAAACCACTCTCAGAGTAGAAGGGGTCCAGTGCATTCAGCTTGCCACCAAATGGCTGGTTGGTCTTCTTAGGGATGATGCTGCATTAGGGACTCGCCATTTTTCTATTTTGCTGTCAGGTTGGATATTTGACAGTAGGCAGGAGCAATGTCAGCCTTGGTGAGTGGGAGATAATGGTGCTGGGCCTATATATAGCCTCAGTCTCTGCCACCATGGCTCCTCTATTCACGTGTCCATTGTGCCAGCACTGGAGAGGCCAATAACAAAGAGACTGGCTGAAGTTAAAGCAAGTCTGTGTTGGGAATCCCCCAGACAGTGATTTACTAGGAGGATTTACAGGACTCAGCATAGAGTTGGACTCATGTCTATGATTTATTATAGCAAAAGGATACAACGTACCATCAACAGAGGGAAAGGGCCTATGGGATGAGGTCTAGGTCCATGCTTCTAAGAGTCCTCTCTCAGTGGCATCACACAGGATATGCTTAATTCCTCCCAGCAATGAGTTTTGTCAGCATGGGCAAAATACTATCTCCTAGGGAAGCTTATTAGAGACTCAGTGCCCACGGTTTCTATTGGAAGCTCGTCACATGGGCGCCCTCTGCCTAGCATGTACCAAAATTCCAGAGTCCTAGAAGGAAGGGAGGTGTTCAGCATAAACCACAGTTTAGGCACAGTGAGCCACTCTCACTGGGTAGGATAATGAGGACTCTACTGAGGTCCAAGGTCCCAAGAGTCTACACATTTTAACCTCCTGACACTTGCCTTCACTTTGACACAAAGAAGATGAACAAACACATTGTCCTAAACTCTGACTATTGGGAAGATTCCCTATCACTGTTGTCTTTTAAGGCCACTCCTGAGTGGGACTATAGTATAGCCATGGTCCATTTTTAGCTTCAACAATGTCCAGCAGTTCTTGAAGTGTTGGTATTCCTCTTTGTCAGTGTATGATTGCAAAATGGCCATAGGTACTTTGGGGGAATCATTATAGTGTTTACTTGCTGTGGAGGTGCAGGTCCTTCAGCCTTTGGCTTTAGCTCATAATCTCACATTTTTTGGATATGTCTGTCCTTAGATACTTTTAATTCCTATTACTTCCTATTTGATACATGAATTATTTATGTGTTTATAAATTTCCAAACCTATTAGGTTTTTATAATTTTGCTTTTTAGTTATTGATTCTAACTTTATTGTTCTGTGGTTAGAGAAGATGGCCTAATGATACCAATTATTTGAAATTTGTTGAGCATGGTTTTATGTCCACTAATGTAGGTCGCTTTTCATAAATACTACCTGTGAATCTGGAAAGAATACTGGAGCAACTGCTGCTCTTGGTTGCAGGATTCTAAATATGTCCCTTAGGTCAAGCCTGTTACTTCTGTTAAAATCTGTATCTTTATTTGTTATTTTTTGTCTGCTTGCACTATCAATTAGACAAAGATACATTAGAATCTTCCACTGTGTTGATAGATTGCCTATTTTCCCTTAGAGTTCTGACAGATTTTCTTTTACATATTAGGCTATGTTTGTAGGTTCATACAAGTTCAGAATTATTTCTTCCTGGTAAATTGAACTATTTGTGATTTGTGACTCTATCTTTAGTGACTCCCCCCCCTTAACATAGCTATACCAGCTCCATTTGGTTAGTGTTTGCCTCGTGTATGTGCAGTTCCATGTTTAGATGCAGACCTTTTTTTTTCTTTTTCTCTTTGGGTTTCAGTGGATTTTCTGAGTCTGTGCAGTGTTGGTCAGGGTACATATTTTGCCATATGGCTGAAATAGAAGTCCTTTAGTAAAATAGAACATTTTTTCTAATGGGTTGTCTTAACTGTTGTAAGAAAGAGTATTATAGAAGGATGAGAAAGAGAGAGACAGTTTATGCATAAATATGTCATTGTTCTTGATTTCATGAAAATATAATACAAGGCTTTTCCCCTCCAAAAAAAAACTTTAAAAATATATTGGTTTTGGGGAGAATTATCGTTAAGTTAAAGATTGTGGTCTTTCGAGTCCCATCGGACCTGGGTTTCCATCTGAGTTCTCTCACTAGCTGTGTGACTTTTAATGATTTCTTTAACTTCTTAATATTTATTTATCTGTAAAATGGGGTAAGGGCAGTTTTGAGGATCAAAGGATAATATATGTAAAGGGCTCAGCCTGGTGCCTGACACACAGAGTAAATGTTAGCTGTTTTTAATTTTAGCCATTCTCTTTCCAGAAGTGTTCAAGGTGTTAATACAGAGTGTTAAATGTGAAGTATCTCACATTATACATGTAATAGTGTAAAACTGAATATGGGTATATGGCAGACACAACCATAAAGGGAAAAGCAAGGAAGGTACCACAGTATTAGAAGATGAGAAAAGCAATATGAAGCTTGGCAGGTGACCAAAGCCAAGAAGGCCCTCTGGCTCCCCTCAGCTTTCCAAGACTTGGATTTAGTAAGGATATTCTCTACTCTGGCTTTTTCTTTTGTATACCGTTTAGTTAGTTCAGGACCATATATATCCCTTCCCCTTCGGGTCAGAGGGAGTTCTCATTTCCTGTGGCCCAAGGGAGCTGCCTAGCTTACTTTAGGAGAAGGATGCTTGTTCCCTTCTATAGGGACCTCAAGGATAGTTAGGGATTTTCATTCTCACCAGTTCAACAAGGAACCGTTTGGCATCCCCAGAGTTCTGGAAGTGTACCTTATTGGAAAAGAGATATAGTTGCATTCTTCTGAATAGAAAAATTTATAATAAACAAGAATACAGAAATATATACCATGCAGCATCAGCATATATCAGATTATATGAAGCATTTAGACTTTTTTCCTCTTCCCCTGGTAGAGCAGGCCTCAATGAAATTCTTGTATAACTTTTCATTAGGCTCCAGTGTAGAGCATCAGATGTAAGAGGAAATTGTGTAGCCCACCTCCATCTAACCTTTTGCTCTATCTTTTTGCATGCCCAAAGACAAGAAAAGTGTGTCTTATTCATTGTCTTTGTGTATTTCTCTTGGTACTACTATGTCACTTTAGTTTTTTAGTAAAGGAAATTGGCTTATTAGAAACGTTTGTCTTAATCCTCTATGGAAATATCAGTTTACGGGAAGGCTAAGGCAGCTCGTTTGGGCTCCTCTCAGAGTCTCTGCTGCAGTTGTCGGAAAGGAAACCCCAGGGAAACCCCTGAGTGCAGGCTTCACAGGAGCAGTGGCTGCGTGGAAGACACCACTCCCGATGCTTTCTCAGGTGCTGTCTGGCGAGCAGAAATAATGGGCTGAAGGCAGAAATGCTGATGTTCCCACTTTCCCAACGTAGCACAAACATCTTCCTTATCTTTGGTGCATTTTGGTGCCAGAGGCGGCTCCAGGAAGCCTTAAATGCAAATGTTATTGCTTTTACAATCCTGGCTTTGAAAGCGTGGTGTTTGGGGATTTCCTTGACTTGAATTCTTTTTTTAAAAGGAGTGGATTCATAGCATCCACTGTCAGTGCCATTTCCCTTTCTGTGATGACTTGTTCACTGTTTACATGAAAGGATTCAGGAAGTAAGACATAAACATAAGTAGATAAATGAACAAATAAACGAAAAGCTCTGCTGCCTTTGTCACAGAGTGAAAAGGCTTGACTATAACATAATGGGAACACAGCAGCTGTTTGATTAAAACTTTAGGACTTTTCCTGGAAACTTCGAAGCGTGTCTGCATTTTTTTTCTTTTTAAATAACACTGTGGTATGGGAGAAGTGGTTTCCTAGAATGCCATGGTTACAGTGGAGCTTTTTAATGTATCATCTTCCTAGTCGCTGCAGGGACTGGTATGAAATACTCTCACTGCTGGGGCTTGCTTCCCTTCTGATATGTCCATCCTTTGGAAGGCCCAGAAAGTGATTTGTAAATAATTTGCTTCTTGTCGCCATACAGTATTTGTTGTTGTTTTTTTTTAAGTTGTGGTTTTGTTTTTTGTTTTACCATCTTAACCAGTTTGAAATGTACAGTTCAGTGATATTAAATGCATTCATAATGTCATACAGTAGTCCCCCCTTATCCACAGGACATCTGTTCCAAGACCCCCAGTGGATACCTGAAACTGCGTATAGTATTGAACCCTATATGTATAATGTTTTTTTCCTATACGTGCATATCTACGATAAAGTTTAATTTATAAATTAGGCACAGTGAGACATTAATAATAAAATAGAACAACTATAACAATATACTGTAAGTTCATGAATATTCTCACTGTTCTGATTTTGTAATAATCAGGGCAGGCTAAACATTTGCTCTATTAAGACCATGCATGTGTCCTCAGACCTAGTTCTTTCCCTAGGTCTGATTTTATCAATGCTGGTGATAAACCAAGTCTAATTTATATGGCGCATCATATGTGGGAAATGTCTGTGACTCTAGGTATCTGGTCATCCTGGAGAAATGACAGCACAGCTAGTGTAATAACTTGAAAATAATAATTTGGGGGCACCTGGGTGGCTCAGTCGTTAAGCGTCTGCCTTCGGCTCAGGTCATGATCCAGGGACCTGGGATTGAGCCCCGCGTCAGGCTCCCTACCCAGCGGGGAGCCTACTTCTCCCTCCCCCACTCCCCCTGCTTGTGTTCCCTCTCTCACTGTCTCTCTCTCTCTCTGTCAAATAAATAAATAAAATCTTTAAAAGATTAAAAAAACACGAAAATAATAATTTGGTGATTACCAGTTGCCATTAAATGAGTTGTAAAACTAAAAAAAAGAAAAATGTTACGTGAATATGGTCTCTCTTTCAAAATATCTTATTGTACTTACTCTTCTTGTGATGATGTGAAGCCTACGTGATGAGGTGAAGTGAGGTGAGTGACATAGGCATTGTGATGTAGCATTAGGCTACTTTCTGACAGTGTTTCAGAAGGAGAATTCATCTGCTTTTGGATCATAGTTGACCACAGGTAACTGAAACTGTAGAAAGTGAAACTGCTGATAAGGGGCGACTACTGTATGATCATCACCACCATCCGTCTCCATAACTCTTTTCATCTTGTAAAACTGAAACTCTATATCCATTAAACAATAACTCTCCTTTCCTCCTTCATCCCAGCCCCTGGCAACTACCATTCTACTTTCTGTCTCTGTGATTTTGACTACTCTAAGTATCTCATATAAGTGGAATCATACAATATTTGTGTTTTTGTGACTGGTTTATTTCACCTAGCATAATCCTCAAGTTTCATCCATGTTGTAGCATATTGTAGAATTTCCCTACTTTTTAAGGCTGAGAAACATTACATCATATGTATATACCATATTTTGCTTATCCATTCATCTGTCAATGGACACCTGGGTTGTTTTCATGTTTTAGCTGTTGTGAAGAATGCTGCAGGGAACATGAGTGTACACATACCTCTTCAAGACCCTGCTTTCAGTTCTTTTGGATATATACCCAGAAGAGGAATTGCTGGGTCCTTTGGTAATTCTATTTTTAATTTTTTGAGGAACCTCCATACCATTTTACTTTTCCACCAATAGTGCACAAGGTTTCCAATTTCTCCACATCCTCACCAACTTGCAGTTTTCTGGGGTTTTTTGATAGTAGCCATCCTGATGGGTGTAAATTGCTATCTCATTGTAGTTTTTACTTGCATTTTCCTTCTAAGTAGTGATGTTGAGCATCTTTTCATGTGTTTATTGGCCATTTGTATATCTTCTTTAGAGAAATGCCTATTCTAGTCCCTTGTCCACCCGTAATTTTATTAAAAGCAAAACAAGCAGCTTTGCAGTGTTCAGAGGCAATTTTAAGTGGTGAGTAAGAACTTGGGCTCAGGAGTTAGCTCCAGGTTGACATTGTGGCTTCACCAGCTGTGTGACATTGAGCAAGTTACTTCATTTCTTTAGGCTTCCATTTCTTCTGTAAAATGGGGAGAATAGTTGAATCTGTTTCACTGAGTTCTTCTGGGATTACCTAAGCTAGTATTATAGACATCAAATATATGGGATAGTATTTGCCCTGTTGTAAGTATTGAATAAATATTAGCTGTTATATTATTGGAATCATGAGCCAGTCTTAAAAAACCCCTCTTATGGGGTGCCTGGGTGGCTCAATCGGTTAAGTGTCCAACTCTTGATTTCAGCTCAGGTTTTGATCTCATGAGTCGTGAGTTCAAGCCCTGCGTTGGGCTTGATACTTAAAACACATACACAGACAATGGAATATTATTCAGCAATAAAAAAGAGTGAAATCTTGCCATTTGCAATGAATTAGATGGAGCTAGAGAGTATTATGATAAGCCAAATAAGTCAGTCAGAGAAAGACAAATACCATATGATTTTACACATATGTGGAATTTAAGAAACAAAATGAACGAGCACAAAGGAAAAAAGAGAGAGAGAGAGAGAGAAACAAAGCAAGAAACAGACTCTTAACTATAGAGAACAAACTGATGGTTACCAGAGGGGAGGTGGGTGGGGGGAATGGCTGAAATAGGTGATGGGGATTAAGGAGGGCACTTGTCAAGATGAGCACCGGGTGATGTATGGAAGTGTTGAATCACTACACTGTACACCTAAAACTAATATAACACTGTATGTTAACCACCTGGAATTAAAATAAAAACTTTGAAAAAAAAAGAAAACAGTTGAGCTTTGGATTCAACAAGATCTGGCTTGAAATCTGGCTTCACTACTTACTAGCTGTGTAAATTCAGGCATGTGTGTTCATCTCTGAGAGCCTCAGTTTCTCCTTCCCAAAACGGTGAAAGTAATATATATTTTATAGGGAAGCTGGGAAGAATGAATGAATTAGCATAGTAGGCACTCTGGCATATATTAGACATTCAAATAATTTCTGTTACATTAAGTTGAGTCACATGAAACTGCTGACAGTCATGGTTTATAACCTACAAAAATGGCAATTCCACTTGGTTTCACCTAATACTATAGTGACTGAGACAGTAAGTAGACATGAACTGGAAAAACAAGTGAAAGTTCTCAAGAATGCAATGAATTCTACTCCTATCAAAATAGGAAGGCAACTAACATATACTTAAAACACACACACACAAACACACACACACACGCCACATCTTCTTTATCCATTCATCGGTTGATGGACACTTGGGCTGTTTCCATATCTTGGCTTTTGTAGATAATGTAGATAACGCTGCTATAAACACAGGGGTGCATATATCCCTTTGAATTAGTGTTTTTGTATTCTTTGGGTAAATAGTAGTGCAATTGCTGGGATGTAGGGTAGTTTTATTTTTAACTTTTTGAAGACCCTCCACGCTGTTTCCCACAGTGGCTGCACCAGCTTGCACTCCCACCAACAGGGCATGAGGCTTCCTTTTTCTCCACATGCTCAGAAAGCTCATTCATTTTCCCTCCAATTTCTTCTACATAAACAGGCTGAGAAACACCCTCCCCTATCTCTGTGCCCAATAAAGATTAAATTTCATCTTAGTTGATGGTGATTTGGGTTTTGTTCAATACGGTGAGTATATATGGTAGTTCTGTGTTCATGTACATTTTGTGCTTTTGTCTCTTTTTTGTATTTGGAACATAGCATGTGCAGTATTGGCTGCACTTACGTAGGCTCTTTCACAAAGGTGCTGTAGGGTGAAAATAAGTAACTTAGGGTCTGCCTTCAACCCATTTCTCATGGCCACCATCACGTCCACCATTTGTTGATCATCTGTTCCGTGTAAGGAATATGCTAGATGCTTTAGCGACAGCATCTCAATGTCCCTATATAATTTATATAGAGTAGGGGCTAAAATCCTGTCTAGTATGGAAGGAAACTGAGGCTGAACAGGATTATATGATTTAGCCAAGAGCATAGGACCCTTTAGTCTATCTTGCTTGAGGGGCCAAATGTTGTTTTACTATACCCTATTTCCTCCCATTCTTAGAAAGGGTCTCCTAGAGGGGAAATGAGGACAACCTTTCTATAGAATACTCTGTAGCACACTTGGGTGTGTTATCCCTACTGAATTTTCCCATTTCCTTGCCCATTCCCTTTCCCCCTGCCTGTCCCCCTTTTCTTTTCCGTCTTCCTTTCCTCCCTCTGTTCATTCCTCCTTCCCTCCTTCTGTTTCTCCCACCCACTTTCTCTTTTCTTCCTTCCTTCTTTCCTTCCTTCCTTCCTTTCTCTAAACCTATCTAATGAAGTTTAAATACCAAGATTAAGAAACTACTTAATGTATTTCCTGAAGAAAATTGGATTCTTGAGATATTCCCATTTGATTTTTTCTTTTCTGGCACTAAAAATTACCTTTAATTTTAATTTGCTTTCAGAGGAATTACCATTTTTTAAAATATGCTATTTTAAAACAAGTTAGATTGAATTCCTATCAGCTTTTTAAAAAGTGACCTTCTCAGTCTTTTAAATAATAAGATTTGGAAGTAATTCCTTAATATCTGAGTTTAAGAGAATGATATGTTTTGAGTTCTAAGGAAAGCCTGTTTGACCTAGCTGCATACTTATTCCTAAACTAGATAACCAGAACCAACTTTCTTACTCAGTCTAGGAACTGTGTTGGTGAAACCTCGTCTGTTTGCAGCTGGAGGTTGCACTTTTATTCCTTTGTTGTTCCATCGTTTCCTTTAGGGTGAGGGAGAATAATTAAGGAGAACATCTTTTCTGAGCAGCTGGAATCAGATTCCAGCTGACTGCAGCACCTGCAGAGATGGCACCTCTGCCTCTGGGTGGCAGGCTGGGATGCCAGCCGTGGAGCCTGCCACAGCGGGCTCCAAGGTGCAGAGATGCGACCGTGCCGCACCACTCCTGCCCTTCTGTGAGCTTCAGATGGCAGCAGTACCAGTGAATGCAAAGTGTCTGTTTTAGACTAATTAGGGGGATGATTTGTGAAGCAGTGGCTATTTATTTAATTAGTCACCAGCACAAAACCATAAAACCCATATTTTAAAAATCCCTGTTAGTTTGCCATGTGGTTAATAGATTGGGGCACATTAAAAAGTGACATGGTGATGTATTAAAAATGTTCCACCTAAGGTTCCTTCAGAAAGGAATGGAAGCTGTCTGCTTTCAGATGCTGAAGTGTTACCTGCCAGGATTTGACCCGTCAGAGGTTTTAATGTTTGTAAAGGCATTTATCTTTTGAATAGCATCTTCAAGGACATCTCCTCTTGGAATATTTCAAAATACAAAAAAAATGTGTAGAATAATTTTTAAAATTATACTTAAAGTGAATTTTGTTAGTTTTTCTTAACAACGAGGAACTATATTTTCCCATTAGATTATACTATGTTTACTAAGCATAACAGTGTTTCTTATAGGGTATTCTTTTCCGTTTTGGGGAAAGGGAGTCATTTAATTTAGTAATAAATGCAGTAGCATTTTTGTTGCAGCAGTCAGAATTGCATTTTGTTCTGCCCTTGTATTATTTTTTATCTAATAGGTACAGGGATAATTGCTATACTTGCTCAGTCTCAGCTCAGGTGAATTGTCATTTTTGGATAGAAAGAATAAAGGTAGAATTGACTTGTTTAAGAGATGACACTGGCATTAAAAATGAGTAGAAATGATTTAGATTGTAACAAATGATAGTGGTTTTTATACACACAAACTTCCAATTGGTTTTCAGTATACATAAATGTGTCTGTGCAAGGCATCCTGCACTTTGAGAGTATTTGAGGCCGAATTTGGTATGTCTGTGATTCACTCTTATTTTTAAAAAATTATTCTGAATGGTCACTGTTTCTAATAAGCAGCCCCCCCCCCCCCGATTTTAAGATTATGTATGAAAATGTGTTGCTCAGATGGATACTTGTACGGAAATTGTCCAGCTCTTAGGCTTGTGTTTCTCTGCTGTGTTGTATAATTACCTGCTCTGTTAGAAAGGGAGCTCGAATAAAACATGAGCATGTTAATGCAGCCTGGAGCTGATGTGGTGGTGATGATTACAATGCAGATAAAGCATTTCTCATAACTGCCGTTGCCTACTGGAGCCTTTGAAACATCTGGACCTTTAATTGAAAAATAGTGTGGTGCTGTGCAAGGCAGACATGCTAAGTGAAGTCACTAATTTAGAATACAAAAATATAATTGATAAAGTGTTTTATTTACATTGTATTTAAATATTCATACTTTGTTATGCTTTGTATAACAGGGAATTACTGGGTTAAATTCTCATGAACATAGACAGTTTAAATAAGATAAATTAAGTGAAAATGTTAATGGAATTTTACACTGGAACCAGAAAACAGTTTGTTGTAGGAGGGTATGTACTTTTGCATGTGTTGGGGCCTTTTAGGGAAGCAAATAGGTTAAGTCCCTATTCTCTGGGTTTTGTGCTTGAGAATAACTAACCATCAGTTGGTAACATAATTGCATTTCATTCTTGTTATTGCTATCATATCTTGTTATTTAGTTAAAAAAAAATAAAATGTTTCTTGGCATAATGGTAAATGGCTTTAATGGCAACATTATCACCCAATAAACCAAAGCCTTCCCCACCTCTCCGGGGCAGGTTATCAGAGCCTGCCCAGGAGAGCAGAAGAGCTGGTGAAGGGCGTGCAATTAACCTTTGTCCTGCATTCGCAGCAGGGGAACTGACCTAGCAGCCTTCCGAGGAAATCCAATTTAATTTAAAATGAATTTGAAAAGACAAATTAGCCATATCTATTTTAATAAGATAAAATCCCGACTCTCCCTATGTCTGGTTTAGTTAGGACCTCAGAGGAGATTAGACTAAGACTCAGGATGAACACGAGGGAAATAATGCCAGGGGGCTGAGGAGAAACCCAGGAGACCCAGGTACCCGAGTGCCTTGTCATTTTCTGCAAGTGAGCAGGTCTTGGGCCGCCCATTTCCACAGAGAATTGCAACCTGAGATGAGCCTTTGTCTCATCAGACCTTTTGCTTGTGTTGGAGCTTGATGCCACGTTGATGTCATACACTGCTTGCCCGGCTCTCCAAGGACCACATTGTTATTTCCCTCCTTTGTCATCATCAGAGCACATTTGGATACTGCCACCTGGGTAGCCACATTTAGTAATAGATACACCTCACAATTACTGATGAGACTTTTAATCCAGGAGTAAGGATTCTCCGGGGCTCCTCACTTGGTACTTGACCGCTGCTTTTTGAAACCTGGAGCAGAGGTTTCTGCCTTCTCTTTGTGGATCTAGTGTTGCCATGTGTTTTACCTCTGAAACATAGTCAGTGAGGATTTATGGAGCCCCTTCTATGAGCCCAAAGGCAAGGAAATCCAGAATAGTTTCTGCCTTCTGCCTGTATACACAAGAGGTAACTGCTCCTGGAAGCAGGTCCCCTAGTGTCCCTCTGTAGTAGCAGTGGTCTCTGCAGAGTGTCATGTGCATGTGACAGGCAGGGCTGCAGGAGGAGTGGCTCTGACCTTCCGTGTGGGTCTCAGCCAGAAGGCTGTTTCCGATCCACCGTCCAGGACTCCCAGTTCTGAAACAGTGGCTGCAACATGAACCAGTAGTCATTGTGACTTTCCCTAAATAACCCAGGCCTATCCCAGAGTTCTTTGGGACAAAATTCAGCAAGGGGGTAAGGTTTTAGAGTTGAACAGACCTAGGTTAGCGTGATGTTCCCCATTTGCTGAGGGATTTGCAGCAGCCTACTTCATGAATCTCTCGTTCTTCAGCTTTAAAAAGGGAGTGAGCAACCCTCATAGGACTATTGGGCGCATTAAATGAGATAATGTATGAAGGGTACTTGGACCCTGGTAGGTGTCCAACAAATGGCAGGCAGTACTTGTGACCTGCCCTTTGCAGAGAGCACCGTGGTGGCCAGCACAAGGGGCTGCGTTCAGAGGAATGGGGTCTTCATGCCTAGTCCCACCTCCTGCTAAGGCTGTCTGCTCTGTAGCTGGCTAGCTTTCCTTTGTATGGCTAGGCTGATTACCTAATTGGGAGCAGTGTGACTCACAGAGGGCTTTTATTTTTAAAAATACTCAGTGCTAACAGTTTTATCCAGTGGATCCTGTTGTCCTCTTGGTTTTAAAAATAAAGTTTTCTTGGGGCGGGGGGTGCCTGGGTGGCTCAGTCAGTTAAGCATCCAACTCTTGAGTTTGGCTCAGGTCATGGTCTCAGGGTTGTGAGATCGAGCCTCATGTCGGGCTCCACGCTCAGCATGGAGCTTGCCTAAGATTCTCTCTCCCTCCTCTGACCCTCCCCCTGCTCACACTCTCTCTCTCTGTCTCCTTCTCTCTCTCCAAAAGTAAATGAATGAATGAATGAATAAAAATGAAGTTTTCTGTCACCACTTTTCCTTTCATTGTATCTGAGAGACATGTGGGATAAAGGCCCAACAGACTTTTTGGGCTGCTTCTCAATTGTAAATTTTGTATATAGTTAGAAGTGATTCTTTCCCACAGGAAGTGTTGTTCTAGATAAGTAATAATTGGGTCACCTGAGTGGGTCAGTCGTTAAGCGTCTGCCTTCAGCTCAGGTCATGATCCCAGGGTCCTGGGATCGAGCCCCGCATCGGGCTCCCTGCTCTGCGGGAAGCCTGCTTCTCCCTCTCCCACTCCCCCTGCTTGTGTTCCCTCTCTCACTGTCTCTCTCTGTCAAATAAATAAATAAAATCTTAAAAAAAAAAAAAAAGATGTAGATAAATAATAATTTAGCTCTTCTTTTTCTTGCTGCTGTTTGTATTTCAACACGTATTTGCAAACTATTAAAACCAAACTTTCTCAAATGGCTCTTTGCCATTGTATCATTTTCATAATGTCAAAAACATAATATATTTTCTGCTGCAGACAAGCATCTTTCTCTGTCACCAGAGGTATAGGTTCTTTGTGTGGCCTTTTCCTATATAGAATAACACCTATCCCAGTTATTTCACATGTGCATTTTGAGGATGAAAGTGAATGTCGTAATTGGAGAAATGTAAAGCTATTTATTTCCATTTTGCCTGATGTTTTTACATTGTTTGCTAGGAGGTGCGTCAGGGATTTGAATTAATTATAATTACTGAAGAGACATATACTGATTGAGCAAATAAAGTAGTAAGCCCATTTGTGGCAAGGCCATCTAATTAAATTCTAACTTTGGATAAGCTAGATGTGCATGAAAGATTAATTTTAAGAGGTTTTTATGACTTACTAAATAATGATTCAGTAAAATTTTTGAATTATATCATTAAGAAATATTGAATCTTAAAGTGATAAAACACTTAGTCATGAACATACTACTGTGTAGAAATTTGTGGGTTTTTAAAAAACTGTTCAGAATTAAGGATACAGAATAAAATTTTTAAGGTGTATATTGACATTTAAAAATTTGTAGTATTTAATCAACTAAAGCCCTACAAGAAATGAATAGGATATATGCACCTGAATTATTTCCTTCAATATTTATACAATTTTATATTCTCAAAATACTTCATTATCTCAGGAATCAAATTGTCCTTGGGGTAGTGGAGGAATGTACCAAATTTTCCATATAATTTAGGAGAATGATAATAGCTGTACTGTAACCTTTTCTAGAGATACATCATCTAGTAATGGAGCCAAGTATACATTCTCCATTGAGTTTTAATTTTAAAAGTTGATATTAAATCTTTAAAAGACTCATTATATTATGGTAATTGATAGAGTTTAAAACATGTAACTCTTCTTTATGGTTTTAAAAAACCTATTTTTACTTTTAAAGCATATTGATTTTATTATATAAATGATTTAATAATGAAGAGGTCCCTATACTTACCCTAGGTGATGGGGCTTAGTTCATGCAAATTACTTTTCCCTGATATTATCATCATTATAGAAGCCATTGTTTGTATAATTAAATGCAAAGTGCTGTGTAACATTAATGATCTAAAGAATCCCACAATGGCTATGAAAATTCAAAGTGGACACTTTACATTTCATTATGCTTTAAGATGGCTGGATTGTACTTGTGTGAGAGCACCTTCTGGTATGTGCTGTAACCATCCCCAGGCTAGATGAGAAGAGGGTGCAATGGCTTTTCTCTCTTAATGGCTGAGATAGAGACCTTTCCCTATTGCCTCTGCTTCTCAATTTTATGTTTATTTGAAGGAACGATTTATCTAAAGATCTGCCTGGGTCTGATTAACAACTTGGGTAACAATAATGAGGAATAACTGACATCTGTATAACAGTTTGCAGTTCACATGCTTTATTTTTACTTTATACACCCTACCATTCTCATTTCTGTTTTTTATGGCTAAGGAAATTGACTTTCAGAGAGGTTATGGGCTTGCCCAAGGTTGCACAGCTCAAGGCTGGCAGGGCCATGGTCCAGACCAGTTCTGTAGACTCTGCAAAGAGTTACTGAGCAGATATAACCCACAATGGTAAAAACCGACAGTATCAGGAACTGCTTTCTGAATTTAAGACTTTGGTTGTTATTCCTGATGCAGTTTATGGGTAGGTTTTCATTTTTTTTTTTTAAAGATTTTATTTATTTATCTGAGACAGAGAGAATGAGAGACAGAGAGCATGAGAGGGAAGAGGGTCAGAGGGAGAAGCAGACTCCCCGCCGAGCAGGGAGCCCGATGCGGGACTCGATCCTGGGACTCCAGGATCATGACCTGAGCCGAAGGCAGTCGCTTAACCAACTGAGCCACCCAGGCGCCCTCATTTTTTACCTTCGTCCTCCCCCCTCCCCATTTTGTAAAATTTCTTACCTGTATTTGAACAAGTTGATATCTTGAAACAAAAGAATTATTCAAGGCTATTACTCAAATTTCACTTGATAACAGTTAGATTGTTTAAACCAAGAGCTGTAGGCATTTTTTTTTTTCAAAAGTGGAAGAAGACTCTGTCAGACAGTGCATCAAAATTTGGAGGATTTATTTTTAATAGAGAAAACCTTTCCTGAGAGCAACAACCCCCTTTCCTGTTTTGGGTCCAGGACTATAGATTTACATTTGCCATAGATGCCGTCGAAAGAAAAATTATGAAAATCACTAGCCTAAGAAAAACCAATGGAAGTGATATTTTCTATGCTGTGTTATAGTTATAGTCTGGCTCATTCCATGGTACTTAGTAACAAAGTTATTTTGTTTGAGGCTCTCAGATATATGAATGGTGTCTGTGGAAGTGGAGGTAGATTAGTTTCAGTGTCCTGAGGGCTAGAACTAAGATCAGTGGGACAAATTAACTCCGTAGACGGAAACATGTTTCAGCCATCAAAACTGTTTGCCTAGAGACTGAAGCAAAGGGTCGCTTCTGAAGGTGGCAGGACTTCATCAGTAAAGGTATTCAGGAGAGGCTGTAGGACAGCCATTTGGTGACAATGTTTTAGAGGGGACAAGTCTTAAAATTCCTTGCCATTTTAAAAGTCTATGAGCAGCAATAAAGTGTTTGTTTTTTAAGTCTGTGAATGTAAAAGCAGAGGGGGGAAGGAAACCTAATAAACAGCCAACATTTCTTGAGCATTCAGTATGGGCTAGACACAGTGGTAAGTGCTTTTAATATGCATAGTATATCATTGAATCCTTTCAACAACTCCATGAGGAGGTACTTTTATAATCTATTTCCGTGTGAAAATAGTGACTCAGAGAGGTTAAATAAAATTGTCCAAGGACACAATAAATGGCATTGCTGAGAATTGAACCCAGGTCTTTCTGACTACACAACTTAATGCTTTTAACCACCACACTGCACTGCTTTACTAGCTCCTATTAATATAATAAGGATCCTGGAAGTACCCACATCAAAACTTGACCTTGTTAAAGAAAGAGTGACAGTTGACGTTCCTAATAATAAAAGCTTAATGGAACCAAGGTTGGTGATTCAGAGGAAATTAATGAGATTTTGTCAATTTTATTTTAAACTTAACTTGTCAGAAAATACAGTGTCCAGTGATAAACTGTAGAAATGTTTTTGACAAATTAACTTGACTACAGGTGCCAGATCAGGGAAATGTTAATTTAATAGCCTTTAAATGTTCCAGATTTATTGAGGGTTAAGATAGCACTACAAAGCCAAGCCCCTAGCTCTGAATGGATTTGTCATAGAATTTTATACAAAATCTACTCATAAGTTCAATGCTACCATTTTGAATGTGAAAAAGTGAGTTCTTTCTCTGAGCCCATAAAACCATCATTTTATTGGTAGTAAAATGCTACCGTCTGGTGTTTAGGTTCGTTTTTTCCCCCCCTCCCCATGTAGACCTTCTTTATTTCTCATAGCCAGTTAAACCTGGCTTAGACTATAGGCCAGATTTTGTTCAAAATCATTACTCTGAACAAACAAAGTCCCTTAATCATCATCAGAGTAATGATGATTTCAGACCTCTGTACGAAGTGTGGATACCATATTTTTAAAGACTAGACTATAGCTCTACACTGGGCATGGAGCCTACTTAAAAAATAATAATGATAAAATAATAAAATAAAGACTAGGCCATAAATTGGTAGAATATAGCATCCTTTGATCCTTGCTGAGGGAGTTAGGGAGGAAGATACTGGTGAAATGGGACTTCAGCCATTCCTTTAAGAGAGTTTTAACTTTTGAAGGCTACAAATAACCCTTTTATCAATTTGCATCATTACGTTGTCTGCATACACTGATATATTTATTTCTGCATTAAAATTGCATATAATGATCTGCTTGTGCAGTTGTGACTAATGGAATAATGTTGCCTGCTTTTTGTCTCTTTAATTGCAGAAGCCAAGCTGTCTATCCTTTCTGTTTCTTTCCCTTGATAGAGAAATTGAACACTTAGCAACAGTTTTGAGATCTGATACTCAATTTATTATTGACAAGCCTTGATGTTAAGTAGTGCTGCTGACTGAACCTTCTGTTCTTGAGACTTAATTCAGCTAACTCACTTTTTTTTTAAGATTTTAATTATTTATTTATATATTTATTTATTGAGAGAGAGCAGGAGCAGCAGGGAGGGGCAGAGGGAGAGGAAGAATCTCAAGCAGACTCCACACTGAGCACAGAGCCCGACACTGGGGCTTGATCTCACGACCCTGAGATCATGACCTGAGTCAAAATCTAGAGTCAGACGCTCGACTGACTGAGCCACCCAGGTGCCCCCAGCTAATTCACTTTATATGGATGTTTCTTAATTCAAGATTATTTTGAACTGGATACTGTCTGTTGTTCTTGCTTTCCCTATTTTGGAAACTATCAGGTGCATAATTTTTAAAAAATTTTTTATTGTTAAGTTAATCACCATACATTACATCATTAGTTTTAGATGTAGTGTTCCATGATTCATTGTGCATAACACCCAGTGCTCCATGCAGAACGTGCCCTCTTTAATACCCATCACCAGGCTAACCCATCCTCCCACCCCCCTCCCCTCTAGAACCCTCAGTTTGTTTTTCAGAGTCCATTGTCTCTCATGGTTCGTCTCCCCCTCCAATTTCCCCCCCTTCATTCTTCCCTTCCTGCTATCTTCTTCTTTTTTTTTCTTAACGTATATTGCATTATTTGTTTCAGAGGTAGAGATCTGTGATTCAACAGTCTTGCACAATTCACAGCGCTTACCAGAGCACATACCCTCCCCAGTGTCTATCACCCAGTCACCCCATCCCTCCCACCCCACCCCCCACTCTAGCAACCCTCAGTTGGTTTCCTGAGATTAAGAATTCCTCATATCAGTGAGGTCATATGATACATGTCTTTCTCTGTTTGACTTACTTCGCTCAGTATAATACCCTCCAGTTCCATCCACGTCGTTGCAAATGGCAAGATCTCATTCCTTTTGATGGCTGCATAATATTCCATTGTATATATATACCACATCTTCTTTATCCATTCATCTGCCGATGGACATCTTGGCTCTTTCCACAGTTTGGCTCTTGTGGACATTGCTGCTATAAACATCGGGGTGCATGTACCCCTTCAGATCCCTACTTTTGTATCTTTGGGGTAAATACCCAGTAGTGCAACTGCTGGATTGTATGGTAGCTCTACTTTCAACTTTTTGAGGAACCTCCATACTGTGTTCCAGAGTGGCTGCACCAGCTTGCATTCCCACCAACAGTGTAGGAGGGTTCCCCTTTCTTCGCATCCCCGCCAACATCTGTTGTTTCCTGACTTGTAAATTTTAGCCATTCTGACTGGCGTGAGGTGGTATCTCATTGAGGTTTTGATTTGGATTTCCCTGATGCCAAGTGATGTTGAGCACTTTTTCATGTATCTGTTGGCCATTTGGATGTCTTCTTTGGAAAAATGTCTGTTCATCTGCCCATTTCTTGATTGGATCCTTTGTTCTTTGGGTGTTGAGTTTGATAAGTTCTTTATTGATTTTGGATACTAGCCCTTTATCTGATATGTCATTTGCAAATATCTTCTCCCATTCTGTCGGTTGTCTTTTGGTTTTGTTGACTGTTTGCTTTGCAAAAGCTTTTTGTCTTGATGAAGTCCCAATAGTTCATTTTTGCCCTTGCTTCCCTTGCCTTTGGCGATGTTTCTAGGAAGAAGTTGCTGCGGCTGAGGTTGAAGAGGTTGCTGCCTGTGTTCTCCTTTAGGATTTTGATGGACTTCTGTCTCACATTTAGGTCTTTCAACCATTTTGAGTCTATTTTTGTGTGTGGTGTAAGGAAATGGTCCAGTTTCATTCTTCTGCATGTGGCTGTCCAATTTTCCCAACACCATTTGTTGAAGAGACTGTCTTTTTTTCATTAGACATTCTTTATCAGGTGCATAATTTTGAAATTAATTTTATGATAGGCAGCAAATTGTATGCTATTTCAATTAATGAGATCAGATGGGAAAAACCTGGTTATAGATATAATGTTTTAATTCATCATCATGTTCAAATTCTATATATTTCAATTCTGTATCAATTCACATTCTATATACTGAAGTAATTTAAATTTTTAAGCTTTTACATTTTATGAACTACTTATTAATTGGATGATCTGTGGTTCATAATATTGCTGTTTCATGATTGCCATAAAGATGGTTTTCAAACACTGATCAGTGTGTATCACAAGCCCCAAAACATTCATACTCTTTGACCCAGTGATCTACTCGAGGAATATGTGCACAAACATTTATATAAGAGAATGTTTATGGGAATGTTATTTATAGTAGTGAAATATTAGAAGCAATGTCCATATTTAACAGTGGGGGAATGGGTTGATAGTACCTCTGTATGCTATAATGTGCAGGTATTTAAACTCATGTGTTGAAAGAATACTAATCATTTATTCCATCAGTATGTATGAGTAACTACTATATGTCAGGCTTGTTACTAGGTGCTGAGTATGTTTTAGAGAAGAAAGGGGACTCCTAAAGAACAGGATCTGGGAAGTAGAAGAGGTATAGCCAGTTTACCTGGGGCAGGAGAGAAGTGGTAGGTCTTTAGGTCTGGTGGGTCCATTATGAAAGATACTCTGAGGAGTCCTTCGATAAGCTAATTAAGCTAATGCCATACCCCTACTACATTCTACACCCTAGGAGAATGTAAAATGAGTGAGGCACAGTTTTTCCCTTTGCATAACTCACACTTGCATGAGAAGGTGGGAAGGAGGTGGTGAGGGTAGGTAGAGAAAAACTAAAACCATAAGGCTGTGCAAGTTAAACTTCTAGGGAGCAAAGCAGAGGGAATTTGGACTTCTACCTTCTTGGAAGAGAGACATTTGAAATTGACAGAAGAAGGGGTACATTTCTTGCTCAGTGACTATGTGCCAGGCATTTTATATACATCTTATTTGCTTTTCCAAGTAAGGAATTAGAGGTTCTGAGAGGTGTAGTTACTTGCCTGATATCTAAAGTTTAGAGGCTAAGGAAGTGGCAGAGGTAGGATTCAAACCTGGATCTGGCTGACCCCAAGTCTTGTGCTCTTAACTACTATTCAGTCTGCTCTAGCAATGATACACTGGGACCAGAATGGGATGGGTGCTAAATGCCCTGCTAAGAAACAGGCACGCTGACACTGGGGAGAGATATTATATACTTCTTTCTGAGTTGGTGACTGGCCTGGGCCAGTGATTTGAGTCAAACCACATTGATCGATGGAGGGAGATAACAGTTTGGAGGAGAGATTTGAGAGACCTGGAGATAGTTGGGAGACTGCTGCATGCAGTGGTCTCATTGAGGCCTGATGAAGCTTGAACTAGGGCCGTGCTGCTGAGGATGGGAGGGAGAAGGATTTGAGAGACATTTCAGAGGCAGTTGGAGGCTGATGAGACAGAGGAGTTAAGTAAGGTCCCTGGCCTGAGTGACAGGGTGGGTGAGGAAAGCCCTAACTGAGATGGAACATGGAATAAGAGACAAGCTGATGAAGAAAATCGACCTTGGACATGTTGAGCTTGAGACTCTGGCCCGCATTTGCAGAGCCATCAAGTCATGCAGAGGCCATGGGACGTGAACTCTGGAGTCTGGTTGGTCTTCTTGAATTGCATTCGTGTCGAGGAATCGTTTTGCTACAGGGAGTACTTTTCTTTTTGTTCTGAAACCTGAATTGGGGACATTCCTTGATTTAGAGGCTGCTCTGGAGAGTGTTCAGCTCCAAATCTGTCAGCTCATTGTAGGTTTCTTACTTTTTATTATTATTATTTTTTAAAGATTTTATTTATTTATTTGACAGAGAGAGACACAGTGAGAGAGGGAACACAAACAGGGGGAGTGGGAGAGGGAGAAGCAGGCTTCCCGCAGAGCAGGGAGCCCGATACGGGGCTCGATCCCAGGATCCTGGGATCACGACCTGAGCTGAAGGCAGGCACTTAACAACTGAGCCATCCAGGTGCCCCTTATTATTTTTTTTAAATAAAAATTATTTAGCCTGCCATAGGAAGGTGTCTGAGTTACATTTTCAACTTATTTTTTCCAACATCCTGCCACAGCACCTGGCACATAGTGTGTTCTTAATAAATTTTGCCAGATGACTTAACATAGGCTACATTTTCAAAACTGATCCTCTCTTTCTCTTACCTAAAACTCTTAAGCCCTGTGTGGTGGTTCTTTCTATATCCTTTTTTGTTTATAATTGTAACACTTACTATTTTGTTTCTGATTGTAAAAGTAATATATGCTCATCATAGAAAATGCAAAAAAATATAAAGTAGAAAATTAAAATCACTCAATCCCATGTCTCAGAGACAACTCCTGTTCATTTTTTGTGTATTGGTATGGTATCTTTTCCTTAGGTTAATGATTCTGTTGAATGGAAGCGTATTTTTTTTTTTAATCTAGGCCTTTGCCAACCCCTTTTAGTCTGAGTTGCTTCTGAGCTCTCATGACAGCCTATACTTTCCCCCTCTTAAAGCTTTTATCACATAGTACAATGTAGACCCTTCAGCAGACTGTGAGTTTGATGAGGGTCTATCTGTATTGAATCTCACTTGATTTTGTCTTCACAGTCCAGCATGGTGTTTCAGTGGGTGTTCATTGCATGCATGAGTGGCTGAGAAAGATGGTGCTAACCCATTTTTCCCTATTTCTGTGTTGACCACTTTTTTGTGCTCTAATTATGCCTCTGTTTCTCCAATTCCATATTGTGGAACACATAAATTGCCATGCAGTAAAACTGTATGATACGATCTTTGTTTATTGCTAGTTGCTTTTTAATAGATGTTAGGTCTTTGGAATATTGCTCGCCTTGATGTGTGTTGAATACTTTTAATCCTTTGGTCACCTTTTTTTTCTATAAGTTAATTACTTTCTATTATGTTGATGGATTGTTTTATGTTTTAGATGGTTCCCTCTAAATATTGCAGCACAGGGACTATTAGGTAGAGCTAACTGCCTTGAGTTTTTTCAGAAGAGGTTCCTTATTAAAAAATACATGATTTCAGGGTTTGTCCAAGGCACTTTTTCCCATCATCAGTGCCTCAAGATGGAATTAGAAGATAAAAAAGATAAAGTGCTTCATTCATTTAATAAGTATCTGCCATATTTATTCTCATAGTTTTCCCCACGCTTGCTATTTCCCCACACTTGCTATTCCAATAAAGAGGATAAAGGAATTCATAGGAGCACCATGTAACTATCTGCCCTGTAGTCAGCTGACAATGGCAAAGTTCTCTAGAGTCTTGGTCCCCTAATACTTCTCCTTGGTCAACTCTTCAGAATTCACTCCTTTTGTAGGAGACTGCTTTAAGCAGTGCTTTTGATGTGTTTAACAAGGTCAGGGTGGAAGGGAGGGATTCAGGTCTTGGAGAGTAGAGATTGATTACATTTAAAAGAACTTTAGAGAAAGAAGTCATTAGTGTTTAAAGTAGGGGCTTTGGAGTCAGACATGAGTTTGAGCTCTGCTCTTCCACTTTGGTTGTGGGAGCTTGAGCAGATGACTATAGCCTTATAAGCCTTAGTTTTCTAATCTATAATATTAGGGTAATGATAGAATTCTGCCTCATCTAGTGATTGTGAGAATTAAATGAGGTAATTTACACAAACATTTACCAGAGCTTATTATTAAATGCTGGCTCTTGTTATAATAAATATTATTATTAGGGTTCCTTACAGCATCCATCTTTGTCCTCATGTGACTGTGTAATTGGCCTGAGAAATGAGTCTGATTTGAAAACTTAGGCTCTTTCTGGCACATTGCTCTGCATTTCTAAGGCACTTTACAGTTTGTGAAACACATTAACATTTCTCATTGTGATTCCTATAGCCCCTCAGCTCCAGTTCTTCAGAAGGAAAGGGAAGAATAAACCAGATTGGGCTGGGTCTGAAAAGGAGGTTGAGAAGAGAGTGGTAAGAGGGCAATAAACCCATTTCAGAAAGCTTGTTTTAATTTTAACCCTTTGACTGCCTGACAAGGTCAAAACACTTGCTATTTAGAGACAGCTAGCTATTGGAATTACTATTTCCCAGCTGAAAAACATGCATGGGTGTGTATGCGTGTATCTGTGTGCATGCATGAGTGAGTGAGAGAGAGAGAGCATTATTATAAGAGAATTCTTTTTAATTATTTGTTTTATGGCAGGCAAGACTAAAAAAAAAGTCAGTGAATCTAATACTAGATTCTGGGTCATATGAGAAGTGAAATTTCTCTAAAGTTTAAAAAACTGATTCTATGTATTTCCTTACCCTAGTTCTGATCTTTTTTCTTTTTTCTTTTTTCTTTTTTTAATCCTAGAGTTAGAGTGTTAAAGATGGAACCACTTTGCTTAAGTACCTCCATCTCCATCCACTACCAGGAAACAGACCCATAGAGGAAGATGGATGGGTGGGGGAAACTAACATTTATTGAGTTATTGCCATGTTGTCCTGGTAGGCATTTTGAGTCATCCATGCATTCATTCTGTAGTTCAACAGATTTTTTTGGAGAGTTGTCTGTGCACCAGGCACAGTGTTAGCCATTGTGTATAGAGAAGTAAACAAAGCAGGCAGTATTATGGCTGCTCTCTTGGAAGGTCAGAGGCCGGTGAGGAAGGTATTCGCTGAAGGTGTACATAAGTAAATACATAATATCAAACTGTTAAGTGCTATGAAGGAAATGAACAGGCTATGTGTAAGAGAGTACGGAAGGGGCTTCTTTCTACAGGATTATCAGTGAAGGCTTCTCTGAGGAGGTGTCATATAGAGCTGAGCCTTCAATAATAACAACAATATTAATAATTAATAATAATCCTCACAAGAGTTCTCTGATAGGTAGGTCCTATTATTATCATTTTACATATGAGGCAATGGAAGAACAGAGAGATTAAGTAACCTGCCCAGAGCCATACTTTAGAGGATGCAAAGATCATAAGAAAGAGCCTTCTAGATGTAGTGAATAGCACTTGCTCTGTTCTTGAAAGTGGGAAAAACAGGTACACACACACACACATTCAGGGCACTTCTAGAAGGCCAGCATAGCTGAGCTATGATAAGCAGGCCGGGGAGCAGCAGTAAATGATGTTGGAGAGTTAGGCAGGGGTCAGATCATGCAGTGCTTTGTTGGACACTGCAGGAAATTTGGATTTTATTCAAAGTATCATGGGAACCACTCATTGAAGGAATTTAAGCAGAGGTGTAATATCAAATTTGAGTTAAAAAAATCTAGCTTGTGTTTCAAGAACAAATTGAAGTAGGCAAGAGTATATAGGAGGTCAGGAATCTATTAGAACAGTCCAGGTGAAACTTCATGGTATTTTGGTGGCAGTGGAGATGCAGAGAAGTGGGATGGTTTTGAAATACATATTTTTCAATTTTTAAAATTGAGTTAAAACTCATATTACATAGAATTTACTGTTTTAATGATCTTAAAGTGTATAATTTTGTGGTTTTCAGTATATTCAAAATGTTATACAGCTATCACCACTATCTAACTCCAGAACAATTCCATCAGCCCAAAAAGAAACTTCATACTTCTCAATTCCCTGTACTCCCTCCCCATATCCTGGCAACCAGTAGTCTTTTTATTTCTATAGATTTGCCTATTCTGGACATTTCATATAACTGGGTTCACATTTATGAAATGGCTTCCTTCTTTTATGCCTGGCTTCCTTCTCTTAGCATAATGTTTTCAAGCTTCATCCATGTTGTAACATGTCAGTAGTTCATTCCTTTTTATGGCTGAGTAATACTCCATTGTATGCATTTTGCCTATCAGTTGATGGACATCTGGATTGTTTCCATTCTTTGGTCATTATGAATAATGCTGCTGTGCACACTTATGTACACATTTTCAGTTCCCTTTGAGTACACCTAGGAATGGAATTGCTGAGTCATATGGTAACTATATGTTTAAGTTTTGAGAAACTGACAAACTATTTTTCCATAATGGTTGCATCATTTTACATCTTCACCAACAATGTATGAGGGTTCTAACATCTCCATATCCTTGCTAATCTCTCTTATTTCTTCTATTAAAAAAAATCATTACCATCCTAGTGAGTGTGAAGTGGTATCTCATTATGATTTGGATTTGCATTTCCTTAATGAATAATGATGTTGAACATTTTTTCATGTGTTTATTGGCCATTTGTGTATTTTCTTTGGAGAAATACCTATTCAAGTTCTTTGCCCTTTTAAAGATTGGAGGGGTTGCCTGGGTGCTTAGTGGGTTAAGTGCCTGACTCTTCATTTTGGCTCAGGTCATGATCTCAGGGTCATGAGACTGAGCCCCTCATCAGTCTCCACACTCTGCAGGGTGTCTGTTTGGGATTCTCTCTCTCCCTCTCCCTTTGCCCCTCCCCCTGCTGTCTCTCTCTCTCTCTCTCAAATAAATAAATCTTTAAAGATTGGATTGTTTGTCTTTTTGTTGAGTCATAAGAATTACTCTGGGTACTAAATTTTTGTCAGATATATGATTGGCAAATATTTTCTCCCATTCTTTGGATTGTCTTTTCTCTTTCTTGATAGTGTTCTTTGAGGCACAAAAGTTTTCAATTTTTATAAAGTCCAGTTTATTTCATTTGTTGCTTCTTTTAGTGTCATGTTAAAGAAATCATTGCCTAATCAAAGGTCATGAAGAAGTTACACCTATATTTCCTTCTAAAAGTTTTAGCCTTAAACTTAGGTCTTTGATCCATTTTTTTAAAAGATTTTATTTATTTATTTGTCAGAGAAGAGAGAGAGAGAGAGCACAAGCAGGGGGAGTAGCAGGCGGAGGGAGAAGTAGGCTCCCTGCCGAGCAAGGAGCCCCATGTGGGAATTGATCCCCGAACCCTGGGATCATGACCCAAGCCAAAGGCAGGAGCTTAACTGACTGAGCCACCCAGGCATCCCAGTGTATTTTGAGTTAATATTTGTATATGATTTGAGGTAAGGGTCTAAATTCATTCTTTTGTGTGTGGCTATCCAGTTGTCCCATTTGCTGAAAAGACTATTTTTTCTCTGTTGAAATATATTTTTGCAGTAGACACTAGAACTTACTAAGGGAGTAGGTAGAAGGCAGGAGGAAGAAAGAAGAATCAAGATTACTGATTTAAGCAGCTGGGTTTGTGGTGGTAGCATTTACTGAAATGAGGGAGAGTGTTATTTGGGGTGGGATGGAGTGAGGAATAGTGAAAAGTTCAGATTTGAACTTGAGTTTAACTTGTCTGTGACACCTTTCTGCCTATTGTATAGACAGTTTGATGTATGAATTTGGAATTCCAGGGAGAAGTTTGAGATGGAGATAAGATTTGGGTGTCAACAGGATGTAGATTATACTATAGCTTTGGGGCTGTGAGATCACCTAGGGCGAAATATATAGAATGACAAAAGAGAGCCCGATCTAGAGGCCAAGGAATGCTAACAAACAGAGACTGTAGAGGTGAAGAAATCTGCAAAGGAGACTGAGAATGAGAGACCAGAGAGGATTGAAAAAAACCAAGAGTGTGTATCATGGAAGCCAAGAGAGGAAGAGGTTGATAATGTAGGAGAAGGGTAAAGTAAGTGAAGGACTAAAGTCCTTGTGAAAGTAAGAGCCAAAGGGACACAGAACATAAGTAGAGAGATTAACCTTTAATGAGATGAGTGACACTCCAGTGTAGGGGGTGTATGTGGTTAAATCCAGGTAAGTTTGTGAATTTAATTATGGGAGGATAAGAGAATTGCTGTCTGAAAGGTCTTCTTAATGAAGGATAAGAATATCTCTCATCTTTTGGCAGTATATGAGCAAAGGATAGGAGCTGAGGTCAAGGCGGGCTCATGAGGAGTTTGAGGAGAGAAGCAAAAGTATGCAGTGGTGGTCTTGCATAAGGTGCGGATTAGGTTAGGAGATGTAATAGGCATGCTATACAGTGTTGAGTGTTTGAGGTTTATCATCATGAGTTTAAAGTCAAAACAATCTGCAGTTACGTGATTTTTCTCCAGCAGTGTTTAGTTGGGGAGTACAGAGGGTTGGGTTCATCCAATATTGACATTCTGCCAGTTGAGTCCCATGGAGGAAGAGAGACTTAAAACTGTATTTACAAAGGAATGGTTACAATGGTTGATCATGTAATCTGGAGGGTGGTGTTGGGAAATAAGGGTGACATCATTTGTAGTGGTGGGTCAGTAAGTTGTGGGTTCAAGAATTTGGGGGACTACTTGAACAAATGAGATGAAAGTATATAAAGTATAGTCAGTGAATAGATGTTCTAATTTGAGATTTCAGAGTTGGTACAGATCCCTGGTGTACCCACTGCAGTAAGTGATTGAAGGTGGAATGGATGAAAAGACATGGGATGACATGATCTAGGGATTGACACCCTTGGGTATTATATGGATTTTCCTTTAGATGGAATTGCCAAGAATAATGATAGGTGCTGGGGTGGAAAGAAGACTCCTCACTGAGGGAGAAGCATGACTGGAAGATTGGTGGATAACAGAAACAAAAAAGTAGGGGCAGAGGATAGTATAGTTGGAGGCTTGGGTCTCAAAGGAACAGGAATTTTTGCAAGAAAGGAGAAATAATGGTTCAGAAGTAGTGGGGACTTCCTGAATAACTATTCAGCCTCCTGGCCTTGAGGACTTGGGGTTTAAAAAAGAAAAATGCGGAACAGTCTTCTGGATAGCAGAGGAAGCAGTATCTTCAATGACCAGCATGTTTCAGTTAAGACAGAGAGGCAGAAGGAGTTTTGGTTTTTTTTTTTTTTTAAAAAAGAAGTGATTTATGGAAGTTGGCTGATTAGTGCAGGAATTTCAGAGGGGAGTGCAAGTTTCAGGAGGGAGAAGGGTTAAGTGTGTGGGAGGGATTGAGGATTTATAGAGCAGTGTGGGTATTGTAGTTAGTACAGTAATGGAAGACCAGGGACCCTTGAGCTTCAGTGTAGATGACTGAAATAAACAGGTGTACTGCATAAGGGAATTAGCCCCCTAGGCTCTGAGAAGGCAAGCCCTTGGTTCCAGTGCTGCGGGCCTGAATGCTTCCTCACGAGGTATGGCAGCTTCCCATGCAGCTTATCCCAAAGTCTCAAGGAGTGATGTGGCAATTTTTAGGGAGAGCAGCTGATGTCAGGGTCTAATGGTGACTTGTCCAAGGCCACACCGAATATGTAGCAAAGCACATCTCCTGACACCAAACATCAGGTGAGCAGTCACCACTCTTAATTTGTTTATCTTGGTTGTAGTGCTCATTTACTTTACTGCGGGCAGAGCTGGATCTATTAGACCATTAGAAAATGAAAATTAAAGGGAAAAAAACCCTTAAAACTAGACAGTTTGGGGGCCATTTCAGGCATTTAAGGAGGTCTGTGCCAAAAGGATGAGAAATAGCTGGTGAGCAGTCATTGTGGCCCAAGTGGGGTCTGCATGACCATGACTGTATGCTTTACTCTCATGCATGTGTTCTGTCCACAGGGTCATGTAGGCACAACAGCAACCAAGAAGATCGACGTCTACCTCCCCCTGCATTCGAGCCAGGACAGACTGCTGCCAATGACCGTGGTGACAATGGCCAGCGCCAGGGTGCAGGACCTGATCGGACTCATCTGCTGGCAATACACAAGTGAAGGACGGGAGCCGAAGCTCAAGTAATCCTTCCTCTTTTTGGCTGCTCTAGTTTCTGGCTGTCTTCTGGCCACCCCGGCTGTCGGTCTTTCTGGGCATTAGTCTGGGAACCAGACGTCCACGTGGATCCGGGTCAGGTTGCTCACCAGATCTTGGGCCCGTGTGTCTCAGGCTTGTCTCAGAGTATCTGCTTACAGAGTAGACTGATAAGTTTGTGAATCCAGACATGAGGAAATATATTTTAGCAGTTTTCAAATCCTTTTATGAAAAAAATGCTTGCTGGTAAGAGTGGCATGGGAGGCCATAGGAGGGAACTAATATTTGTTGAACACCTACCATGAGTTGGGCACTAATGCTGACCTCTATGTACCAAATTTCTCGTTTAATTCTCCTGGCTCTCTGTGAGGTAATAAGCATCATGATCCTTATTCTGCAGAGGAGGAAATTCAGAATCAGAGAATTGATATTTGCTAAAGGTCACACCAATGGGAGATGGCAGAATCAAGATTTGACTCCTGGTCTGTTTGGTGCTAAGGTTTTTGCATTATTTCCTTTTGGTCTGAATTACAGTTTTCTTTATTATTAGTCAGTGGCACAGCTTTTTTTCTCATTCTCTAAGCTCTGTTCATGATTAAATAATTATATTAAAAATGTAGCACTTGAAAGTAGACTCTCTGCCTGTATATCATAACCCGAACATTAAAGTGCTTTGCCACGTTGGTTCTCTCATACTTAAATGTCTTATCTGATAGCCATCCTCTTCTAGTTTTCTGTGCTCTCTTGAGCAATACGGTTTGAGATACAGCAAAATGTAGTGGATGCCTTCATTTTGGAATGGATTCTCATGGAGACTTTTCCTTCTCTTAGAATGGTCCAGTCTGTGGTCAGTTGTTTTGCTGTTTTTTCTTCTTGAGGTGTATTAAATTTGTACTTAAAATTATTCTTTGGGGGCACCTGGGTGGTTCAGTCAGTTAAGTGTCCAACTCTGGATTTTGGCTCAGGTCATGATCACAGGGTCGTGAGATTGAGCCCAACGTCAGGCTCTGGGCTCAGTGTGGAGTCTGCTTGAGATTCTGTCTCTCCCTCACCCTCCGCCCCTCCCCCTGCTCACCCATGCTCTCCTTCTCTATTTCTAAACTAAATAAAATCTTTTAAAAAATAAAGTTATTCTTTCAAGTTCTTATTGACATTGCCCTCCAGTTTGCCTGAATAAATTGTGAATATAAAGATAAAATTTACTGCTCCTGTGGCAGTAGAAACCTTTTCAGCCAAGCCTTTTCAACCACTTAGGCTCAGAGAAGGGTTGAGTCAGCAGCTCTGCCCAAGGCTGAGCTATAGTGTTATCCTTATCTTTCCAGCATGAAGTAGAAGCAAGAAAAAAGAAGCCAAAGTGCTAGGGAATTTATACATGTCTGAGTTAACTAAGATATTGCTTAGTGCAAGCACTGAGACCAAGAGACCTACAGGACTGCCCAAGGTTACGCAGCTAGTAATGAGCAGAGTCAGGAGTCGAATTGTGACATAATGTTACAGATGAGGAAACTAAAGCTTAGAGAGGCTAAGTAACCTTCCTAACTCACACAGTAAGTGGTAGAACTGGCATTAAAACCTGGGGATCTCTGGCTTCAGAGCCATAGCTCTTCTCTATTACATTATACTCCCTACTCTATTATTGTGGGTGATATTAAAATATTCACAGAATCCATACTTACTGGAGGCACAGTGCTACATCTTGTCATACAGAAATGAAAAAGGCAGTTCATGCCATCAGGGAGCTTACTGTTCAAGGTAAATAGGCAATAGTAGTACAATACAATAGCATGTAAAATCAGGTTCTGTGAGAACATCTGACCCCATAGTTGGGGGTGAGAGTGGAGTCATGAAGAGCGGCCTTGACTAAGTGACATCTAAACTGAAACTTGAAGGAGTAGGGAAGAGTGATGCAGAGAGGTTGAGAGGAGGGTGTTCTAAAACAGAGGGCACAGCATGGACTTGTGTTAGGATGGTCCTTCAAATTCAGGCTTTAAATTCCGCATTGTGTTCCAAATATATAGCAGTGATAAATGAAATATGTTATTGACATACTTGTACCTTAATAACAAGATAAACATCCTTGTAGACTAAAAACAGAATCAAGTATGGAAACAGGCAGCGTGTGCAGGGAGTCAACTCTTTTAGGGTGGTATTTCCCAGAGAACATGTTGTGAATAAGTTTATTGGGGTGTGGAAATATTGATTATTATCAGGCTTCAGGGTAGCTAGGCAGGGCCTGGGGTGGTCAGAACCCCCAGCTGTCGTTTCTGGGTGGGGAAGTGTACCCACATGTGGTACACATACTGTTCTTTTCTTTTTTTTAAGATTTTATTTATTTGTCAGAGAGAAAGAGGGAGAGCACAAGCAGGTGAAGCAGCAGGCAGAGAAGCAGGCTCCCCGCGGAGCAGGGAGCCCAATGTGGGACTTGATCCCAGGACCCTGGGATCATGACCTGAGCCGAAGGCAAACGCCTAACTGAATGAGCCACCCAGGCATCCCCACATACTGTTATTTTCAAAGTATGCCATGATGTCAAAAAAGAATGGGCAACACGCTTGAGGGTATGGAGACCAAAGGAAGCAGAAGTCTCACTACTGGAACCTACGAACTGGGGTGGGACTGTCCTCCTTATGAAAAGAAACTGAACTCGGTCTGTGGCTTGTTCAAAGTTGTGTTTCTGGGGAGGTGGGGGAATAGAGATAGGAGTGCAACTGGGACCTGGCCATGATATGACTGGCTTTATGATATCCCTAGTGTTTCCAAGGGATAGGAACCTTGAGCTGCCAGGATAAGACCTGGTTCTAGAGTGAAGGCCTCTGCTCAGACAGGGATGGAGGATGGTGCAATAACTGTAAGAACAGGGAGGGGTGGGAGAGGAAGGGAGGGAGGGAGAGAAAGAGAGAAACTGTTCCTATTCAAGAAGAGCTAGCAAATTAAAATTCCCAAACAAACAAGTATAATGAGTACTAAGAAAGACAATCAGGAGATGAATTCACTCCCAACAAAATACAGTAAAACAATCTGAAAATTAACTTCAAATAAATATGTTTAAAATCATCAAAGAGATGAAGGAATAACATCCATGGTAAATTTCTAAGAAATAGTGAAAGAGGGCGCCTGGGTGGCTCAGTTGGTTAAGCGACTGCGTTCGGCTCAGGTCATGATCCTGGAGTCGCAGGATCAAGTCCCACATCGGGCTCCCTGCTCAGTAGGGAGTCTGCTTCTCCCTCTGACCCTCCCCTGTCTCATGCTCTCTCTCTCTCTATCTCATTCTCTCTCTCAAATAAATAAATAAAATAAAATAAAATAAAAAAGAAATAGTGAAAGAAAACCAAGCAGATGAGAATTAAGGGGTAGATTTAGAAGAGAACCAATTAAAAGTACTGGAAGTATAAAATATATTTGTTAAAGTAACAAGAAAGCATATGGGATTGACTATAGACTGGGCACAGTTAAAGAGGGACTGAGTTGAACAATAGTACCAGTGATTTCAACCTGGGATGTAACACGGAGAGATAACAAGGTACAGAGAATGAAAGATGAGTGAGTTAAGAGACATGGAGGAAAGATGGAGAGCCTCTCACTAGTGAGGCAGAGAAGGGAGGGAATTGCGGAGAAGCAGGATTTGAAGATATAATGATGCCAGAGTATTTCCCAGATTGGAGGCAGATATGAACAAGTCTTCATATTAAAAGCACATACAAATGAAATGGAGGAAGGGATAGCCTTTTCAAAAAATGCTGCTGGAGCAACAGGACATGCTTAAACTAAAAAAATCAACCTAAACGTCATCTATCTTGTATAAAATTGATTCAAAAATGAATTGAGACTGAAATGTAAAACTTTAAATTTTTAGGAGAAAACCCGAGTGGAAAATCTTTGGAACCAAGAGCTAGATGAGGAGTTCTTATACATGACACTGAAAGCAGGATCCATAATAGAAAATAAAAGGATCAGTTGGACTTCATCAAAATTAAAAACTTTTCCTTTACAAAAGATCTTTATTTCCTTTCCATTCCAGAAGCTGTCAGGCAGCCATTCTACCTTCTCCTTTCCCATGGTCCATAGTCTTCAGCTTCACTTGGCCAAGGGAGATGGAGGGTGGGCGTGAGGTGGGGAGATGGGCCTGTTGCAAAGAGTCAAAACAGTAGAATTTAAGGCAAAAGCACATCAGTAGCATATTTTGGTATACTACATAATGAAAAAAGGGACAGCCCACCAAGATAATAATTATAGTCCCAAAATATTTTAAGGGAATTGAAAAGCAGCATTGACTGATCCATAGTCATAATGGGAAATTTTGATGCAATCCTATCAAAAACTGAAAGATAAAGCAGATGAAAAAGTAGTAAGGACAAGGAGGATTCAAATCACTTAATTAGCAATTCTGAACCCCCAAAACAGAGATTGTCTCTTGTAGTAGTTTGTAAGCTTCTGAAATTGAGTACATCTTATTAAGATTTATATTCCTGAGATATCTAGCACATTCACATTTTTTAGTAGTTGCTTTTAAGTGTATTTTGAATTACAAAATTACATTGAATCTGAATAAACCATTGGTCCTTTGAAATTTTTTATAATTCTTATGTGACAGTGATTTCTCAGTTTTGTTTGGTATGAGACAGTCTCTAAAATAAATACCTGGGATCTCTTCCTGTCAGGCAGTACAGTGCAAGGTATTTTCTTCCTAGCTTATTTGTACTTAAGTGTTGGAATAGATCCTTATTTGGTCTTTTCCAGTGGGTTAGCCCTGTGAAGAGCTCTTCATTCACAGGGGGCCAAATTGCTAGATGCATAGTTTCAGTATGGTTGTTAAGAAAACCATTTATTTAGGAATATTGTTCTCCTGTCTCTGCGCCTTGAAAACCGTCAGTGGTAGTAGGCTTTGGCCCAGAGAAGGAATGGAGAATTTGGCTAGAATTTTTGGCTTCCTTTGCTTTTATACCTGTTACTCTTGAGCAAGATGGAATGTGGTACTTAAGCTAATTACCTGCTTATTTTGATAAAGCGATTTTAGGAAAAACATTTGCAAGAAACAAACTGAAATCATTTCAATCTCTAGGTAGTTGAATTTTTTAATTTAGGTTTTGTTATGTAGATTCATGTTCATTGAATTTTCATCAGAAAATGTGGCCTATAAAATTTCTGCTTAGAGATTCACTTATATTTTGGGGGCTTACTACACAATGAATTTTTATAAATATTTTGTGGATTCTGGAAAAATATTTATAAGTTATAGAATTAAGTATATTCTTGTTAAAGCAATATCTTTAAGTACTATTCTTATATTTTTGACTATTTGGTCTATGGATGATTAAGAGAAATGGATTAATGTTTCCATTTTCTTGTTTGTTTCTGTCAGTTTCTCCTGAGATTTCAACAGTTTCCACTTTACATAAATCAGCACACAAAAATGTTCATGCATTTCATATCTTACTGTGAATTGTACTTTTTTCAATATAAAACAGTCCTGTTTTTTTTATGTAGTGTCCTGCCTTTTTCTTTGCTTTATTTCAGTAATATGAGCTTTTTTGCCCCCTGTTCTTTGCATTTGTCTGATCTGTCTTTGTGTTCAGCCTATTACCTTTGCCTTTTTGTTTTAAATATGTTTAACAGTTTTGTGAGGTTTTTTTTTTTTTTTTGGACCCTGTCTAAACCACTCTCTTTTTTTTTTTAAGATCTTATTTTTAAGTAATGTCTACGTCTACACCCAACGTGGGGCTTGAACTCACAACCCCAAGATCAAGAGTCTCATGCTTCACTGACTCAGCCAGCCAGGCACCTCTAAATCACTGTCTTTTTATAGGGAAGTTTATCTTACTAACATTTATCTTCACCATTGATGTGTTAGTTTCATGTTAGTCAGCCAACTTGTTTTAAGTTTTGTGTTTTATGGTTTTTTGTTGCCTTTTTCTGTTTTGATTTATTTAAAATTCTGAAGTCAGTTACCTATAAGATTTTTAAAACATTTTTTTAATAGGCTTTATTTTTAAGGTAGTTTTAGGTTTACAGAAAAACTGCACAGAAAGTTCAGAGTTGCCACACATCTCCTTCCTGACACTTGTTTTCCTCTATTATTAACACCTTGTGTTAGTGTGGTACATTTGTTACAATTGATGAACCAATACTGATACATTATTATTAACTAAAATCAATAGTTTACATTAGGGTACACTGTATTGTACAGTTCTTTTTTTCTTATGTTTATTTATTCTTTTAGTAATCCCCAGTGTGGAGCTCAAACTCACGACCCTGAGATCAAGAGTCACATGCTCTTCCGACTGAGCCAGCCAGGCGCCCCTGTATTGTACAGTTCTAGTGATTGCTTCATAGAGAATTGTTCCACCAGCCTAAAAATGCCCTGTGCCCCACTCTTTCATCCCTCCCGCCTCACCTTTAGCAACCACTTATCTTTTTACTGTCTCCATAGTTTTGCATTTTCTAGAATGTCAGCTAGTTGAATATATGTAGCCTTTTCAGACTGTCATCTTTCACTTAGCAACATATATTTAAGCTTCCTTCATGTCTTTTTGTGGCTTGATAGTTCATTTATGTAGCTGAATAATATTCCATGGCATGAATGTACCACAGTTATTTTTCCATTCACCTATTGAAGGACAGCTTGGTTGCTTCCAATTTTTGGCAATTATTAGTTATAAATTATTATTTATTAGGTATAAACATTTATGGCAGGTTTTCATGTAGACATAAGTTTTCAATTCATTTTGCAAGTAACTAGGAGTGCAGTTTGCTGGATTGTATGATAAGCCTTTGTTTAGCTTTCTAAGAAACTGCCAAAATGTCTTCCACGATAGTTATACCATTTGGCATTTCCATCATCAATGCATGAGAGTTCCTTTTGATGTAAATCCTTTCCAGCATTTGGTTTGTGTTTTGGATTTTAGCTATTTTTTTTTTTAAAGATTTTATTTATTTATTTGACAGAGAGAGACAGCAAGAGAGGGAACACAAGCAGGGGGAGTGGGAGAGGGAGAAGCAGGCTTCCCGCTGAGCAGGGAGCCCGATGCGGGGCTCGATCCCAGGACCCCGGGATCATGACCTGAGCCAAAGGCAGACGCTTAAGGACTGAGCCACCCAGGCGCCCTGGATTTTAGCTATTTTAATAGGTGTGCAGTGGTATCTCATTTTTTTTTTGAAGATTTTATTTATTTATTTGACAGGGAGAGAGAGAGCACAAGCAGGGGGAGCGGCAGGCAGAGGGAGAGGGAGAAGCAGGCTCCCTGAGGAGAAGGGAGCCTGATGCGGGGCTCAATCCCAGGACCCTGGGAACATGACCTGAGCCGAAGGCAGCCGCTTAACCAGTTGAGCCACCCAGGCGCCCCTCATTTTTGTTTTAATGAAGTGATACTGAGCATCTTTTTATATGCTTATTTGTCACCTATCTGTATTCTTTGGTGAGCTGTCTGTTCAGGTCTTTGGCCAATTTTTTAATCAGGTTTTTTCTTACTGATTTTTAAGAGTTCTTTGTATACCTACCAGATATGTTTTGTAAAGATTTTCTCCCCATCTATGGCTTATCTTTTCATTTTCTTAACAGCATCAACTCCAACTTACCAATTTTTTCTTTCATAGATTGTATTTTGGTGTTGTACTAAAAAATCATCACCAAACCCAAGGTTACCTAAATTTTATTGTATGTTATCTTCTAGAAGTTTTATATATTTTTTTATGCTTCACAGTTAGGTCTGTGATCCATTTTGAGTTAATTTTTGTTAAAGGTGTAAGGTCTATGTCTAGATTTAATTTTTTTTTTTAACATGTGAATACCCACTTGAAAAGATTATCCTTTCTCCATTCTTTTTGCTGCTTTGCTCCCGAAGCCTTTGCTCCTTTGTCAAATATCAGTTGACAATATTTGTGTGGATCTATTTTTGACATATAAAAAATTTTAAACATTCCTTTTTAATTTATATTTCATCATATTCAAGAGTGAAACAATATCTTTTGAGTAACACCCATTTGTGAAAGGAAGAAAAATAGAATTCAGTGAGGTTTTATCCTGTCAAGAACTTGAGGTGGGAGGTATACACTGCTCTTTACAGGCAATCACATTTACTCTACTGCATAGATAACTTAAGGGATTTTTCAAGGGTAATTTCGACTAGTCCAAGTTTTTGTGTAGACTTTAGTCATAATGTATGACTCTGTTGTACACTAAAATGGCTATTCTTTGCCTTCTTCTTTTCAGTTGTCCCTAAAACATTCAACGTATTTCACTGGCCTCTTACTATTGTTATTAGGCTACTGACGAGTGAGCTACTAAAAGCCTGAAGAGTTTTGCTGTAGTCTAGAAAGCTGTATGTCCCTGCTGAGCAGGGAACCTGACTTGGGGCTCGATCCCAGGACCCTGAGATCATGACCTCAGCTGAAGTCAGACACTTAACTGAGCCACCCAGTTGCCCCTACAATTTGAAATTTTCTGATAACAACATTTTTTTTTAATTTTTTAAATTTATTTATTTGACAGAGAGAGAGAGAGCGAGAGAGGGAACACAAGCCGGGGGAGTGGTAGAGGGAGAAGCAGGCTTCCCGTGGAGCAGGGAGCCCGATGCGGGCCTCGATCCCAGGACCCCGGGATCATGACCTGAGCCACAGGCAGACGCCCAACGACTGAGCCACCCAGGCGCCCTCTGATAACAACATTTTTAAGAGTTCCCAGAAGATGGGTGCCTGGGTGGCTCAGTTGGTTAAGCGACTGCCTTCGGCTCAGGTCATGATCCTGGAGTCCCGGGATTGAGTCCCGCGTCAGGCTCCCTGCTCAGCAGGGAGTCTGCTTCTCCCCCTCCCGCTCCCCCCTCTTGTGCTCTTTCTCTCTCTCACTCTCTCTCTCAAATAAATAAATAAAATCTTTAAAAGTTCCCAGAAGATGGGTGAAATTTATTTCCCTAATATTATAATTTAAATAATTTTTATAATTTTCATGGGTTATATTTGATTTAACCCATTGTGTCTAAAATAATACTATCTCAACATGTAATTGATAAAATTAGTGAAACTTTTAATGTTCTTTTTTTGTCATAAGTTTTAAAAATTCAGTGTTTATTTGCTATATATAGCACATACCAATTTAGACTAGCCACATTTCAGGTGCTTGATAGCTACATGTTGGAAAGTTCAGCCGTAGAGTATACCAAGACATGCTGTAGCTGTGCAGTGGAGTTCACTGTGGATTTGCTTCATTCTGACATAACCCACAGCTTCTTAGAGCCCTTGGGAAACTTGGTTTTTGGAGATCATTCAAGGTTCATCTCATTCATTGTTGCACTTTCTTTGTTCTAATAATTTTTCTCTTTTTTAAAAAAGATTTTATTTATTTGAGAGAAAGCACAATGGGGGGGTGGGGGGAGAGGGAGAGGGAGAAGCAGACTCCCTGCTGAGCTGGGAGCCCAACGTGGGGCTCGATCCGAGGACCCCGAGATCATGATCTGAGTCAAAGTCAGACGCTTAACTGACTGAGCCACCCAGGTGCCCCATATTTTAATAATTTTTCGTAGAAGCTTTCTAAAATGTGTTAATATTTTCCCCTGCCTTCTTAGAGTATAGCATAGTGGTTAAGAGTGTGGGGTCCAAAGCCATAGTCTGGGTTTGAATTCTGGTATTAACACTTACCATTGGTGTGATCTTGGATGAATTACTTCAATACCAAATACTCTAGTTATCTCCTGTGTAAAATGAGGGTAACAGGGTAGTTATGAAAATAAAATGAAAAAAATACATGACACCTGCTCAGTAAGTGTTTATTTCTGTTGCCATTAAATACCGTAACTACAGCCAGCTACCATTACAACCAGGACTGGTAGTAAGTAGTTCAGCAACAGAAGTATAATTTAGCCCTTTCTTAATGATTCAAAGAATGGTACTGTGCTTACGATACACTGGTCCACTTGTGGGCTTTTGTAAATATTTAAGAATATTTTACCTTATATTATGTTTTCTGACAACTTTGCAATCTGAATTCTTTATACTTCCCCATTCTCGCTGTCTACACGATCACCTCTGTCTGCTCTCCTCCCATTTCTAGGTGGCTGCTTCTAATTTATTTTCCTTAGGGTCATCATTAGGAACCACTTGCCTAGATAATACGGCCTGAGAGGCCCTTCCCACTCTGACCCGCAGCTGTGCTCCCATGCGTCCGCTCTTTAACACATCTCACTCTTTAACCGGCAGCTTCTTGACGCTGATACCATGTCTGCCTTTGCTGTTTCCTCAGTCGGAAATGCCCTTCACACTCTTCTCTTGATACCCAGCTTAATCGTGAAGGCTTCAGTTCTTTGTTATTCCTTCATTCAGCAAAAATTTATGGAGTTCCAGGCCTTAGGTATTGAGGATGAAACGGAGAACAAGAGAAATGTGATCACTGCACTCAAAAAATTTACAGTTTGCTGGGGAAGAAGAAATTATCAAGTGTAAGAGCACTTTGTAACTGGCTCATTTCACTTATCATTTGTATTCATTCGTGCATTCAATAAATATTTATTGAGTGTTTGTTATATACCACGCATTTTGCTGGGTATACAATGGTGAGTGGAGCCAAACATGGTCTTTCTTCCGTGAATTCCACAATCTCGTGAGAGAAATGGGCAAATAATTCAAATAATTAAACCAAATAATTAAGCCAAATAATGTTTGCATAAAAACGGAGCTAAGTAATGTAAAGGAAAGGAATGCCATTTATGAGAGCCTAGCCTTGCGAGTGAGGGAGAAATTCCCTGAGAAAATGATACCAGAGTATTTGGCAGGGGGAGATTCCTGGCAGATGGAACCGCACGACAGTGACGCTGTGGCAGGAGGAGGCATGTAGTGGTCAGGGAACTAATGAAGACCAGTATGGCTGGAACACAAAGTAGGGAAGAGAAGATAGAGTGGGATGAGATTAAGGTGGGCAGGGGCCACAGTGGAGATTAAGAGAAGAGGACAGATTCTGGAAGTATTTAAGGGGTAAAATTCATAGGACTTAGGGATCAATTAGATATGAGAAGTGTGGGAGAGGAGAGGTACCAAAGACTGCTTCTCCCTCTGCTCCCTTCTTGTGCTTGCTCTCTCTCTCTCTCTCTGACAAATAAATAAAATCTTAAAATAAAATAAAATAAAATCTCCAGAGTTGCTCTAATGAGTATGTTTAATGACAGAGTGACAGAGTGTGTATGTGTGTCATCTCCATCTCTCTGTCCTCCAGAAGGATCTCTTTTTGGCAACAGGTCCATTTTGCCCGCATTCATTGTTCTAACTTCCAATCTTCTCACAAACATAATTGTCCCTGGAAGGGACTTCTTTTTCCATGCCAACCCACTTCTAAAATTAAACCTCTTTCTTCTTCTTTTTTTTTTAAGGTTTTATTTATTTATTTGACAAAGAGAGAGACAGCGAGAGAGGGAACACAAGCAGGGGGAGTGGGAGAGGGAGAAGCAGGCTTCCCATGGAGCAGGGACCCCGATGCGGGGCTCAATCCCAGGACGCCGGGATCATGACCTGAGTTGAAGGGAGACGCTTAATGACTGAGCCACCCAGGCGCCCCTGAATTAAACCTCTTTCTGTGGATCCTATTATGCTGTACTTATTTCCATTAGTCTTCCCCCCCCCCCCCCCCCCCCCCCCCCCAGTTTTATTTTTTTTTTTTTTTTTTAATTTTTAATTCCAGCATAATTAATATACAATGTTATATTAACTCAAAGAAAATGAAAACACGAATTCAAAAAGATGTATGTACCCCTGTGTTTTTATTGCAACATTATTTACAATAACCAAGATACAGAAGCAACCCAAGTATCCTTCAATAGATAAATGGATAAAGAAGATGTGATGTGATGTGTGTGTGTGTGTGTTTACACTGTATATACAACTATATCTCTGTACACAAACAATGAAAAATTATTCAGCCATAAAAAGGAATGAAATCTCACCAGTTGCAACAACATGGATGGATCTAGAGGATATAACTAAGTGAAGTAAGTCAAAGAAAGACAAATACCTTAAGATCTCACTCATACATGGAATTTAAGAAACAAAACAAATGAACAAAGAATAAAAAAGACAAAAAAAACCAAACTCTTAAATATAGAGAATGAACTGGCAGTCATTTATTAGTCTTTTATCATTCCTCAGTCTCTCTGATAGTGACTCACAAACAGAACTTTTAGTGTTCTCTATTTCATGCTATCCACCATGCTTCTGTTAGTTAATTCTGCTTCTGTGTAATGAGAAGCATAGAAGTGGTAGAAGAAATTTTGACAAAATGAGAATCCTTTTTCATGCCAGGTACTGTGCAATTAAATCATTTAATCCTTATAAGACCCTTATACAGTAGATATGTATGGTTATTTTCTCCATAATTCCAAGACTTGATAGACAAAAATGACCACTTAGGAATCAGGGGATGTGGATGAGGCAGGCAATGCAGAGAGTCTCTAGGACAGGTGATTCTACAGTGGGGTGAGAGATTTCCCAACCTTCCTTGTACTGTTCTGTATTTCTAAATTGTTCCGTGTTTCTAATAAGCCTGCTTTACCCTTATCAAAAAATAAGTTAAATATTTTATAAAGGAAAATGAAAGTTATACCTAGTCATTATGGGACATCTGGAAGGTACAGGAAAAAAGTGCTCATTGCTTAAATGTAAACACAACCTTTGTAAACTTTTTGGTACCTTTCCTTCTAGTTGTTTTATATGCATATAATTAAACATTTTTGCATAGTTGTAATAATTTCTCAGTGTTTTTTTTCTCCGTAAAAAATGAGGTGTGTGGTGCCTGGGTGGTTCAGTCAGTTAAGCATCCAACTCTTGATTTCAGCTCAGGTCATGATCTCAGGGTTGTTAAGATCAAGCCCCATGTTGGGGTCTGCACTAGGCATGGATTCTGCTTAAGATTCTCTTTCTCTCTCCCCTCCCACCCCTCCCCCCCTTAAAGAAAGAAAGAAAAATAAGTGAGATGCCAGTACTCATATCTTGATGAACCATAAAAATGCCTCTTTCATCCTCCCCTCTTCCTGGACCTTTTTCTCCTTTTGTCTTGAATTACAATCTCTGACACATGTGCATTGCCTAGAAAGCCCCATTTGGTTAACAGATATCAGTGTGACAAGCAAGAAAAAGAAAAAGAAAAGCTTATTACTTCTCCTCTTCTCGTTAGCACACATATCATTAATAATACCCTTTATGTTTTTTTCATGGGTAGAGTGATTCAGTCTACACATTCATATATTCATTCATTCAACAAATATTTGTTAAGTACCTTCTAAATGCCAGCCATTTTACTCTTCAGTGAGGATGCAGAGACAATAGAAGAATCCTTGCTTTTTAGGAGAACATAGAACCATAAATAAGAAAAACATGTGATAAGTATACGTGGAAATATTAATCAAGTCCTGAAAGACCACAGAGGAGAATCACTTGGAGTCTCTCTCCTAGAGATCCAAATGATTCTCCTAGAGAAATCAAGGAAAGCTTTTTACAGATAAGAAAATGGAGGAGCTCAGAGAGATTTAGTCACACAGCTGGTTAGTGGTCAAATTAGCTTTAAAACCAGATCTGACTGCAAAACCGCTCTTTATTCTACCAAACCAGGTCACAAGGAGGAAGCACCCCTGTTTTCATTGTTTTATAAGTTCCAGATGTCTGTATTTGGGGTATTCTTGAGTCATGGACCACAGCTTCCTCCTTTTTCTCTCCCTATTTCAAAATGCCACCAGTTTCTGGTTTGATCAAAGAGTAACAGAATGGAAGTAAGGAGACCTGAGTTCTCTAGAACGAGCTTTGCCACTGTTTTAACTGGGTCGTCGTGGGCATCTTATTCCTCATTTCTAGGCATCTCTTCCCCATCTGTAAAGGTGAGGAGGTTGAAATAAATCTTTCTAAGCTTCTAATTTTTTGTAGGTAGTATGTCATGGTTTCCTCCTTCTTTTCAAAGTATGTGGCATTTCCTTAGGAGCAAGGGTTCCCAAGGGCCTTGGCAAGTCTAGACACACCATGGAATTGGCAGAGGGATAGGTGGGGGTCAAGGGTGAGGGCTCTTAACTGCCTGGGTTTGAATCTCAGGTGTGTCACTTACATGCTATTTAATCTTGAGCAAACCACTTAACTTCATTGAGCCTCACTTTTCTAATTTGTAAAACAGAAATAATAACAAATAACTCACAGAGTTGGTGTGAAGACTCATTGAGCTTATATATATCCATCCACACTATTTTGCACGGTGTCTGGCACATAGCACTCAATGTAGCTAATGATACTAATGGCTATTGTACTAGTACTAATTTGGAGTCCTGAAGAGGTTTTAGAAGTCAAAATACCATAGGGCACCTGGGTGGCTCAGTCGTTAAGCGTCTGCCTTCGGCTCAGGTCATGATCCCAGAGCCCTGGGATCGAGCCCCGCATCGGGCTCCCTGCTCCGAGGGAAGCCTGCTTCTCCCTCTCCCACTCCCCCTGCTTGTGTTCCTGCTCGTGCTCTCTCTCTGTGTCAAATAAATAAATAAAATCTTTAAAAAAAGATGTATTGTTTAAAAAAAAAGAAGTCAAAATACCATAGTAGCTTTTTTTATTAATGATTCCTTTATAAAGGCACAAAGGAACCAATATGTCCATGCATTGAATATGGAATTTTAGTCATTTTCCCCTCAGATGTTCTATTAAGGGGTCAAAAGGGTTGGAGTACTGTTTGCTGCTAAATTTTACTCATGACCCAGAAAAGACTTCCATTAATCTTGTATAATATAGGGGGAATCATTCATTCTTTTCTTTGCTGTGTTTCCAGTGCTCAGAGCAGGCTACAGCACAGGGTAGTGCTTTGCAAATGTTTTTTGAGTGAATAATTTCACACTTTGTTTTTAAAAACTGAGGAGAATAGTAGCACTTGGCAGCGAATCTTTTGGCCCTTGGATCTTAGCCTGTGACAGTTGTTGAGTTTGTTTTGAAGGGGATATGGGGGCATCCCATGACAATCAAAGCAGAATTCTTCTGATACCAATGTTTGGCTTTCTGCTTTGATCAATAGGCTTATTATTTGCCCTTGAAACCTCTGTGGTGCTGGGGAATCACAGACATTCCTCAGGATGATTTACACGGCAGTAAATAATCTGTGCTGTCCGTTGCTTGCTTCATCAGTGTCTGCCCTGTTCGTAAAACCCTGGAGGCTCAGTGGCCCCAAGGCTGGAACACTGCCGATATGTTAACTCCAGAATATGTCACTTAGCTTCATTGTTGTTTTGTTGCTGTAATATGCATCCACAACGCATCTTTAAGGATTGAGGTAACTGTAGAAGTTATTTTCCATCTGACTTAATTATAGTTACCATACCATTTATTTTTTTACCTCTGTTACATGGTAGGCTCTGCATATATCTTCTTCTCTAATCTTCATAACTACCTCTGAGTTAGATGATTGTACCCTTTTTATAGAAGTGGAAACTCAAACTCAAGGAGGTGAAGTTTATTTTCTGAAATCGCATGGTGCATGAGTACTGGAGCTTAGGTTTTAACTCAGGTCTTTCTGGACGCAAAGCTCTTAGCTGCCATACCATGACATTTTCTTTATCTAAAGGACTTTCTTCTGCTGCTGTAAGTGTTTGGTGTTTAAGTTAGCAACCTCTGCAAAGATCCGTAAGTTTCCCATATCATTCAGAGATGAATTTTAAATTTCTTAACAGCGTTGCAAATACATGAAATTTATAGTGACAAACATAGCCAGATTACTTTCTTGTTAACCATCCATTTAGCAAATTTATAGTTCCCATTAATTTTAATCTGTCCTTATTACCTGTTTTATATAATAAATATCTCTTAGTCATGACAGACTGAGTATAGATCACCTGAAGTAGGCTCTCTCTCAATAAGCAGAGTTGCAGCTAAAGATTTGTGAATTAATTGGGAAAATTGCAAATCAGGTAGTCAGTGAAATAATTCATTGTCACATCCAATCAATAAACTTTGTAAATCAACTCATTTAATTCAAAAAATGATCTATATAGATCAAACAACCAATTAAACAATTAGCATACACTTTGCAATTAATTAATTTAAGCATCAATCATATAATTAAAACTCCAAATTTAAGCTGCACAATTTAGAACCCTACTGCCTTGTGAACTGTTAGGTTCATGTCTGTGAATGCTAGCAGATTAGCAGTTTCACAATGCATCTTTGGAGCAGGGTATCTTAAAGTGTTTTTAATTGATTTTTAAGTTTTAAGTTGTCTTTATGATGGTATAGTTTCCCACCCCTTTTCAGCAAATTGGCTTTTTACTTCCCCCAAAGAAAGAGAATGAAGTGTGTGTTGGCTCTAAGATGGAATCTGGGAGTACAGACTGGACGTTCTGGGGGTGTGAGGAAAGTCCAGAAGTAGTTGAGAGGGCCAGTTATCCGCATCAGGATAACTCAAGTAATTTGCTTTTACTCTGTTAAGTATCCTTGGTGTTTGGAATCAGATCTTGCCACGTGAGTCTGATACTCTTCAGAGAAAGGAGAACTGTATGGATTGTCTTTGTTACCTTGAGTACTTCTCCTAACCTACAATAGGTATTTTCTTAATCCTGACCGTAAATCAGAGGCCTCTGATTCCTCCCCTGCACCAATAATTTTTTCTCCTTTATATTTTGTTTGTGTCTCTTTTATGATATTTATTTTATGTATACTCATATTTAGCTAACTAAAAAGTAGTACTTGCTTTTTCCCCTTGCTATACTGTAAGCTTCCTTGAGGGATAATACTAAATATCATCTTTGATTTAAGGGGTTAAGTTCTGCATCTTATCTATAACAGATGCTCAGTAAATATTTGTTGAAAGAATAGAGTACTGGAAAGGCCCTCATTTCACATTGTTGTTCTCCCCCTTTGTATTGCCATGTTTTCTCTTTATCAAATGAAGTAGGATTTGGGGGAAATCTAACTGTATCACCAGGCTTTCAGGTAAAAAAAAAAAACAAAACAGCAGTGTCCCAGTTTGCTTGCTGTATACCATAGCCTCTAGTCTCCTTATCCCTCCTTCATCTTGGTATTCACTCACCTTTTTGGTTTTCTTTTTAGTGACAATGTCAGTGCCTACTGCCTGCATATTGCTGAGGATGATGGGGAGGTTGACACAGACTTCCCCCCACTGGATTCCAACGAGCCCATTCATAAGTTCGGCTTCAGTACCTTGGCCCTGGTTGAAAAGTATTCATCTCCTGGTCTGACATCCAAAGAGTCACTCTTTGTTCGAATGTGAGTATTGACCTTTTACAGATCTCAGTATCTCATCTCTGCCTTCTAGGATTTTGGACTTGTTTTTGGTTTTGCTCATCATATGAATGATACTGGGTATCTGGATGTCCATCTGTAGTGACTTCTTCCAGGGAGATGTTGGGGACACCATTTGCATTATATTTCATGCTTCTGCACCTAGATTAAATGCAGACTGCTTTGCAGTAACAAATTGCATTAGGTAGATCTCTGAACATAATATCTGTGAACCAGGCCTTTGGACATGCTGGGTGGGGTACTTTGGAGCCTCTGAAGCAAAAATTCTGGGTTTCCCTCTTTCTCTTCATGGACTCCAAAGTATATGAAAATGTGCATTGCAGCCACTTTTGTCTTGTGACTTAAAATACTTCTTTTCTTCTCCAACTTTGTTCAAATCGAATTTCATTTTTCCTCTCAGTTGCCTTCCTTTAGACTGATAAGGGATAAATTTTCCTGTGCTTTTGGCGGTCTGGTAAAACCTATAAATTATAAGCCCATTCCAGAAAAAAGTGTTTGTAAATGCAGAAAATAAAATCCACAAGAATATAAAAGAATTCCATTATATTTAAATACTTCAGAAATTATTAAACAAATTTGTGGTATAGTAATATGTATGGCTTTTTTTTTTTTTTTAAGATTTTATTTATTTATTTGAGAGAGAGAATGAGAGACAGAGAGCATGAGGGGGGAGGGTCAGAGGGAGAAGCAGACTCCCCGCCGAGCAGAGAGCCCGATGCGGGACTCGATCCCGAGACTCCAGGATCATGACCTGAGCCGAAGGCAGTCTCTTAACCAACTGAGCCACCCAGGCGCCCCAATATGTATGGCTTTTTAAATACCAAGATCTAGCAGCAGGTCTAACTCCTGAAGTCTCTCGCTTCACTTCAAAGTAGTGATGAGTATAAATGATATTTGAGAAGTCTGCAACAACTGTAATGTGCTGTATCATCTGTTTTTTCTGTTCATGACAGAGTTACCAGTACTACTACTACTACTGTGATTTGTTGACTACATTTATAGTTCAAGGAAATGCTAAATATCAGAAGTTAATGAAAATAAAAATATAATTTTTGTTTATTCAAGTCTCTAGAGTGAGTTTTACCCAGAGCTCCCAGTTGTTAGAGGAAAGCCTGTGGCGTTTTCTAAGCACAGCTTAAGCTTTGCTAACCTGTACTGAGACTGGCCCTCTCCTGGACCCTCTCCTGGGAACAATAGTGATCCTTTTGGCACTCCCTGCTGTTAGTAACCAGCAAATTCACTATCCACAGGAAGGATTGCTTTAGAGGACTTTTCCCTTGTCTCTTTAAAACATATTGCCTTTAGGGGTGCCTGGGTGGCTCAGTTGTTGAGCATCTGCCTTCAGGCTCAGGTCATGATCCCGGCGTCTTGGGATCGAGCCCTGCATCGGGCTCCCTGCTCCGAGGGAAGCCTGCTTCTCCCTCTCCCACTCCCCCTGCTTGTGTTCCCTCTCTCACTGTGTCTCTCTCTGTCAAATAAATAATAAAAATCTTTAAAAATATATATATATAATAAAACATATTGCCTTTGTTTCAGATTTTTACTGAAAATAGGATTATGCCACCTATGATATAGGAGTATTTTGTGTCTTTCTACCCTTGAACAAAGAAAGAATACCTGAGTACTGGGGGGAAGGGGGAGCTGGGGGCAATGACTCCAAGTTTTTGTACTTACTGTTTCATCCCTACTATGAAGTCTTGTTTGGTATATGTAACAGTAAATATTTTCCCTCTTTTTATGTTTTGGAGGGGCTAAAACAACGACACTGAAGAATACTGAAAGTAATTGAAAACTTATGCAATGTTTCCTCCTTCCTAATAAAACTATTTTCATTTTTGTATCATCATTTCCATATATATATATTACAGTTCCCATTCTAGTGTAAATATTGTGTTATTTTTACTTAAAATTACAAATATTTGATCTGTTCTTAGTTCCTATAATCTACATTTATAATGTGCCAAGAATCTAGACCAACCCTGTGCTCATGGGGCTTACTATCTAGTAGGGAGACGGTTTGTCACATCATTAAAATGTGATGAGCAGTACAACAGAAAAAGGTCCAGGCTGCATTGGAAGCCTACCATGGGATGTTTAGATTGTTTTCTTGCTTTGGTTAATAAGTGATTCTATAATAATAGTCCTTATCCATATCCCTTTTATTTCTTCTGAATAACTTCCTTTGGACAATTTCCTTTGGGTAGTAGTATTGGTCAGAGTAGAACCATCTTTAGACTTTCACTTTGTATTGACATGTAGCCTTCTGAAAGATGTTCCAATTTACAATGCTACCAATAGAATTCATAAAAGTATCTTTTCAAAGTCTTACCGTCACAAAGTATCATTAGGACTTTTTTTCTTTTTATTTTAAAAGATGTATACAGGGGTATTTCAGTAGTCTCCACTTGCATTTTTGTTTGTTTATAAATGATTAAGAGAGTTTTCATTAGTGCATAATTTTTACTACATAAATATTAACATATGACCATCACATTCTTTTGAACTAAATCTCCTTTTTAAAGCAAGAGCTTTTAAATCATTGATTTTCAACAGAATGGGGCTAGCGGTAGGCAGGACTTACCTTCCTGGGAGAAGCCTCTAAAGTCTATACAGGGTCTCCATATGAACCCCAACTTTTGGAGAATGAGAGGAGAGAGAGGAGGAAAGGCAGAGAGTAACAACAACTGCTTTGAACTGAATACTCTTTTTTTTTTTTTAAAGATTTTATTTATTTATTTGACAGAGAGAATGAGAGAGAGAGAGCATGAGAGGGGGGAGGGTCAGAGGCAGAAGCAGGCTCCCTGCCGAGCAGGGAGCCTGATGCGGGACTCGATCCAGGGACTCCAGGATCATGACCTGAGCCGAAGGCAGTCGCTTAACCAACTGAGCCACCCAGGCGCCCGAACTGAATACTCTTATTTTTTCCTGTATTACTCCCATCCCTGCACTTCCACTCCCAAACACACACACCCCAGTCAATCCTTTTTCTATTTTAAAGTTCAACAGAGGTTATTCAACATGTCTGGAGTGTTTCTGAGAACACAAGGTAAAGTAAAATCTTTATGTGTGAGCGTTTAGGAAAAAAAAAAATGTCAATAAATTTTCTGTTTCTTCTTTGTCCCAGTTGTCTGATGAAATAGTACAGATTACTGACCATTTGCCCCATGTGTATTTTCTTGCTTCAGCAACCTTCCGTTCACCTTGCTGGTCTATATTCTAAGTTAGAAAAGCCTCTCCTGCAAATGCAGGACAGAGCAGACCTTCAGGAGTCACCAGGGATGTGTCCAAAGTTTCAGAGAGTGAAGTCCCAGCAAAATAAGTAAAGCTGTTGGTCCTTTTCTTCATTAATCCCTTTCTTCCTTGCATCTCTCTCCCAGAGGAGGATGGGCAGGGGGTGTCTGGGAAGACACTGAACTGAACCAGGAAGAGGGAGCTAGGTTTTGACAGTAAGCAGTGAATTAGTATTTACTAATTGAAAGTTGTGTATATGTTATTCCATTTAATCTGAAAATAGCCTGGTTTTTATTATGACCATTTTAGAGACATGAAAACTGAGGCTGACAAGTATTGCTCTCAGGCCTGGATTTGCCCCCATGCCTGACTGCAAAGTCCATGCTCTTTGCAACACCCTGCTGAGGGTTGGGACGGTGGTGGGGAATCTGCTGGTGGTCTCATCATTCAATTAAATCCCACTGTCTTAAGGCCATCATTCAACTACTATATGTTACAGTGTAGTAAGAGCATGGGGGCCTCTGGAGCCAGAATGCTTGAGTGCCATTCCTGACCTTACCCTTACTTGTGTGTGTATGTAATCTTGGATGAATTGCTTAACTTTTTTTGTGGCCCAGTCAAATGAGGATAATAATAATACCTACCTTATAGAGCCATGATGAGGATTCAATGAGTTGATCTATGTAAAGCATTTAGAACAGTGCCTGGCTTAGGTAAGCATTGTCTTGAGTGTTTATTGCAGTTATTGTGGTTACGACTAGAAACCCTTTGAGGGCAAGAACTGGATCATTTATGCCCCACAATACCCAGCATAGCTCCATTACTGTGGTAGGTACACCACAAATATTTCTTGAATGAACTGAATGAACTCTTTGCTGCTTCTGCATTTTTCTTCTTCCCTTCCTTTCTGTTTTCTAGCAGAGAGGGGCAGAGTGTGGGTAGACATTGCTCCACTGGACTGAAAAGTTACTGGGACAACTTCTGCTGAGGTAGGGGTAGGGGTAGGGGTAGACATTGGCAGGACATTGGAGATCTGTAGACTTCAAATCAGCCCTCTTACGGGCAGACATCCTTTAAGAGATAGTAACAAGACTATAGACTCCTTGAAGAGAGGGTGCACATGGTCTTATTTATCTCCATATCCTTGGCAGCCAGCAGGGCTTTGTAGAGAAGGAATGGATGCATCTTCAGGTGTCTTTGGGCTGCATTGGAGGGCCCCTGACCAAACTTCCTGTCCTACTTCACTTTCTGAGCCCACCTAGCTCCTTGTTCCTGCTTTTTGAATACCATGAAGCCCCCAGCTTGCCTTCTGGCTTTCCGTGGCCCTCACACCACCCACCTCACCCCTTACACCTCCCATATACCATCTTTCCCCACTCCAAGCGAGGCTGCACAGACTTTGAGCTTCGGCTAACCTGGGTTCAAGTTTCAGTTTCACTAGCAACTTGCTACATGACCATAGTCTCAGCTGCTATATCTGTAAAATGAGGGGAATAATAACTACCTCATGGAATTGTCGTGAGGAATGTTCTTAAATGTAAGTAATGTACAGACCTCTTTTAAAGGAAAATTAATTCTCCTGAAGCCTCAATGTTTACCCAGATTTGTTTTATTATAAAGTTACTTAAATACACTTAAAAATTCTAGCTATAAATTCCATGTCTTTATGCAATCCAAACAAAATTACAAATTAAATACAAATACAACTATAACATTAATAAAATACAAATTAACAACTTAAACGCAACAGATGATGTTTTGCTCAGATTAAAGTCACTGATGTTGAATTTAATGGGTGTTAAATGTTTTACTTGTCAACTTGAGTTTTTTGATTTTCATATGAAACATTGACTACCATATTAATATTTGTCCTTTTAAACAGTGAGTATATTTTTAACTACTAGTCCATTATTTTAATGAGCCAGTTGATTTATAGTGCATCCTTCCCTCCCAATTTTAAATGTGCTTTACTGGAAAAGTAACATTTCTGCAACGATAACCGATTTATGTCAGTTTGCCCAGGACTTTCCCTGTTTTGAAATTCAAAGGCCTATACCCAGGAGTATCCCCCTCAGCCCCTGGTGAACCAGGATAATTGGTCACCCTACCTTCTGCTGTTGTCAGTTGGTCTGTACATAGGTGGGCTCTCTGCCTGATCGATAGCTGCGCATAGTGTGACTGGGGCACTCAGAGCATGAAGTCTTCAGAGTTCAGCAAACAAGAGTTACACAGAGAGAGCCTTGTGCCCACTTCTCCCCTCACTTTTCTCTATTCAACAAACTGTTTTTGCATGTGACTTGCAGTGATGTCATTTGGCTTTTACTGAATCTGTTAGTGATGTTAAATAACTCTAGCTGCTGGAACACAAAACCCCCAAATCTCACCAGCTTATCCAGCAAGTTGGCAGACTTCTTCTATAAAGGGCCAAGTAGTAAATATTTTAGGCTTGTGGGCCACACATCTCTGGAACTCAACTCTGCCGTAGTAGCAAGAAAGTAGCCATAGACAGCAATACATCAGTGAACGGGCACGGGGTAGATTTGTTGACCCTGGCTTATTCTGGTAAGTTTATTTCTTGTTTAGATCCATCTAATGAGGGCCCGGTTGCTCTCCTGGGTATTTCTCCTCTACGCAGTGATTCAGGGCTCCTCCAGCTGGGTAGAGAATGGGGAACGTGGAAGTCTAGGAGTGGCCTACATCTCTATGTATCAATCTGTTGCTTATATAAGTTATTATGTATATATAAACTGTATATAATTTTGCTTTTCTAAATATACATCATATGTTTATGATACGTGTGTGTGTGTTTTCATGATTTTCATTAAACTAAAAGCAAAACTTTTAAATTCTCAAACTTAGCCTGTGAATTCACCTGTTGATCATGGGGGCTGTTGAACCTAAGGTAGGGAATGCTGTTATGAAGATGTTAGCTCAGACCCTGGTATGTAGGCAGTGTTACATAGTTGCTATTTTTGTTATTTCTGTGAGAGATTTATTGGTCTGAATAATTCACATTAAGGTGTGTATGGGGTTTAACTTTTCTTTGGGTTATTTATTACATAATGAACACATGTCCATCCCAGAAAAATTAGAAAATATAGATATGTTTCTTCTTACAATAGAAAATTTAAGCTTTCACTTTGTTCCATCATTCAAGGTAGTGACTTTTTAAGTTATAGAATTATGTATGTTTAAAAAGAGGAAGGGCCGCCTGGGTGTGGCTCAGTCCGTTGAGCATCCAACTCTTGATTTTGGCTGAGGTCATGATCTCGGGGTCGTGTGAGATCGAGCCCCTTCTCAGGCTACGTCCTAGGTGTGGAGCCTGCTTAGGATTCTCTTTCTCCCTCTCTCTCTTCCTCTGCCCCTCCACCTCCCCCACCTCCCGCTCTCATGTGCATGGGTGCTCTCTCTCTGTGAAAAAAAAAAAAAATTTTTAAAAAGAGGAGCTAGTTAACTTAAATGAGTCCCCAGTTGGGGAAGTGTTCTTTGGAGAAGAATGTGAAGCTGGGTGACTTCTGATGTTCTTACTGAGTCGGTGGGACCAGCCTTCTCTTCCCAGGCCCTTGGTCCCAGGTAACTCCCAGACACAGAGTTGTTTGGGGAGGGAGAATGGATTACGCTAACAACTTGCAAATTAGGAGCTTGCTAAGGGAAACTCTCTCCTTTAACAGACAGGCAAGTGGATTTCTAAGATACCCATTGTTCGTGATTGATTTTGGACAGATCCAATGTATATAGAAACAGGAGTCTCTAACTTGCTGACTGCTAGCTGCTCTGAGCCTAAGCATTGAAGTTGTTTGGGTATTAGGAGTGTGGAAGGGGAGAAGTAGGAGGCAGAAGTATGGGGGAGTCTGGTTGGCTCCCAGAACTAAATAGCTGGATCTCAGCTGGTTCCCAATATCTAAACAAGTGCTCCTTGCTAGCAGTGACCAAGCCAAGGCGTGCTGGGCCTTTAGACGTGGTAGGACAAGGGAGGATGAGATCTTGGAGTGCACAGGGGACGAGCCTGCTCTGTCCCTCTTCTCCGATTCCCCAGGACAGGGCCAATTCAGTTAGAACTTGTGGAACTGAATTGAGTATACAAATGGCACCGACAGCAGCAACTGTGATGGTGTCATTAGATGTGTTGCCATTAACATTTCACACCGAGATCCTACTCTGGAGTCCGGAAGAAGGGCTTTAGAAAGAGAAGAAAAGCCCAAACCAGTAAAAGGGACGGAATCCCCCTAAATCAGAAGTCAGTAAGAACAGTTAAACCGCCCTCCTATATATGTGTTTTGCTTAAAATGTTTGTTATATCAGGTAGACATGGGGAAGGAATGTTTCTAACCAATAGCTACAGAGCAGAGCAAATAGAATCCAGCTAGGATTTTGCTGTTTGGGAAGGGGACCACTGGGTAGTCGGTAGAGGGTCTTCCACTAGTAGCCGGGCTGCCTTGGGCATTGTGGCCCAAAGAGTTCCCAGAGACTGCTGTGGCTTCTCGTGGCTCTGTATAAAGGGAAAGGTTAGCTGCTGCTTTTTTTTTTTTTTTTAAGATTTTATTTATTTATTTGAGAGAGAGAGAATGAGAGAGCACATGAGAGGGGGGAGGGTCAGAGGGAGAAGCACGCTCCCTGCCGAGCAGGGAGCCCGACGTGGGACTCGGTCCAGGGACTCCAGGATCATGACCTGAGCCGAAGGCAGTCGCTTAAACAACTGAGCCACCCAGGCGCCCAAGGTTAGCTGCTTCTTAAGAGGTGTGCAGATTCATTGCTCTTGGCTGTATGAGGGCTTTTCAAAAGGGTTGGTAGTTTTAGTATACCCTCTTGATAAGATCTCCAGAGTACACCCCGGGTGACCAGACCTTTTTGAAAGGATATCATCAGTTTGAAGCCTCTCCTACTCTTATGTGATACTGCTTTGTGGTCTGGAGAGGAGGGGAAAAAAAAGAAATGAGCATTTTTGCACACTCACTCAGTTTGGTGCCCCTAGTAGCCATTATCTCATTTATTCCTTATAACAAATTCATTTTTATAATATATGAGCTGAGGATCGGAGACAGGTAGTTACTTGCTCAAGGCCATACAGTTTGGTAAAGGGCAGAGCTAAAACAGGATAAGGAAAAAAAAAAAAAAGATGCCTATATTCTTTGTAACCAGGCCTGACAATATGGGTATAAATTATCTTATTTATTGTTTGCTCGAGTCATAGAAGACCAACTGTGTGTTGTTTCTTTTCATTCTGTTGTATTAGCAAACATTTTCATTGTCCAGATTGTCCTCATGTACAGAAATGTAACATATGCAGCCTGTTTAATTTTGTATTTGTAAATCTGACTTGATTTCCTTTTTGGCAACAGCTACTGTCTAGAGAAAAGAGAAAATTTTTCTTTGTGTCTGTTTAAAGTGACAGAAATATTGGAGCAAGTAATAAAGATGGAAAGCATTAATTACATACTTCTAAGAATTTAAAGGTCAGACAAGCTAAATATGTATGTTTTGCTCACTGGAATGTCTGTTGAAATTGTGCCAGGATACGCTTTGTTCCTACAATAAAAGCACACATTTTAGATAGCCATCAACTTACTTTGGTATCCAAAAATTATACCAGATTGTTGCTTTAGTTGCTGTATATCTTAAAAGTTTAGGGCTCATTTTTCTGACATTAATGTGATTTGTTTCATGATCTACCCCCTTTGGCCATGTTTAGTTACTATGTCTCGTTTTGATTTCCTCTGTTCTCCCCTCAGCTTATGTTGGAGTCTGTCAGCTGCTGCTATGTACATGTCAGGCTAGTGGCTTGTAATGTTTATTAATACAATGTCAGTCTTGCTGTTGAAAAAACTGTGATGCTTCTCAGAAGGTTGCAATAGAACGAAGCGTTTGATTTCCAGATCCTGTCTGCACTGCATGGTGAATACATTCTCAGATGTTATGCAGTTCACTGACCTGACAGTTATGGAACCCCGCCTGGGACCCCATTTCAGCAGGACATATTTGAACAGAAACAGTTTGCAAAACTTTACACACTTAAACTCCTGCCAAGGCAAACTGTTAGCCACTTGAGTTTGTTATAAATACCCAGTGGCAGTGGTTGGAAGTAGCCCACGGTGTGTTTTATATTCTGAACTGAATGTGAATGTCTTTGCGGTTATATAGAGTAGTAAATAATTGAGTTTGATTAGGGAGAGGGACCTCATTATCCCCCACCTGTGCCCAGCTGGAAGGGGAGGGTCGAAATGAAGCCATTAGCTGTCTCTCTTACTGGCATCTCAAAGAGCTCAAATACATCTGTGTCTTATTTTCTTTTCTGGCACAATCAGTCGAGCAAGCTAAGCAGGCATGACCGGATTTGGCAAGTCCCAAGGACTCTGGCAAAGATACACAAGGAGAAGGCGGAGGGCAGTCATTTTGGCTTCTCACTGCCCATTAGTCTAGCGAGTTATGTTTTTGGAAAATGTCTGTTTTGAAAAAGAGTACTTTGTCCAATGTCAAACATCACATACTCACACGATATGCTTTGATCTTTAAAAAAAATTTTTTGTCAGTGCAAGGGGAAACAAAATGTGGCATTCACACTAGTGTAAACTCTCTTTATGGATAAAGTAATACCCGAAGGACTTGCTTTAAAGCAGGCATGCTGCAGTTATTACAAGGCTTTCTCTTGCTCATATATTTTCATTTTCTACTTTAAAGTGCTAGAGAATGAACATGCATGGAATTGGGACCAGTACAGGCTGGGAACTGGAGGAGTGTGTCTTCATCCCTGTTATGACCTGGTCAGAAGTGGAGAATCAAGTGCTACTCTTGGCAGCCTTTTCCCACTTCCACAAACTGAGCCTGTGGCTCAAGAAACCATGACATTCTCCAAGGGCTTTTAAAAAGGGATCTCGTGGGGCACCTGGGTGGCTCAGTCAGTTAAGCATCTGCCTTCAGCTCAGGTCATGATCCTGGGGTCCTGGGATCGAGCCCCGCATCGGGCTCCCTGCTCCGCCGGGAGCCTGCCTCTCCCTCTCCCTCTGCCTGCTGCTCCCCCTGCTTGTGCTCTCTCTCTCTGTCACATAAATAAATAAAATCTTTAAAAGGGGGCGGATCTTGTAGTTCATATGGTTAGTCTAAGAGTTGGGGCATTTATAATCAAACTGAATGTTACAGTGGAAATTGAGCCTTTGCCACAGATTGGTCAGTAGTTCCTATCCAGAGGATGTGCTCTCTAGAAGTCTCTAACCTTGCTCAACCTCAATTTCCTCCATTATAAAATGGGACTGATAATAGCACCTACCTTTTCTGGGAGGATTAAGTGCTCAATAATGTTGAGTTGTCATCATATCTTTTATCACTTCCTTGTATGTAGAAAAGCCATGGTTATTATATTAAGCATTTATTATATAACAGGTATTATATTAACTACAAGTATTTAGTCATCACAATAATCTTCTACTGTAAGAATTATCCCCATTTGTAGATGAGGAAACTGGCAGCTAGAGAGAGAGAGAGATTGTATCATTTATCCCAGGAAGGTAGAGCTGGGACTCCAAAGCAGGTTCTACTCTAGAGCTTGCTGTGCTTTGCTGCCATCTGGTCACCGCCATCTTTCTTAGCATGATATAGAGCTAAATGATCACTGTGTTTTGAGACATCTCCATTAAGAAGCTCTCTGATCCCCTTACCCTTCCCCGGCTTGGCTAAGTGCCTCTGTGTTTGGTAGGACTCAGAGCTGGCTTCCATCTTTGTACTTACCGCATAGCACTATAATTCTTTGTTTGCTTCTTTGTCTTTCTCTCCCGCTGGACTGTGCTTCTTGGTTTAGGGACCATATTGTTGATTTCTGAATTCAAAATTGAGATCTTTAATAGATCTTTAATAGAGTGACTTCAGATAAATTCCCTAATGCCTCCAGCCTCAGATTCTGTAAAATGGATATAATAGTAGCACCTGTTTTAGGATTGAATGAGTTAATACAGATTTTAAAAGCTTAACATAGCACCTGGCACATAGTAAATGTTCAGTAGATAGTAGTTGCTATTATTACTGTTGTAATTGTTGAATAATAACTTGTACTGTGCAGCTCAGAAAGCTCTTAATAAGTCTCATTGAATTTCTCTGCACCACTACCATGATTTTTGACTTCCCTCATCCCCATCCAAAGCCAGTGAGTTAAGCTGAGGTGCAGTATACCCACTTCTCTGGCTTACTCTCTCAAAAATGAAAGCCTTGAAAATGGAGCCCTGAGTGCTCTTCTATGAGCTTCAGAGGAGGCTTGATGCCTTGGCCAGAAGTTGCTTGCTTGTAGTGTCCCTGACTGTTGCTACCATGTCCAGCGGATTGCACATTTTAATGGCGCTGTGTTACCAATTATAAGCAATGGCTGGGATACATTCCCCCAACTAAGCAATGTCTGCTCACGGGGTAGGGGAGAGGGGGTGAATGGGGCCTCTTCTTTTGGAGTGATGACTTAGGACAAGGGGAACACAAGAGCACTAACATTTCTAAGCTCCTTTTACTATTTGTCAATCTTAATGCCAGGTGCTTGGCATTCGTTGTCTATGGTATCCTCTCTGACAATTCCGTAGGGAAGCGGCCTCCTCATTTCATGGATGTAGCTGAGGTTCCCACATGTTAAGGCAACATTTTGGTTAGCCATGGAACCAGAATGTGAACCAAAGTGTATGTAACTCGCAGTCCACATGTTTTCCTCTCCAGTATGTTGCCTCCCAACTTGGGTTCTGCTTCCAGCGTTGTCCCTATAAATAGACTCTAAGCTTTTCAGATAAGGACCTGTGCCCCATCACCTCTGGTTTAATATTTAGCAGAGAGATGCTCATCGTGTTAGGTTAATGTGGGTATAAAAACTTCCCTCTGGTAGCTGAGTGGCTTTGCACTGGGACAGAGCTGAATTCCTCAAGTGAGTAATCTCTTTTTAAAATGCCCATACGTTTTTCAGTGGTTACAAGACTTGACAGGACCTAACTTTGAATTGACTGAAGCACTCCGGGCAGCATTTAGTCAGCTCTGAAGTGGCGCTGCATCCTAGACCCAGCACAGGCAGCGCAAGGAGCTGTGGAGGGCAGTGCTTTGCTCAGGGCCCCCCCGAGTGCCCTGCTGTGGTGGGAGACACACTGTCTGTCCACGAGGGGAGCAGGAGGACGAGCAGGTTCTGAGCCGAGTCCATCTTTCTCTCCATCAGCCTGTCTGTCTGAGGGCTAATCACCCTCGGCACAGGCCACACCTCAGAGACTGGAATGCAGGACCGCACAGAAGGGAGGCAGGACTAGCGAGTGCCCTACCTACCTGCTGCCGGCATTTCCCCCGAGATCAGGGTCTCCTCGGTCGCACACCCAGTGCCCAGCACTAGATAAAAAGCAGCTCTGAAAGATGTATTTCCATAGACTTTTTAGAAAGCCCATACAAATTCCTGGATATAAAAAATGAGGCATAAAACCTAGAATGTTTGGAAGTCAAGCTGAAAATTGTGGGAGCAAGTCTCCATATCCATTTATTAAATGGGAGCATAACTTAATAGTTGCACCTAGATGTCTTCTGAGAACCACTTCGATTCTGTGCCCCCTTAAGTGCTGTAGACTTGGAGCAAGATCCAAAGTTGGCGTTTGTCTGGAGGGAGAGAAGGGATGGAGTGGGAGACTGACCTAAGGAAGCTTTCATTAGGTCTGGTTGAGTGTGCAATACGTGGGTCACAACCTCCTTCTCCTTTTAATGTGCACGATTTTACCAAAATGGAGCCCCAGAGTAAGATACCGCACGCTTGTGAAGGCACGTTCTGAGCGCTGTGCGTGCCCCTTCCCTTCACTGTTGTTTTCATTTTCCTCTCCTGAACCTTGCTACCCTGGCTTCAGCACGGAGGCTCTAAAGGAAGATGGAGAGCCGAGTTACCTCAGAATGATCACTATCGTTAACATTCACGGGTGGTTCACTTATCATTCCTGACTGCACAGACATGGCAGCCGCTCGGAAGCGTCCGCAGGTGTAGCATGGTGATACATATTACATTGTGCCACAATGGATTTATGTATTCTGTAACAAAAGAAAAGTGTAATGAAAAAATACAGAAGGTAATCCTTTATTCCTCCACCACACAATTTATCAGTAATGCCTGTGGATGATAAGTGCCAGGGATTTCCTCTGCTTGCTTTAACCTTGTCACCCAGGTACGTTTTGGTAAAATGACAGAAAAATACAGACTAGGGATTTTCCTCTGTTCAAAAATCTTTTGAAAGGACACTTTTAATTTATGGAAGTTAGTCCAGGCTCAAGGCTTCCTTTTGAGCTTCTAGTCTGCCTTTGCTAAAAAAGATAAACGTATTGGTTTGAAATAATGCTGTCAGCCAGCCGATTAGAAGAGAATGTAAGCAATTTATAAGCAGACTCAAATCTAAAATATAAAATAGTTCAGGTGGAACCCAGGTAGATGGGAGTTCGTGAGATCTAGCCCGGTACTAGTTTGTGCATACCCGAGAACTTGTGTTCCCTTTTAGGCCCCATTCACCCATCGCCCAACATATTGTCACAGATGGAGCGCATACTGACTTCCGAGGAGAGAGCAGGGGAAGACAAGCCTGAATGCGGATGATTGGCGTTTGTTCCAAACACACGCTGGCCTAGCGCCAGAGCAAATACCCCCAAGTTTATAAATGCACAAGGCACTTTACATTTCAGTCCTCTTGCCAAAGTATCACTTACTGCATCGCTCCCTAAATATAGTTTTTAAAAAAAGAGCTATTTCTTATTTTGCTTTGATCAGTAAAATAAACTTTTAAAGATTGTTCTGGGATGGGGTCCAGCTTCTGAGGTAAAGAATGGCTGGAGCTCAGGCATGATTCAGTAACAGAGTGTTCAGTAAAATTAGCTTGACAGTTCTCAGGCCTGCTGTTCAATAGCAAGAACTTGACCAAGTTAAAATGGATGATCGTGCTGGCTAGACCAGCGTCGGCTTTTGCTTTTTAACAAATGGAATGTCAAGGATTAAACAGCAAGCCGTATGGAGAGGAAGGGTGTGGAGATGTCTTTGTATTAGGGAAGCAAATTGGGTCCTTGATTTGGAGATCGGCCCCCAGCTCCTGTGGAAAGCCAGCCACCTGGTTGGGTCCAAACTAGGTCCCAAAGAGGTTTAAGGCCTCTTCTCAGCCTGTCCTACCATGGGGAAGCTTTTCCATGGCTTAGCTTGAGGCTTGGCTTTTCTTTCGGATTTCTTGTCAGTATGAAGTTCTGCCATATTTTTTGGCTGTGTGTTCTCCTTTGAGATTCTTATGAGGAAATGGGAATGCGACCAAACTCCTTGTGGTAATTCCCATGTTCCATAGTTGGAAACTTGGGTCCCATTTGTTAGATGAGCTGCTTGGAATTGGCCTGTTTTGTTCTGCTGCCTGAGCATAGTGAGTAGTGTTTGTGATACTTGCTATTGCAATTAACAGTCTTAGTGAAGTTATACCTCACCCAGGGATGGGCTTCTGTTTTTAGGGTACTTGTTCCCTACCAGCTTTTTCCTATCTAAATGAACCACTCCCTCCAAATTTGACTGACTAGAAGCTTACAGGTAGTGTCAGTATTTTGTCTTGTAGTTATTTATGCTTCATTTCATATTTTGTTTGAGCTTCTAGGACTAAATAAATTAAAACATTCCTACTGAAGTATATACAGACCGTACGTTTAAAATTTATTTATTTACTTACTTACTAGCCAGTTAGGAAGAGCCTTTTTTTCCTTATTCTAAATTGAGTTGGGCTATTGTATTTTCCCCTCCACCTCCCACCTCCCCCCCATCCTCACCCCATGACATTTTTCCTCTAGGGCTCCCTGGGCTTTAATGTGATGGTGGTCTCTGCCTGCAGTGACATCTGCTGACACAAGCCAAGTCTATTGTCAGTCCTTGCTCCGGGATTTGGCTTGGGAGCCGACATGAATAACCCACAGTACTAGTGACCCATACAGACCAATTAGATTCAATTTGAGGTAAATCAGAAAAACATTCCCTAACTCTGACCTTTCTTTCACTTAGAACTCTTTATACCAGAATGCCTCTCTCTCTCTCTCTCTATCATTAGAAGTTAGTCTGTTTTTAAATAATTAAAAAGCACTTTGAGGTACACTCAATAAACTTTATTAAACACAGTGAAGACTGCAATAACATTCCTCTGGTTGGATGTTAGTGATGATTTAATATTTATCTTTTCCTACAGAAATGCTGCTCATGGATTCTCCCTTATTCAGGTGGATAACACAAAGGTCACCATGAAAGAAATCTTGCTTAAGGCAGTGAAGCGAAGAAAAGGATCCCAGAAAATTTCAGGTGAGACCCTGGAAATAGAAGCTTAACCGTTAGTTTAAAAGTGCTTGGTGTGTGCATACCTGTGCGTGTGCGTGTGTGTGTGTGTGAGAGAGAGAGATGGCTGGCTAGATTGTTCTAGATATCATTGCTAGAAGATTTGGTTAGCAGATCTACAGCAAAAAAAGTGATTTTTTTAAACTGCCCCTGGGCCCAAGAAAGGGACTGGGTCAGTGGCATGTGCGAGAAGAATGTGTTCCTATTGATTATGGAAGCTCCATCATTAATAATTTGTGATAGATTAAGACAAAGCTATTTGAGCTATTAGTTGGTGTAAAGCTGTCTTAAAAACCAAATCCTAAATTTGAAGGACTGCTTTTAATTTCATGTTTTCACATAATTTTCCATGGGGGAAACTTTCAGTTAGTGTTCGGGGTATGCAATAAAAGAAAAACAACTTTCATTTTTACCAAATGAGGGCAACTGTAAAAAAAAACTTTTCTAAAGATAAATCACTTGATGTGCACAAATACCTGTTAATCTTTAATTCCTCATTACCCAAATTTGTACAGAAAATAAGCTTATGGGGGCGCCTGGGTGGCTCAGTCGTTAAGCGTCTGCCTTCGGCTCGGGTCGTGATCCCAGGGTTCTGGGATCGAGCCCCACATCGGGCTCCCTGCTCCGCGGGGAAGCCTGCTTCTCCCTCTCCTACTCCCCCTGCTTGTGTTCCCTCTCTCACTATGTCTCTCACTGTCAAATAAATAAATAAAATCTTTAAAAAAAAAAAAGAAAGAAAGAAAAGAAGCTTATGGTATTAGCTATGATATTTAAAGGATATGAGGGAAAAAATATTACCAGTATTGAGAAATAATTATTTTGAGAAATAGCTCAAAGATTTGTTATACCACAGACAACTTTAATATAAATCAACCTGTATATGACATGTCAAATATCATTGCTTTGTAAATAAATGAGACTTCTTTAACACCTTTAGTTTCATCTTCTGGAAAGGAAAAAATGCATTACTCAGGTTGAAGAAAATAGTTTTGTGTTCTTTTTAAGGAGAGGCATATAATCTGTTCCAGATTTAATTAGCTATCTTCAGATGAAAGCTGAAGTTTTAATAAAAGTTAGAAGAGATAACACAGTGAAGGACACGGATGAGCTGTCTCAAGGCCATATTCCAGGGGAACGATAAGAGCTGTAAAAAATGGCAGAGGAGAGCAATTGAATGGAGCAATGAAAATCTGATTCTCATAAAAAAGAGAGAGAGAGAGAGCTGCTGGTAGGGGCGGTTGTAGATGAGACCTGCTAGCGTCTGCAAGCAATTTGGATGCTTGCCAGGAGTCATTGTTCACCCTCGGCTGTGGCGGCTCTGTCCAGATGTGCCAACTGCACGTTTCGGCTTTTGCCAGCTGACTGCGCCGTTTGATAACCAGCTCTCTGGATGCCCATCACTGGCCGCAGAGATAGAATTAAATGATGATGATCTTCCCACAAGTTGGGAGAGGAAACAATGCATATAAATCTTGATTTCATCTCAGCATGAGAAGTCTTTATCCATCATCACTCATAATGAACAAGTCGTTAGCTGGGATGAATGGTGTTCTGGTTTTTCCAAACACCTCTTTTGTTCATTTTTTGGGTGACTTTTATCCATTGCATGGGGGTCAAACCTCTTTACATTTAAGGGATGATTGAAGAGGCATAGCCTCTCCTTCCCAGGGGAAAGTAGATATTTGGGGGTTCTAGGTGCCAATCTAATAAAGATATTTAATAAGCATGTATCTTCCTTTAGGATCCTGTTTTTTCCTCGTGTTTTGACCCTAAATTTTTTACACAATAGTGCCCATTTTGTGACACATTCATTGTATTCAAAGATAGTATTATTCCAGGTTGTCCAAGAGGAGCGGGAACCAGCTTTTTAAACCTTCTTAATAGAAATTCAGCTGTCGCAGATTTTTTTAGACCATGAAACCTTTTTGAACTTACTGAGGTGCAGCTGAACCATGTCCTTCCCTCTGTCTCCGGCTATCTCTTTCCAATTGTGTCCCTATTTATCTGTGTCCATCTCCAGCAACCACATTTATCATACACACAGTTATTTATGTTCACCTTTGTGTACACATTCCTGCCATTTCCATCAGAGACTTTGCCACATCCAAAACACAGTGATCTGCATTATTTATTCCTTTTCATACTAGAGAAGTCATTTGAGATTGATGTATTTACATAAATTACTGTCCATTTTCTTAATCCAAAAAGCTCTGTAAAATGAGAAGCCCTTTCTATTGCTTTATTAAGTCTGGTCTCATGAAACAGAAGGCTCTCCAGTTTGGCAAAGATGTTTATTTAAGGTTAGCTTGGTAAAGACGGTGTATTTTGTGATCTTGAACTTTGTATTGTGGAGTGGGCTTGTTTTGGAGGGTAATTAATGAAAAGAGGAAAATCCTCTCGTCGTAGACGGAAACACAGTATGTTTCCTTAAATTAAAAAAAAAAAAAGGCTGTTAGTGCTCACATTTGGCCATGAAATACTTATACACATTATGACACGTGAACTTAGTCATGAACTCAAGAACATGGTGGCAGGAGATGCCAGGCTAGAGACTACGTTTATCCTGCACATGACCCCCGCAGTCTCTGCAAGAAGGGGCCTGCCTCACCCCATGTCCAGGACAGCAGTGGAGTGCTCAGTCCTCTCTTCAAACAGCTTTTGCCTGATGGAGTGCAGAACACCACTTGTCTGTTTTCTGCTCTTTTTTAACTGAAGTGAGAGGCGAGATTAAACAACATGTGCCATGTGGAGGCAAGAGTTCTCACTACTGGTTTGTTAGGGGTTAGTTGCACTAAGAACAAGGTTTCAGAAATCCTTTTATAGGCTGACAGTGCACTTCTGTTGCTTATCCACAAACCTCTAACCTCTCTCCTCTTTTTTCCAGACCGACCATACAACTTTCCATTTCATAGTAATCATAAATTGAGAACCCAAACTATTTTAGTATGAAACCCAGATGTGGGTGACTACTCCAACATTTAAGTACTCTGTTGCCCTTCCCTCTGGCACTCCCTTCCCGATTTTCATTTGTAAAAAATTGGAAGGTGGCAGCTATTTGAGCAAAAGAAGTCTTCTTTGTTTAGGTAGATAGGTTTGTCAATGGAAACCCTTAGGGTTTTAAAATATTTTTTGCTTGGTATGGACAGACTATCGTTACAGGCACTTGTAGCTGATCTGGAATTTTGACTTGCATTATTTGTAATTGTCATTGTCATAACTATTTATGAACACTGCAGGGTTTCTATTACTATTCATGTGCTGAACTAGAGGAGTCTTTTCACTGTGTGTTCCAGTCGGTGCTCTGCTAAGGCCCATTTTTTTTAAAGCCCATTTTTAAATGTCCCTTTTAAAGTTTCTCTACAGCTTTTCATTTTATTACTGATCCACTTGACATTTGGAAGCTACCTGCACTGGCAGCAAGTCCCCACTGTTGAAGAAAATTGTAAATGGAGAATCTGGTTTTAGAAGAATTAACTGGCACCTCTTTACTAATTTTTGTAGCTGGATGGGTGAGTTTTTGACATAATGAAGAGTAGCCAGTCAGGTCCTTTGATTTAGCTAGTAAAATATACTGACCTGTTATTTAGTGAGTGAAGTCCTTAGCTCATCACGTTCTCCTTTGGTCAAGTTCATCCTCACAGCCAGTGACCTTCTGAGCTTCTTAGTATTTTGTTGTTTAAATTTGCTATCACCCACCAACCTTTACCAGCCTCCTGAAGCATGGTGTTGGGTATGGCAGGAATGCTTAAGAAATGGAGGCAGATACAATTTCAATTTATTTATTTTTTTTATTTTTCTTAAGATTTTATTTATTTATTTGACAGAGAGAGGCACAGTGAGAGAGGGAACACAAGCAGGGGGAGGGGCAGAGGGAGAAGCAGGCTTCCCGCCGAGCAGGGAGCCCAATGCAGGGCTCGAACCTAGGACCCTGGGACCATGACCTGAGCCGAAGGCAGACGCTTAATGACTGAGCCACCCAGGCACCCCTACAATTTCAATTTTACATTGACACAGAAATATAGTTAACTCTTGGTCTACAAAAGTGAGAAGGCTTCGAAGTGGGATGTTCCAAGCAGAATAGTTCTCTGCGCGGCTCTGTTTCAGTATTTGTTGTCATTTTGAAATGGAGGTGTTTTTCTTTATCATCTACTAAAAGATTGAACCGGAAGCATATTAACTTTTTCTTACCCTTGTTCATTTTTGCCTTTTGATGTGAAAGACAAATTTTTATTAGTCTGAAAATCCTTTTGAAAAGTTCTTATAGTATTGTTAAAAAAACTTAAACGACATTCCTTTTTGCTTTTCCCTTATAAAATTTCACCTAGACTTTGAAAGATAAATGTTAGCTTTGTCAAGTGGACTCTCTCTTAACATCTCTGTTTAGAGTCACACACCACCTTATTGTTTGCTAATGTACTGTGTTTTCACAAGACGCCTAGGATGTCATTAGTGACGTTGTCTAGACTAAGACGCCTCCACATTATGCCCTAAAATACTCCTAGACTCAGAGAAGGCCAGCAAACAGCTACCACAGTTTGCAGAGTTCTGATCAGAAAGAGCGCTAATGATGACATCATTGGATTCTCATGTAAAATGTAAATTTTGATCCATACTGTATTTGTACTTTCATTCATCCTGTGTCCTCATGTGTCAGACCTGTGCTGGGTGCAGGGAAACAGTGGGGGGCAGATTTACAAGGCCCTTGCTGAGGAAGAACTTACATTCTAGAAAGAAGGTAAAAATAAGGGGCTGTGAGAGAGAATAATAAGATGCAACATATAGGATGGTCAGGGAACTCCTCCCTGAGAAATTGACATTTAAACTGTGACCTTCACATTTAAGCTGTGAAGAGTTGGGGAGGGCCAGTGTCATTCAAAGCAGTGGCTATTAAAGGTTTACTATATTTTAATATAAAAAGAACATTTCAGGGGCACCTGGGTGGCTCAGTTGGTTAAGCGACTGCCTTCGGCTCAGGTCATGATCCTGGAGTCCTAGGATCGAGTCCCGCATGGGGCTCCCCGCTCAGCAGGGAGTCTGCTTCTCCCTCTGACCGCCCCCCCCACCATGTGCTCGCTCTGTCTCTCTCAGATGAATAAATAAAATCTTTAAAAAAAAAAAAAAGAACATTTCAGATTTCTTTGTAGTTAATTTACGTGACTCTCTCCCCCTCCACCCCACCTCCCCCAAAAAGTAGTGAAATTGACCCTTGAATTGTTCCCTGGACAAAGTCCCCACATCTTACCCATTAGCAGGTCCTCTCAGTTTTATCTCCAGAATATATCCTGAATTTATTCAGTCTTTTCCATCTCCACTGGATGAGTGCAGATCGCCATGACTTAAATAGCAGTTTTCTGGTTTTCCTGCCTCTGCTCTTGTCCTCCTCCAGTCTCTTTGTCTACACAGCAGCCAGAGGGATCTTCTAAAGTATAAATCAGATCATACCTGCTCTATACCCTTCAGTGACTTTCAGAATAAAACCCAAACTTCTAACTACTGTAAAATATTCTGAGACCCAAAGAGGGGAAGGGGCATACAGAGAATATGAACACAAAGAAAGAAAAGAATTGGAAAGAAGTGCAGAATTGATCATTGCAATATGGCAGAGAAATATAGACAGACCAGGCAGAGAACCTGGGAAGCCAGGGTAGGGACTTGGAGCCTGTAACTTAATGTGGACCTGCTCTAACTAATAGACGGGCGACAGCAGGGCCAATCTCGGACACAATTAGTAGGCCTTACTTTCATGCCAGGTAGACCTAGAAAGCAGCATACTAATTAATTAGTTATCAGTAACGTTTTAAAGGGGGTTTGTGTGTCAGGAGAGGAGTTGGTCTTTCCCGAAGATGTGGTTCCAGTGAGGGAAGAGCTGATTTATTGAGTGCCTTTGTGTATTACACATATTATCTCATTTAATCTGCAAATACCCCTGGAAGGTAGATTTTATTATGCCTGTCTTACAGACGAGACTTTAGAAACGTTGGGGGTGTGGGGGAGGTGCATGTTAGAATTAAGGAACTGTTGAGAACTGTGTATGTAATCATACGCTTACCTCTCTGAGCCTCCCTTTCCTCAGCTCTAAAAGAACTTAAAGTCACCCAAATTTCCACAGTAAGTAAATGGCAGAATCTAAATTGGAGCCCAGGCCTTTTTGACCTCAAAGCCCATACTCTTTTTATTATACCATGTTGCTTATTAGAACCCTAATGGGAGAACAAATTTAAAATTCTGTAAACAGAAATGTTCATTGATTCTAAGATCTAAATGCACTAGGGAAGTGCAGCATTTAAAGGAACCCTGTGGTGAATCTGGATATAAAGCCAGGAATTCTTTTTGTAATTGCACAGTTTGTCTGTATTGGTGTCAGTTTTAATGTTTTATGTCTGGCTTTCTTAAAGCAACATACACCTGTCCTGAGCTGCCCTGTGGAAAAGAGAAACCCGTATGTTTTAGAGGGAGCGGGGTTTCTAACACTCTTCTAACGGGAAGTGTTCTCCAAAGGCTAAAATAAGCTAAAGAATCTTCTTGCTGTAGAGTTTAAGAATCTTACTCCGTGTGTAATTGTAAAGATGGAAAAATCCAGTAACCTTTCTTCTATGAAAGTAATTTGTGAGCCAGAGACACAGACATGTGGTTTCCTTATGCTATAGCAGGTAATCCTTTAAGAGAAAAAAAAAGATGATGAAGAAGAAAAGGTAAATAAGACTGTTTAAATGTTCTTAGTCAAAAAGGCAGTAATTTCTGTGGAAGACTGCTCCCCATGAAATAATAAATAATCACACTGATGCCACTCATGCATGGGGGCTGGATGAGACATAAAGACCTGATACTTGGTATCCAATGACCCAGTGGGAAAATGATAGAGAAAATTAGGGCAGCTAAAGTGTGTAAATGTCTAACTCAGAAATGCCCCGGGCAAGAAGCTCCAAGTTAAATATTCCTCCTTCCCTCTTCCTGCCTCTTTATCTTGTTGTTTCTTCCCACCTGAGCCTCCCCCTGTCTGGAGTGCTCTGAGGCTCCTGATGGATCTTCCTGAGAATAGAGCAGAGCATGTTAGAGATGGCATTGCAGTCAACTGTTTTATCTAGGAAGCCTGGAAATTTAGAGAATTTATGTCAGGCAAAAATCTTTGGGAACCACTTTAGAGACCCAATTATTTTAGAAGGGTGTTATGAGCTCTCACAACCGCCACATCAGAAAAACCTGAAATACATCATTCGCCAAAACTACATTTGACCAGCGTTTACTCTTCCTGCTAGTCACTAATCTTTCAGAAGTTCCTTTTCCATCACAAAATCTATTCATTCACTCCATCTGGGGCAGTCACCAACGTGGATTAGATTAAAGCAAAAGCCGAATGAAAGAACGAGAAAAGACCTTCCTCCTGACAGGCTGCGTGGTGCTGCAGGAGGGCACATCCATTTTGAAGTCAGAGGAAGGACCTTTCTCTGGGCCACTAGGGACTAATTCTAGAGCATCACTAGTTTAATAATAGCTTTTCAGGAAAAAAAAAAATAAAGAAATACTACATTCAATGTACATATTGATTGTAAGCTGTAGCCTAGTTTTAGAAATGTTATAAAGTAGGAAAAAACGCATCTTAGAATGAAGAACTATGGTAATGGAATGCACAGTCCTGTACTGTCCTCAGCTGTGACAGGGGAGAGGTTGAGGGGAGGGGTCACCCAGGGCAGGGGTGCGCCAAAGCCCGGAGTGTGGCTCTGAAGGACCCTGATGACTTCAGTGTTCACCGTCCCTTGCTGCCTGCTCTGGGCCAGCACTGTGCTAGAATCAGGTGGAAACCCAGTGAGAAAACGGATTCAGAAAATGGGGCAGGGGCGCCTGGGTGGCTCAGATGGTTGAGCGTCTGCCTTTGGCTCAGGTCACGATCCTGGCATCCCGGGATCGAGTCCCGCATCGGGCTCCCTGCTCCTTGGGGAGCCTGCTTCTCCCTCTGCCTCTGCCTCTGCCTTTCATGAATAAATAAAGAAAATCTTAAAAAAAGAAAAAAAGAAAGAAAGGGGGCAGTAAAATATGGCAAATTCACAAGGAGAAGTACATAAGCTACGTAAGCAGCATAGATTAGGGAGTACTTAAAACTACTGGGTGAGGCAGGGCCTGAGGAAAGATGCTCTGGAGTAAACGATTTGATAGTTTTTTGAAGATGAAATAGAATTTTGGTAGGTGGGTAAGTGAGAGCAAGGACATTCTAGGCAGAGACGTTTTGAAATGTAGTAGTAACAAAACATGGATATCCGAAATTACTGGAGCAGCAACAAGGCAGAGGATAAGCTGCAGAAGCTAGGCAGGGGACAGATCCGATCAGGCCAGGCCTGATAATGTACTCAAAACTAGAAGAGCTGTATTTGTTTATTGGGGGCTTATTATGCAGCAGACACTATGTAGGCACTGGGGATTTTGTTGAAGCCAAGAAATGATCCTTACCCTCCCAGAGCTTACTGTTTAGTTCCTCTGGGGGACAGGCAATTACAGTACCATGCATGTGATCAGTGGAAATGAGTGTAGGGCCTGGGTACACACATTGTGGGAGGGGAGCCCTAGTCCAGTCTTAGGGAGTCAGGGAGAACTATCCTCCAGATGAGACCTGAAGATGGTGGAAACTGACCAGATGAAGAGGGCTGGGAAAGATCGTTTAGGCTGAAGGAGTGAGGTGAGAGAGCTTGATGCCTTCTGGAAACCACATGTAACTCAGGATAATAAGCAGTAGAGTAGGAGTTAGGAGGGTGGGACATTATGAGGCTCAAGTGGTCACTTGGGACCAGTTCATGTTTGTAAACTGTGTTGGATTTGAACTTTATTCTGGTGGCAGAGGGGAACCATTGAAAGGAGAACAATATAGTCAGAATTTCTTTTAGAAAACACACCGTCTGCATGACAAAAATCCGTTAGAGGACGTAAAACAGGAGGCAGAGACACCAGTGAGGAGGCTCTTGAGGACTCTATCCAACGGATGATGAGCCCTGAATTAAGGCATGGAGAGAAGCGGTTGGTACTCGGTACAGGAAGCAGAGGGGTGGACATCATAGTAAAGTCTGATTTCTGTTATTAGAGCTGAATGCACAGTTTGAGGAGGATTGAAATACCTTGAAGCTGCCCCGTTCTGGTGTTAATGTTAAAACTAGGGTGACGAACCATGAGAGACGATGGACTCTGAAAAAGAAACTGAGGGTTGCTGGAGTGGGGGGTGGGGTGGGAGGGAGGGGGTGACTGGGTGATAGACACTGGGGAGGGTATGTGCTCTGGTAAGCGCTGTGAATTGTGCAAGACTGTTGAATCTCAGATCTGTACCTCTGAAACAAATAATGCAATATATGTTAAGTAAAAAAAAAGAAGAAGAAGAAGAAGGTAGCGGGAGGGGAAGAATGAAGCGGGGGAAATTGGAGGGGTAGACGAACCATGAGAGACGATGGACTCTGAAAAACAAACTGAGGGTTCTAGAGGGGAGGGGGGTGGGAGGATGGGTTGGCCTGGTGGTGGGTATTGAGAAGGGCACGTTCTGCATGGAGCACTGGGTGTTAATGCACAAACAATGAATCATGGAACACTACATCTAAAACTAGTGATGTACTGTATGGGGATTACCATAACAATAAAAAAATTAAAAAAATATTAAAACTAGGGTGTGGTAGAAGATAGGCTTTTAAAGATTTCTTTTTAATAAAATTAAATGCTTGTTGAAAAAAGATCAAACATTTAGGAAGTGCGTCAAGTAAAAAGTAAGTGTATGAAGGTTTCTTCTAACTGTATTTGGTGTGAACCCTTGGTTTTTTATTCAGTTCACACACACATAGACATATAGGCTCTAAGTTTCATGTGAGCAGGACCCTGTTTTTTGTTTAGTTTCTTTAAATCACTATATACCCAATATCTAGCAGAGTGTCAAATAGAAGACACTCTATAAATGTTTGTTAAATAAACTTGTAAAAAACGTATCCACATAATGATTTTTAAGAAGGATACCACACAGTGTATATGATTTTGCATTTGTTTTTCACTTAGTATTCTGTCATAAGCATTCTTGTTAGAATAACTATGTTAGAGTGACCATTGCTGTTTTATCTTCCTAGTTAACATTTATTTAACTTAGCTCTCTGTTGTTGGACATTTAGATTATTTCCAAATTTCCAGTTCTACACATACAGTGAACAATCTTGTATGAATATTCATTGCACGTTTGTGCTAGATGTTAAATATGGGATTGCTTGTCAGAAGTTTGTGTATTTAAAATGTTGAGAAAAACAAATTGCCCTTTAAAAAGTTTATACCAATTCTTTGACACTCCAAGAATATATGAGAGTGTCTTCTTTTCCCACCCCCTTACTAACACCGATGTTATCGATCTTTCATTTTTGCCAAACTGATGGCTAGCAGTTAATATCACATTTTAATTTGCATTTCTGTGGGTTTTGTGTAAAGTTAAGCATTTTAAAAATGTATTTATCTGCCATTTATCTTTCTAAAAGATAGTTTTTAAGTCAGTTGTTTTTAGTGGGAAGAGAAATTGAGAAGTCTAATTTCACAAAACTGTTTTTAAGAAGTACCCTGTAGTTTAGAATACAGTTCACCCTACTGCCCCCTTTCCTGCCCCAGCAGGTCCACATATGTGTGTACACACACACACACACACACACACACCCCTGATATAGAGAAAAGGCACACATCCAGGCCAATTTACTTGTTTGCCTTCTGGCTTTTCATTTACCAGCAAAGCTTTTGTTTATGTGTTTGGAGAGAGTTAGCTGGTAATTCACTAGGTTCTAGTTCACCTCATTTAGGACCTTATGTTGTTACCTGCCTGCTTTGTCACAAAACTATTTGAGAAAACAGATTTCCTGCTAAATAGTTTATTTTAGTCTGGTATGTGTATATAGTACTTAGAAAATGCATCATAATCTGGAAATCAGGAATGTAGGCAAAAAAGTTGTCACCCCTTAACAGGTTTATTTTGGGGAAGCACAGCTAAGGACACGTCTGGCAGCATTATGAAAAGCACTGGCACCAAGGGCAACTGTGGGGGGTTAATGGGAACCCTGCATCATTCCTTGCCATGTGCCGGGTGAGTTAACTCCTAGAAGTTTCTGGGAATGGTAGCAAGTGGGGAAAAGGCTGCAACCAACGATCAGTGTCACAAAGTGGGGATGACTAATTTGCTGAGGACACCGTTGAGACAGATGTTTAATTAGCTGAAGTCAGAGTGGATAAATTGGGAGAGGACTGCCTATGCAGAGAGATGCCCTGTTCCCTCATCTCTCATTTAACTGTGTTTGGTTTGGGTTTTTGTCTTTATCGTTTTCTTTTTGAAGGCAACGTCCTCAGGGGAGCTGCGAGGGGGAATAGGAGGAAAAGTACCCTTTGGTACATCTACTGAACACTTACTGTACTTTTGTATTTAACTTTTACAAAGACCTTGTGAAATGGACATTATCTATTTTTTATGGTTGAGAAAACCGAGGCCATGTTATGTGTATATTGTGTATATGCATGCATTCTTGTGTGGATTGCTAATGAGTGACGTAGATGAGATTTGAACCTGTACCCCTTGATTCTTAAGCCCAGTGTTTTTTCTCTGTACTGCAGCTTCCCCATTTAAATTGTAATGCAAGTGAGAGAACTTTCTGGAATAAAAGTAATCTATATATTGACAGGAACTGGTGTCACACAAGTGAATGCATTTGTTGGAACTATCAAATGATACTCATAAGATTTGTACATATCATTGTATGAAAATTTTACCTACAAGTAAAAAGAGGGGGCGCCTGGGTGGTCAGTCATTAGGCGTCTGCCTTCGGCTCGGGTCATGATTCCAGGTCCCGCTCAGCGGGAAGCCTGCTTCTCCCTCTCCCGCTCCCCCTGCTTGTATTCCCTCTCTCACTGTGTCTCTCTCTGTCAAATAAATAAATAAAATCTTAAAAAAAAAAAAAAAAAAAGGTAAAAAGAGAATCTCAAACAAATATTGGACACCAGTTAACGTTATGCACACTGAATGTACTGATGTCTGCTCTTTACTTTGAAATGCACTTTTTTTTTTAAGATGCATTGGTGGAAATAAAGTCTTTAAAAAAAAAAAAAAGAGAGACGCCTGGGTGGCTCAGTCAGTTGAGCATCTGCCTTCAGCTCAGGTCATGATCCCAGGGTCCTTGGATCAAGTCCCGCATCGGGCTCCTTGCTCAGCGGGGAGTCTGCTTCTCCCTCTCCCTCTGTTGCTCCCCCCCTTCTCACTCTCTCTATCTCTCCCTCTCTCAAAAAAAGAAATAAAATCTTAAAAAAAAAATAAAGATGCATTGGTGGATGGATATATGATAAAGCAAATACAATAAAAATGCCAATTGTAGGATCTAGGCGGTGGGTACATGGGTTTTCAATGTACAGTTCTTTCAACTTCTCTGTGGTTTAAAAATGTTTATAATAAACTAGGAATGAACTTATAAAAATTAAAATTATATAATTTAGGTTCTTATTAATGTAAATTTCTGAACTTACAAATAATTATCTTTGTGGCATAGAAAACACTAATCTTTACTTCCTGTAGGGTATTTTATCTTTCTTTACTTCATATGTTAAATGAGATCTTTGAGGTCATAGTTTCTTTCATGGACCTGTGATTTTAAGTAGCATATAGAGTTATGAAAATAAAGTAATTGTTACCACTTATTGAATATTAAAAATTTGCGGGGCGCCTGGGTGGGTCAGTCGTTAAGCGTCTGCCTTCAGCTCAGGTCATGATCCCAGGGTCCTGGGATCGAGTCCCACATCGGGCTCCCTGCTCAGCGGGGAGCCTGCTTCTCCAGCTCCCACTCCCCCTGCTTGTGTTCTCTCTCTCGCTGTCTCTCTCTATCTGTTGAAAAATAAATAAAATCTTCAAAAAAAAAAAATTTGCCAGGCAATCTGCCAAGCACTTTTTGTAGTGATCTCTTTTAATCCTTAAATCAAGTATTTGAGTTGATTATTATTTTTGTTTTATAAAAGAGAAAACTAAAGCTTAGAGAGTCTGCAAGACTTGTCCAAGGTCACACAGCTAGTAAGTTGGGGAATAGGGACTCAAACCCAGATGTATGATGCCAAAGTTTGTATTCCTCCTACTGGCTAAGGTTCCAAGGTCCATATGTCAGTGGAGGCAGGAATGCTTTTCTCCCTCGAGAGACCAAGTGCCCCTGCTTCATTTGGACGTGGCAACATGATTCAGTGTAAGGAGTACAGGCTTTGGACCCAAACCAGCCCAAGTCTCCACCCTGGCTGTGCCTTTCACACAAGCTGTAAGGTTAGACAAGTCATCAAGCCTTTTTCACTTCGGTTATCTTTTCTGTCAACAGGGGTAATAGTACCTACCTGGCAGGGCTATTGTTTTGACTGGATGCATATAAAACAGTTCATAGTAAGTGTTCAGGGGATGTCAGCGGCCTTTATCCCTGTTGCTGCTGCGGCACCAAGCACACCATAAAATCTGGCTTCTGAGGTTTGGATTTACTTCCTTTTCTACCCATATGACTTGGCCTTTGCCTGTACTTTTTGTTTGCAACGAATTAAGTCTATAGAAAGCTTATACCCTGTGATAGAACCAGCTTTTGAATTGTGTTTGGATATGGATCTGCTGGAAGCACCCTTTATTTTGAACAAGGAGAAAACTAGATCCAGAGAGCCAACTCCCAATGATTTTTGACTAACAAGAAAACCCATGTCAGGCATGTAGGGGTGTCCTAATGGTCACAAGGCGCATTCATCATGTAGCTTATATCAGCAAATTTAATTTACTATACCCAAGATTCTAGAGAGGAAGTGAACAAATTACATTTTTCTCTAACAAACATGTTTACAGGTGATTATAAAAAGCCTTTGTATTAACAGCCAAGTAGCTCACAAAGCCTGTTGCTTCTTCTTAGAAAACATTTAAAAGAGGAAATATAATGAAACATCCATGTGATTTTTGAGGAATGATTACAGAAGTTACAGGGAGGTTTGGAGTGCTGTGTCTGCCCCTTACACTCTCTAAGAATAGTCTTTGTCTCCCCCAGAGGAAACAGAAGGCCCCTTTCTTCAGGCAGGCCATTCATGTATTTATCCTCTTAGTAGCTGTCAAGGAAAAATCTTCTCTGCCAAGGTTGGGCTTGGCCATTTGCATGAAAAGTCATCACTTTATATGAGCTACGCTCTCAGAGAAGACCTCTTCCAGACCAGCCCAGAGACCTGAGACACCCAGCTTCTGTCTTACTGTTTTCAGAGGCCTGCCACTAGAGCTAGTCTTCCCCCATACGCAGTTTAAAAAGCAGTTTTAACAATTGCAGTGACAACTTTCCACAAAGAGTTTTTCCTTTTTTTTTAATAATTTTTTTTTTTAAGATTTTATTTATTTATTCATGAGAGACAGAGAGAGAGAGAGAGGCAGAGGGAGAAGCAGGCTCCCAAGGAGCAGGGAGCCCGATGCAGGACTCGATCCCAGGACGCTGGGATCATGACCTGAGCTGAAGGCAGACGCTTAACCATCTGAGCCACCCAGGCGCCCGAGTTTTTCCTTTTTGAGTAAGTTACAAATACCGGCACTTTCTACAACGCCTTTAAATGCATTAAGAAGAGAAAAAGAAGAAAAATAGCTCATCAGTCAGGATATTTCTTCTTCTGTCTTACAGTGAAAATAGTACCAAGAGACAAAGATGACTTAAAATCAGGAAAAGGCATTGGAGTGGCACTGGGAGGCAGGTCTGGGGAAAGGATGTATCCGCACCTACTTCTCATTACCTAGCTACTAATCACAGTGGGACAGTCAGCAAGGTGGATAGATTTTACTATGCCATCAAACCAGTTTTTCAAACAGAAAGTCCGTGAGATGTGATTAAAGCCTAAGTGCTACAGAAGATACAAGGTGGTCTATTGGAGCTCCTCAGTTTTCCCCAAAACTGTCTCCACTGGATCACAGAAATATCAAATCATAACAGAACCCCAGCTTTACTTTTTTTTTTTGCACACTACATTTAATAGAATAATGTGAATTAAGATAAAATTAAGCCAAAGTATGATTTAAATCTAAAAATATCCTCAAGCACAGTGTATCCAAATCTAAACTCATCACTCAGTAAATATTTATGGAGTCTCTGCTATATTTTAGGCAGTGTATAAGGATGGCAGGGCCTGTTCTCAGCTCTCATTTAGCGAGGTAGATAGTCAATAAAAACAGACCAACCAACAAGTACGTTTGATAGGGATACTGTCTTCTGGCTTTTAGCCTGTCCATTTTCTGACTAAAAGGACTTCTTTGAGTCTCCAGTTTTGTGAGTGCCCCTCCCAAAAGGAGTCCCTCTTGCCTCCACGATCAGGCATTACCTCAGTCTTTCCACTTTAGCAAGTTTTCATGCATCTGCTAATTGATTACCGACACCGTGCCCTGATGCGGGGAGACATGGACAGGACAGCGATGGCTGGGTGAATTCAGGGGCAGTGAGTAACTCGTCGCGTCCAGAGCAACAGCGTAAATTAAGAGGTAGAGGCCGTATCTCAGCCTTGGAAACTGCTAGAGAGAACATTGTCCCTCAGCCACTCAGCCTTGTGTCAGAGGCACCATGGGCCTGCCCCAGTGAGTTCCTAATACATTGATCTTGCCAGATGTTGGTGTGTACCTTACCAAGGAAAAAGATGAGGACCCTCCTTTTCCTTTGGGATGGGGGAATTGAACTTTCATTTGAGTCAAATGAAAGTCCCTTATGGAGAACAGGTTCCTTTTTGTTTGCCAGCACTGTAGCTGGCCTGGAGTATTTGGGGAAATGAGCAAAGGAAAAGCAGTGAAAGCCAATCTGCAGCCCACAGCTGCTTCGCTCCCTGCCAGCCCAGGCCCAAGGCCACCCACTTCCTATTCAGGAGTAGATTCACTGCACTTTGATTATTGGAGATCAAACTTCCTCTGAGAATTAAGTCATCGAATGAAAATGTAAATGTCTTAAAAATGAAACACAGTGCACATCAGTTGAAATTAGTGTTGCCTACCAGGTTCCCAAGACATGAATCTCTAATGAGTCCTTGGGGAGCCAGTGGGATATAGCAAAAACAGACATTTTAAGCACTGATAATCAAGTAAGGGTGCCCAACAGGAAGAAACCACTGCATACACTCTATTCCAGAAAAAGAAAACTAAAGCAAACTCCCTTTACGAAGCAGGGCTCTGCATGTATGAAGGGTAGAGCACACACTGATGCCTCATCTTCCACAGTAGAAGTTAAGACATATTGTCTGATTTTTTTTTTTAAGATTTTATTTATTATTTGACAGAGAGAGAATGAGAGAGAGAGAGCACATGAGAGGGGGGAGGGTCAGAAGGAGAAGCAGACTCCCCGCTGAGCAGGGAGCCCGATGCGGGACTCGATCCCGGGACTCCAGGATCGTGACCTGAGCCGAAGGCAGTCGCTCAACCGACTGAGCCACCCAGGCGCCCCCATATTGTCTGATATTTATAATCATTTTTAAAACAGCTCAGTAAGAATGCTAATAAAAAATAGGAAGGTGAATACCAGAAGAAATAGCCCAAAATTTTTTAAGTAATTGCCTGTAAGAAGGGATTCAGGGATGTGCAGGGAATTAACTTTTTCACTCTAGGACTTGTGGTATTATTTACTTCTAAAAGTGTGTATACAGCAGCTGCTCATGGGTCCTCTCCCCGTGCTTTAATAAAAATACCTTTTTGCACTGGAAAAAAAATAATAAAAAAATAAAACTGTATATACAGTTGACCCTTGAACAACACAGGTTTGAACTGCATGGGTCCACTTATGTGTGGATTTTTTACAGCACAGTACTATAAATGTATTTTCCTTATTAACATCTTCTATAGCTTTGTTGTAAGAATACAATATATAATACATACATATACATACATGTAATACAGACATCATACAAAATATGTGCTAATCAACTGTTTATATTATTGGTAAGGCTTCCAGTCAACAGTAGGCTCTTAGTAGTTAAGTTTGGATTTTTACATGGATTTTCGGCTTTGTGGGGGATCGGCACCCCTAACCCTCATGTTAAGAGTCAACTATATAGGGCGCCTGGGTGGCTCAGTTGGTTAAGCGACTGCCTTCAGCTCAGGTCATGATCCCAGGGTCCTGGGATCGAGTCCCACATCAGGCTCCCTGCTCGGTGGGGAGCCTACTTCTCCCTCTCCCACTCCCCCTGCTTGTGTTCCCTCTCTCGCTGTGTCTCTCTGTCAAATAAATAAATAAAATCTTTAAAAAAAAAAAAAAAAGAGTCAACTATATAATGTTCCTTTGTGAAAAATAAAAATAGTTTTTAAAATTTGTAAAAAGAAGACTGCTTATCCCAAATTCTAGAGCTTAGAAATATTTCTTTCTTTCCCTTACTTACATAGACTTTCTTTATTTGGTAACTTCCTTTCTCCTAAAAGCCACAATCCATTTTATTGTGTGGATGTCAGTTTTCTGTGAGAACACTGTTATTAAATAGTTGCTTCCCATTGCAAACATCTCCAAACCTTTTAAGACCAGAATGTTATATGAGTATAACCATTATACTGTGATTTTGCCAACATCTTGTCTCTGTGACCTGTATTTTCCGCAGGTTAAAGCACAAGCTATTAGCTGAGTACTCTTGTCCCATCCTAAGGATGACTAATATCTCAAATATAAATGAAAACAGCTGCTTTTTCATAAGATTAGAGTTCCAAACAGCTGTCACATGTACATTTTGACATTCTTTTTTTTTTTTTTTTTTTTCAAATTGGGGCAAAAATTAGTTTACTGACTCTACTAATCTGGTTAAGAATATCATCTAACTTCTGTGGAAAGGTGGAGAGGAGGTCATGGAAAAGCCTATTGAGCTAGAATGTAGCTATGCCCAAAGACTTGAACTTACTGAAAATGAAAACCCTGAGCTGAGACCCCTCTGTGCCAAGGACATAAGGTCTGTAGGGGCCTGGCGGCAGCTGCTACACCACCACCACCCTTGCCAGAGAGCCTGTGCCTCGGCGGACAGCCACTGTTCTCTCTCTAGCTAGAGAGACGCTGCAGTGCCACCCCATTGTGTCCTGAAAGCCTGAATCTGTGCTGTCTCATCTTCTGCAGCCCATGGAGGGCTAATTTCCGGGATTACTGTTGTGGATCAGAAGACCATGCCCCCTCTATTGGCTCAAAGCTGGCCCCACCACTCCTAGCTAGGTAACCTTGGTCAGGTCATTCTCCCTCTCTGAGTTCCTTGCTTTATTTTGCTCTTCAGTAAGATAAAGTCACAGCTACATCACAGGCTGCTGGTTGATAGTCTTAACTGTGGGGGCTTAATACCTGGGTTCTAGAAACATCTTCCTGGTTCCACTCTTGCTTCTGTTACTCTTTCTAGCTCTTTGGTGAGTTTCTTAGCCTGTTTGAACTTCATTTTCCTCATCTATGAATGAAAATAACGCTATCTTCTTCATAGCATTGTTGCAAGAATTAAATAGAAATCCATATGAAACACCAAACACATAGCTGTTACTGTTTTATTACTCCGCAAATGTTAGTCCTGTCCCCTCTCTTCAATTTCATTGTTATGAGACCCAGCCACACTCACAATTTTGTGATATAACACTTTGTTTTTTAGGAGTATGACTGCTTTGAGTCATGATTCAACAGAGACCCTAGCTACTAAGGAACCCAGCTCAAATTTAGTCCACGTTACGTATGGCCCAGAATGTGTGCATCTGTCTGCCCAGCTGCTCATTTGAGCTTTTCCAGGGGTCTGAGGCCCCTTGTCAGAGCAGCAAAGCATCAGTGAGAACATAGGTATGCACATGTAAGAATGACCTAGCATTCCTCTAGAGCACTCTGCATCTGGGGCCGAATAGGCAGAAGGGTTAAAAGCTGGAGAAACTTTTGTCATAAATTTTCTCTTCAGCAGGACTTCCCAGGGAACATCTGACATTAGGAGAGAGAAAATGCTGATTGGCCTCGGAGTCAGCTGAAGGAGACAGGAGCTGCAGTGGAAGCTGCTGGATTTACTGTTATTAGCAAGGCAAATGGAAAGCCAGCAGGGCAGCCCAGCTCCCAGATAATAGATGTAACAAGAAGGAAAACTCCCAGGAAGGAAAATGGCTGGCAGCCACGACCCCACTGCCTCCTCCACTGTCATTTTTTCCCATTGCTTTTACCTTTTTGTTTTGGGTGTTTAGCACAAGGAGAAGCATATTTTAACATCTTGGGTTATAAGTCACAATTGGTTTAAAATAAAACAGGATCTATAATTCAGCTTCTTATTGGTTTGATAGCTTCATAGTTGAACATGATGAAATGTGTAAAATTGTATTAATATAATATGAAGTAGCTGTCATTTATTGAGCACTTACCACGCGCCAGACTAAGTGTTTTACATGTGTTATTATCTCATTTAATCCATTTAACAACTTCATGCTTTAGAAATTATCATCATCCCCAGTTTAGAGATAAAGAAACAGTGCTTAGAGCACTTAGGTAATTTCCCAAGGTCTTAAAGCTTAGTGGAACTGGGATTTGAACCATGGCTTTAAGATCCTGCCAGTCCAGGGGAAAGTACTGAGGCAAGAGCCCAAATGGCTATTATGGGGCCAAACAGGGTACTAGCAGTAAGAAAAGTGCTTACTGAGGTCTGTGTTCCTGACATGAAACATAGCCCTAGCTGGTACAGTGGTGGTTAGAAGGTGGACAGGTAGGCAGAGAAGAGTCGAGTTGGCAGGTGGAGATGATCCCTGAAGGGCCTGATCCCCCAAAACAGGGAAAAAGGCAGAAGGGCAGTTGATACCTAAGGACCACAACAACTGAGGGGAAATTCCAGGTCCTGACAGCAAGGACCAGGGAAGCAGATGATGCTCAGCATCCAGGGACGGAAATACAGAGAGCTGTGTCCTATGCAGGGTCAGGTCACAAAGGCAACAGGTGAACAAAACTCCTATTGTCAAAATTACCTCTAGAAAAAAAGTCCCTTTAAAAATGCCTGTCAGGGGCGCCTGGGTGGCTCAGTCAGTTAAGCGTCTGCCTTTGGCTCAGGTCATGATCCCAGGGTCCTGGGATTGAGTCCCCTGTCAGGCTCCCTGCTCAGTGGGGAGTCTGCTTCTCACTCTCCCTCTGCCCCTCCCACTATTCATGAGCGCTCTCTCTCAAATAAATAAATAAAATCTAAAAAAAAAAAAAAAAAAAGCCTATCAAGAGGCCAGCATACTATAGTTTTTCTCATTAAGTCCAACATAGCTGGCCTTTTTTCCTAGCATGAGAACCAGTGAAACTAGAAATACATATCTTTAAATGCTAAACTCAAACTTGGCACAGAAAGACGCTCACACTGTAAGAGGAGCTACAAATCAGACTCCACCACCCACCCAATTAATTCAGTAAGTCATTCATCAGACATTTACCAAGCTCTGTAATTGCAAAGATGAATAAGACTCCCCCCTCACTTTCACTCTTGGGGTTCATTGAATCACTGAGAGTCATGGCAAATGGGATTCTCCGAACTATTTAAATTGTTCTCTTGGTCATTCTTCACTCTCTGTTTTTCCTCATTTTTACCAAACAAGCGTAGTTGAATTCGGGTAAATTAAATGTGTAACTTATGCGCAGAGAGGTCCAGGCGCATAGGTGGTATCAAGGGCAGGCCCAGTTTTCTGAGAGGCATACTGAGAACCTAGCAGGATACTAAGCCCAGAGCAGGGTTCTGGGCAGGGCTGGGCCAGGGGCAAGGGCACTGACCTGAATGAGACAGGAGGGTCAAGTCCAGATTAAAAGAAAGGAAGTCTTGTTTTGGGTTGGCTTTAAATTGCAGAAATAATCTTGCCTTGAAGCAGAACCTGCAGGTGAGAGGGATGTTAAGTGGTAGGACTTCCCTATTGTGGGGAAAGGAAGTGGGCCATTCTGGGAATCTTGTAGGGCCTGATGTTGTCATGGGGGTCAGACGGAGAAAAGCATATGCAAAGGGTCCTGGAGGCCAGATAAGACTTAGTAGGGAGTAACCATAAAAACCGGATGCGGATTTGCCCAACTAGAGGAGCAGGCAGTGCAGGTGAAGGGAACCATGCACTGAACAGTGAGGAGACCAGTTCAGCTGGTTCATAGAGGACATAAGATGGACAGTTGGGTTGGATAGAAGGTCTGGAGAGCAGGGTAGGGAAGTTGTGAAAGGATTTTAAGCATGGAAGTGATAACCTTAAGAGAGCACCCTCTGCAATAGGATGAAGACTGGATGGCTGGAGGCCAGGAGAAGAGTTGGGAGACCATTACTGGGGGCTGGATGATAAGCAGTGCAACGGAGATGTGTTAAATGGGTAGAGTCTGGAACTTGGGAGTTGACTTCCTGTCCACAACAAGGAGGGAAGGCTGAGTAAGAAGTGTTCCAGACTTGTGAGTGCCTTGTTCACTCCTCTGAATCCTTAGAGGCCAGAGTCAGTCCTAATGATCTTTGTATCTGTAGTGCTTAGCCCAGGACTTGGCACAGGGTAGGCTCAGTAAACGTTTGATGAACAATGAGGTAATCCATTATCATTGGAAACCCAGTTACAAGGAAAAAGAGCTAGTTCCAGTAGAGAAGGTTAATATGTTTGTAGTTGATTCTCCTGTGAAATTAGAATCAAATAAGTGCTTGGAGTTCTCTTCATTCCTGCAAAGGCAGGCCTGAGCCACTTATTGTCAGTGGTACTTCCTTGAACAGTTGGTGGAAGCCCCTACGAGGCCTTGCAGCCTGTTGTCCCACCCAGGGTTACAACCCCTTCACTAGGGTCACTGGCACCAAGCTGTTTAGAGAACAACGTCACTCCTGGTGCCTCACCGAATCCGTTCAATAGCCTGTCAAGTACATACAACTCTTATCTTCATTTTCAGAGGAGGACGGAGGTTCCGAGAGCTGTAGTTTACCCAAGCCAGTCTCTGGCATAAGCAGATTGGAATAGAAGTCTTCAGATTCCACTGTATCATAACAAAGTCTGATGATTGAAAACAGTTGGCCCTAAGCATGCTCTCCATTGACTTAGGCTAGAGTCACCACTTTTTTATAGCTCAGAAAAGGCTATAGACAAATGAAGTCTCCTTTTTGTTTGCTTCTTTTGTTTTTGTCCTTAGGTGTTTGTGACTAAATTCACTAATTTTGCTGGCTGTCAAGGCTGTGTTAAGGGAAATGGGTTTGAACTGCTGTGGTTTTTGAGTACTGGACTGGATGTCAGAAACCTTTGCCATCACGGGAAATTCTGTCACTCTGGATTTACTATCTGTTCCCCACAGCTGAATTCCTCAGCAGTGTGATTTAGCACCCTGGCTCCCCATCAACTGGTTTTGGCATTTATTTGAATGCATTACCCCACTGGTTTCCATAAACTGTTTTACAATTGTTTAAAATAAATGACTGTTTATTTCCACAAAAACCATCTGTATTTCTTTACAGAGTAGCAGATAACTGTACGTAAAATTTGGTAATGTCACAGTGACTCAAGTTAAGAGAAACAGATTAGATTGAAAGATTGGATGCTAAGGGACAGTGTTAAAGGTTTCCATCCTCTGTAACAAGTGATACCTGAATTTGAAGGAGGGGGACAAAATGTTTCTTTTTTTAAAAGTAATACTAGGCCTCCTTTCTCCAAAGGGAAGTCCATTTGTGCCCACTGGGTAGTGACAGGATATGCACTATGAGCATCCCTGTGTCCTTTCAGCACTCACTCTGCCTGGGGTGGTGTGTAGGAAGCTCCTATCCAGTAGCTTCCAGCCTTCTCCAAGGTTTGGGTTATCCATGCCTTATCTCTTCTTGTTCTGATGGTGAGTGGGTTCCTAGGCCTGCGTGTTGCTGCTCAGAGAACTCTGGTAGGAAGCACGTTGGGACAGGTTGCTATGGTGAGAGAAGGCAGGCCTGGGTGAGGGAACTGAGCTGATGGGGAGGTGAGATTGGCCCCTGACAGGGGTGGTCTTCCATTCTCTAGCCAGTGCCCAAAGCAGCACAGATCTACACCAGCCCCATCCATCCCCAGGAAACCCAGTCAGAGTTGGGGCTCTATTGTGCTTCTCCAGTCAGTGGGGACATTTGGAGTCAGCTGGAGGCGGAACTTCAGGTCTGCTCTGGAGGACAAGGTAGATAGTCAGGGTGGTAGCCATGCGGGCCGAGTTTCCACTTAGTCACCAAATACACACTGCAACACACCTTTTGCTATGGCTGCCCCAGGAATGCAGAGGTCCTGAAATCTGGACTTCAACCGCAGTTTGCATATAGCTAGTGCAAGAGACAGGTCCAGTCAGAGACCTTCCTAGTGCAGGTTGCACAGAGAAGTCCAGAGGCAGTGGTACTCATGCAGCTTTGACTTGTTGAGTAGGGGAGAGCGAGTACCAGAGAAGTGAAATAAAGGGACGATTACTTCAGACAGAGGGACTAGTATGAGCAGAGTACAGAGGGTTGAAACAGCATGGTTTGGAGGATATTTCTGGATTACTATATCATTAGGTGGGAGGTGGGAAGGGGAGGGAGATGAGACCAGTGTGGCAGGCTTCTAGAGGTTGCAGCCTCTGCTGAAGAGTCATACCCCACCCCCCGCCCAGTGAAGCTTGGACAGCAGAAGCAGAAACCCAGACATATGATCTGCGGAGTCCTTGGAACAACTCCTAAGAGGGAGGTACTGTTATTATCCCTCTTTTACAGGTGGGAAAGCAAGGCATAGAATGTTTAAGTAATTTGCCCAGGGTCACCCAGCTAGTAAGTGGTGGAGCTGGGAATTCAAACCCAAGCAGTCTGGCTCATAACCACTACACCATGCTTTCTCAAATGTTTTGGGGTCAGCAGGGGTTGTAGGGCACTCCCTAAAACACACACACACACACACCACCGCCACCACCTCCCCACCCCGAGTTTAGGGCAGAGATCAAATCCAGACCTTCTTCCTACCCTCCAGGCTGCAGAGATGGACTCCGAACACACTGCCTCTTGTCTCAAAGCCTGAGTGGAGGCATCAGGACTGTCTTAGAGGGAGGTTGAATAGGGCAGACAGAGACAGTATGGAGTCACCCTTTGTTTTCCACAGCCCATCTAGAATCCATGGGGAGGACAGGGCAGGCATAGTTGTCTAGACTAGGGTGAAAGAGCACCAGTTGGACAATCTGACCAGTGGTCTGAAGTCATGGCCTCTCTGTGAAAAGCCTGTGGGCGCCAGCAGCCTGGCCTCAGATGTTCCAGTCTTCTTTACCTTTACTGCCTTTGGGCAGCTCTGGAAGACTCTGTAGTCCACCCTATGCCTTGACTCTGGACCATGGGAACCCCTGAAGAGGCTCTATGACACTTTTGTTCCTGGGCCCCCAGCTGCTTAGGTGTCTCCCCAGCAGCCACTGAGCCCCCCTGATCTGTGAGAAGCCAGAGATGGTGAGAGGGGGCTCCAGAGGGCACAGTCTGTAGTCTGATCTAGCTGGAATCACCTCTAAGATTGTTTAACCTCATTTTTTTTAATTGGATTTTTAATGACAGAAGTAATACCTATATATATCCACTGTAAAAAATCCGAACCAGATAGAAATCTATAAAGTAAAAAAAGCAAAAGCCTTTGTCTTTGCTACTATTCCATCCTACACACAGAGGTAATTCTAGTTAACACAGTTAACTGTGAGAACAGTTTGGCTGATATCCTTCCAGATTGTGTGTGTGTGTGTGTGTGTATTTTCAACAAATACACACACACATAAATGCACATATATAGCTGGAATTTTACTTTATTAATATGGAGCATACTCTATATATTCTGTGTCTTTTTTTTTTTTTTTAAGATTTTATTTATTTATTTGACAGAGAAATAGAGCCAGAGAGCAAAAGCAGAGGGAATGGCAGAAGGAGAGGGAGAAGCAGATTCTGCACTGAGCAGGGAGCCCGATGCGGGGCTCGATCCCAGGACCCTGGGATCGTGACCTGAGCCGAAGGCAGACGCTTAACCATCTGAGCCACCCAGGCGCCCCATTCTATAGCCTTTTAAATTTAATAATGTATCATGGAAATCTTCCCATGTCTTATTAACTTAGTTTATTTTTTTAACAGCTACATAACATTCCAGTGTACAGATATACCGTAATTTATTTAATCGTTTCCTGCTGGAGAATATTTAGACTGTGCAATTTTTGATTTTAAAACAGTGCTGCAGTGAACATCTTTGAACATACATCATTGTGTACTTGGAGTAATGCTTCTCAGGATAGATTCCATTGTTGGGTCAAGAGTCAAGGTTGTTCAATTTAAAATGCCACCTTGTTGAAGTCATTCTATTGAACAAAGATTATTGAGCACCTACAAAGAGCCTGTTGCTGTGCTGGAGCTCTGGGAATAGAGAGTTGGTTTTATTAAAAAGCCCCTCCACCCTCATCTTCAAAGATTTGTAGGAGTTGGGGGGAAACAATGACAAATAGACAGAAATGCTTCTAATCCAGTGTGCTCAATACACTGAGAGAAGCAAGGCCCCAAGGAAGTTGCAATGAAAGAGCTCTTGATTCTGACAGGGATTCGGGCAGGGCTGCAGAGAGGAGGGGAGATGCCAAAAGGTGTGCCTCCCTACTCCTCCCAAGAGCCCATCTGTGAGACTGGGTATTCAAGAAGAAATTTGTTCTAAAGAATTATGATGCTCCTGCATTTTCTCCTACACAAAGAAGGAAATCTCGGCTGTACGCCCTTTCCTTTCCTCCTCTTGGCACTTTCTGATTGATGATTGGAAATGATGGCAATACATAAACTATTTTTCTTTTTATTTTATGACCTGGTAATAGTAGTAACATATTTCCAGTAAATGTTTTCTATCGCAATAAAAAAGTTGTAACAAGACTAGAAATGGGTATAGTTAAACCCTAAAGAAATCATACTTTCAGAACTGTGGATTGAGGCAGTAACTCTGGAAATCATTTAACTTAGAAAAAGGTCCCCCTCCACCCTGAAAAACTCAGGGCAAGCAGCCGGTGTTTACTTTAAGTGCCCATCGGATAGGTGCCTGCTGTGGGGGCTGGGGGAGCCCTCAGTTTTGAGCCCCATAAGACCAACTACTCTCTCTCTTCCCACCTCGTTTCCCACCCAACACCTTTACTCCTTTCTGAGCCAGTAAATCATCTCAACCTTATAATTCTTTTTTTCAACCCCCAAATCAAGAAGATTATAGCATGCTCTTTCTGGAATACGGCCTAATAGTGTGGTTAAGAGCTTAGGCTCTGGAATCACACACCTGGATTCTTGTCCTGGCCACACTGTGGACACATGACTTAACCACTCCACATTTTTTTTTTCCTCTGTAAAATGAGGATTGTAATGGGGCCTCCCTCAGAGAGTTTTATGATTCAGAGTGCTAATGCATGTAAAGTGCTTTGTTAAGGGCCAGGAAAGTCCTCAGTGTCACTCACTGTTGTATAAAAAAAGGGTAAGTTGATGATTTTGTTAAATTTGCATAGCAGTATAACAATCAATATTTATTGAGTGTTTATTATGTCGTAGGCATCGTGTTACACATAATCTTTGCGGTTACTCCACAAAGGTTTAGATCAGCTAATGTGCCCAGGTCACATAGCTTGTAAAAAAGCCAATATTTTAATCAAGGTCTTTCTGACTCCAAAACCATTGTCTAACTACCTACCGCATGTCCGCCTTCTAGGATTAGATACTCAGTGGGAGCAGAGATGGTAAAACTAGTCAAAACTACTCAAAAATAGTTCTGTCTTACACAGTCATTCGCGGCATCCTTTGGCTAATAAAGATTTCGGAGCAGATAGTGTTGAGAAACTATGCTCTAGGAGCTCCAGGGCCAGGCAAAAAAAGAGGCATTTCCTTTCCCTGATTGTAGGCAGTGCAGCCTGCTCCTCAGCTGATCCTTGCCTAGGCCCTGTTACTCTTAAGAGAATGAATGTCTGCTTTCTGTTTGTCTGGTATCCTTAACATGCTCTAAGAATTAGGCCTTTCCCAGCCTTTGTCTTTAATTTCTGATTCTAGCTGACACCTTCATTAATGGTCCAGTACAAGCTTTCTGTCAACTTGAAGACTACTGTGTAAAAGTGGTTTTGCTGTCCTATCAATAATGGTCATAATTTCCCCAATACTCTCATCAGCAGTGAATTGAGTCTTGCAGCAAAGAAATGGAAACCCCAGTGCAGTGGTTTTAAAGTGATTTGTCTTGTAGACGGCGTCTTATTTCAGTAAAATCAGGTCAGTGCAGCACTGCTGGGTCAGATATAAGCCTGATACAAATTACTTGGAGGAAATTGATCATCTGAACGTCAGGTTATTTTTAGCTACTGTAGCTTTTTAATATCTCTTTTTTTTCTTTATTTACATCTGTTTTAATAAACTTTAACCATCATCATCAGGCAAATTAAATGTCTTCTCAATTTCAGCCAAGCCTGTGATGATAGGAAAGAATACCATCTCCCCATCAGGAAGGCAGGAGCCTTCCCTGCACGGTTTTGGGGTTGGCCACAGTTCTGGCCTTGTTTAAACACTTAAGCCCACTCCTCCTCATCCTCCAGCCACCCCCGTTCTGGGGTTTGTTTATTGCACAGACTAGCCCCTTGACCAGTCTGTTCTTCATTGCTATTGAAAGTTAATGGGGGCAAAATTGCATTCCCAAACATTTGAACCTGAAGTGGCCAGGGCCGAACTTAGTTGATCTCTGGTGATCGGTTCAATTTAGTTACGATTTTTTGCCATTAGGCTGGGGCTGAATGATGGTGATTTGGTTGAGGCCAAATGTCTGAAGAAAATTGGCTCTCTGATAAGAGTGCTGTTATCAGAGGGGGCTCCCTTCTCATTTACATTTAGATGAGTATTGATTATTTATTTACTCAGAGAAGTGAGATTCGTTTCCAATCTTATCTTTCTCGTCTCTGCTTGTCAGCAGAAAGAGAGATAGAGCTCCTGCCATCAGGCCAAGATAACAGCACTTTGTAGTAAAGATAAAAGTTGGAATGGGCCTTTTTCTAGTCTTGACTGAAAGGATAAGTTTTTAAAAATTAGAACTGATGGGTCATGCTTTCAAAACCTTTCCTGAAGGTTTTGCAGTTTAACTAGGCAGGAGAATTGGTTTATTGGAACAGCCTTGGTCTTCTTTTGTAATAGGAATTGTATTTAATTTGATTATATTCAGCTGTTTCACTGAGAGCAAATTGTGTATTGGCTCAGAAGAGGCTAAAGTGTGACCTTATTGTCATGTCAGCTTGTTCCTTTTTTATTATTTAAATTCCAAATTATCCAATCTGAGCCTCAGAGGGAGTATAAGCTACAGTGGCTATCACTTGAATATAATTCAGTGCTTACATTAAGATCAAGCAGAAAATGATTATAGTCTCCCCTAGAGGAAGAGTTATAAGCGATGGCACTGACGCCGAATGCAGACATTTCAGAATAGCTGATGTTGGGTCGGAGCTCTGATATTGACAGCATCAGCGTGTCCGTGGTGGCTTTGGCTCAGTGAGGAACTCAGGATTCCGCCAGCCCCTGCCATAGAGCAGGCAAGGCTTGGCACGGTTTGCCTTGAATGGGCCTCCCTGCCACCAGTCTCCTCCAACCCATTGCCCACAGTGCCACCAGAAGAATCTTACCACAGTGTAAGGCTGATTATGTCACTTCCCTGCTCTGTTAGCATCTGTTACTCACAGACCTTGACCAACGGTCTGGACCAAGCACCCCAACCCACTTCCCCTCGCACCCCAATAGAACTGAGACCTTTTCCACACTGAATTTCTCTTGGTCCGTGTGGGCTCTTTAGTACCTCCTTGCTTTTGGACATCGTATTCCCTCTGTAGAAATGCAGTATTTCCCCTGCTTCACTGGCTCTGAGTCCTGCTTCAAGCCTGTGCTCAGATGTTTCCACCTCAGGGTAGAGGAAGTTCACTGTTTGCCTTTTCTGTGTTTCCACGGCACCTTATCTAGCCCTACCGAACAGGAGCACTGACTTGGGCCCTTTGGATAATATCTCCTCCTGTGTGTCCTGCCACCTCCCCCAGCTCACTTGAGGGCAGGAATCACTGATTATTCATCACAGTGGCTGGGTCATTGTTGATGCTCAGGATACGTTTGTTGTGTGGATGTCTGGATGGCATTGTAACATTGCCTGTCCTTTGATATTGGTGCTACCCCAGTTGGCTGCATGACCTTTACTCATCATTCTCAGACTATATTTGTTGAGCCTGAGCCTAGGGAACCTTAGGGATCCTGGCTGCTGAACAAGTCTCTAATCTTATAACTTAAAAGCAAGCTTGTTTAAATAGATATGCCCCCTCTCCCACCCTGCACCCCTACCTTGGACACACATGAGAAAGGATGTGACAGCTGTTTTGATGCCAGCATTCCCTGCCATCGTGTATCTTCCCTTAATGGGGCTGTTAGCCCGTTGGGACTCCTGACTTAGGGGTCTGCCTGCACCTCATCTCAGCCGGCTCTGTTCCAGCCCGTACTAGCAATAGTAGGTGCCGTCACTGAGCACTGTGCTGAAGGAGTCAAGGATTGTCTCATTTCATCTTAACAGCAGCCTTCTGAGGGAGGTTCTGTTATCCTCATTTTACAGATGAGAAAATACGCAGAGGCTAAGTAACTTCCCCAGAATGCATGTCTGGCCCTGTCACTCCCTGAAAGGGTGCAGACACCTGGAGTTTTCTGCTCGGAATCCAGCCTTTTCTATTACTGGCTCATACTGCATCTTTTTCTGGCTACAAGAAGCTCTTTCAGATTAAAGCAGCTCTTGAAGCTGGTGAATGGAAAACGATTGACATGAAGACACGTCCATGGAAGTATTCAACCTTTGACTTCATCATTTTTCTTCAGACAGGTGGTCCTCAAACTTGTTGCGGTGCTCAGCAATAACAGTGATAGCTTAATTCATTTATATCTCACTTCAATCCAAAGAGCATTTGGAATATATACATCCTTATAATAGGATGAAAATACATGAACTGAAAGACAACATGAAAGGAAAAGGAAAATAAAGATCCAGAGGATTAATTGTCACAGAAATGTGTGCCCAGTCAGCACAGTTGGATCACATGTTTAGTGCTGAGCTTCCTCACAGGCAAAGGAGAAAGGGAAACTATCAGTTAGTTTACAAGATTTATGTTAAACTATCTAAAGATACAAAAGAGCAAACCAGTTGCTCCGAGAAAGTGCAGCTTTTTCCTGAGAGTGAGGTCTGAAGGAAGTTTCTCCGAAACTTCAGAAAGAAGATGCAGAGTGATTGAGGCAATGGTCTCTCTCTTTGGGCTTCTACATTTGCTTCCCACTGGATTTCAACTCTCAGCTGGCTCTAAGCTGTTAAGGAACTGTGTGCTAAAACCTTTGATGTTTCAGTCAAGGATTGAAGGGATAGAGGAAGCTGGACTGACCATGTATGTATCCACTATCCAGCAGATACTTCAGATTTTCTTTGAAACTTATGTGCTGCGACGTTTGCCTCGGGTTTACAAAATCCTATAAAAATCCTGCCTGGGTATTATAACTTGGATCACTCCCAAAGTGCCCAGAGCACCATTTTGTTCCTAGACCATCCGGTGACATGGTATTGCTGCAATAAATACATCATTGGAATGCCCAGATAGGTTTTCCTGTCGCTGCCCAGTAACTGCTTCCTTTTGTGTCCACATCTACTGCGAAGTAGAGGGCGTGTGGCTTCATGCGCAGCTGTGACATTTTAAAACCTTTTTCTAAAGGTGGATGTTGCCTTGAGAACTATGTTCTGTTCAGTGTGAAGGAGACTTTTATCTTTTATATAATCATTTCCTTGGCAAAAATATATTAATAGAAACTGACCTCACAGCTTGTCTTTTTAAAGTGATTTTGGCTGCTATTTTTTCTTTTCTCCCATGTTAGCTGCCTGAAAATTAAGCATTTGATAGAAACTATAGGTTGATAGATCTAGTAGGTCTGGGTTGTCATAATCTTGATTATCATCACCAGACGTTATATTAAGAACTTGCTATGAGGGAGGTGGTATGATTTGTACATATTACAGAGTGCAGGCTGGGGCAGCCTGGCTATGAATCCTCATTCCACCACTTCCTACGGAACCTTGAACCCGTTATTTAGCCTTTGTAAGTCCCAGTTTCTTCCTGCATGAAATGGAATTCATATTCTTTACATGCTAGGGTGACAAATCAGATGATCTGAATAAAAGGCCTAGCACAGTACCAGGCACACAGTAGTAGGCCCTACCATGTTAGGATCTCTCAGTATTGTTATAGTCCCGTGACGAGGCTGTGGTGGATAGCTGACACTTACGTAACACTATAATGTATCAGATACTGTTCTAACTGCTTTGCAGCTATTAACTCATCAAATCCTCAGGCCTACGAGGTATTATTATCCCCATTTTACAGATGAAGAAACTGAAAGAGATTGAGTTGCCCCAAAATCATACAGCTAAGTTGATCATCCAGGACTAGAGCGAGGCAATCTGGTCCCAAGTCCATGCCCTTAACCATCAGGTTATATGGCTTCTCATACATACCCTGCCTCTCATTACATGATGTGGCCTGAAGTTATCCATCTGACTTTTTCAGGGAAAAATGCGTGCAACAGTCTTTCTGTGTGAGCTATTTTATCCACTGGGCAAGAATTAGGAGTGAAGTTGATATTTGTAAGAGGCAGTTTTCCATTTGGGTTTTGATCTCAAGTCCAGCTTAGCCACCCTATCTTCCCCAAAGTTAAGACCCATCAGTCCTTTGCTAAGCTCAGAAATGGGTTTCCAAGTTGGTCTTTAGCTTTTATGGAAGAACAGGGGGAGTACCCAGGACAGAAAATGACACTGAAAATTTCAATTAATGACAAAACTGGGCACACATAAGAATATTCTTAAGGAAAGATAAGAGGGAGAGGGCCTTCCTGGATGGATGGAAAAATAAGGTGATCTGTCTTCATAAGGACCCAGGATATAGCCATTGGACAGGATATTTAGTATGTATGGATTTCATTAAAATAAATTATTTCAGATCATTTTCATTTTGAATTTATAGAAACCACAAGTTAAGTGATTCAGAACCCAAATGAAACTACAAATCTACAAAAATCTATACTTATGGTATAAACTATGGCCTCTTTATAATTGGCCAGTAATTTATATTTGCTAGAGGAAGAAAGGTTTAAAACACAGAGGCTTTAGAGCCTAAGACCCTTGGGTTTTATTTCCCCTGTCCTACTTCCTACCTTTGTGACCTTGGCCAAGTTACTTCACCCTGCCAACCTTTAGGGTCCCAATCTGTGAAATGGGAATGATAATATCTGCCTCTTAGAGTTGTTGTGAGCATACACTAGGGTAACATGTAGAATGCTTGGCATATAATGGCCATTCAGTAAGTGAGAGTCATCATCATATTAGGCTTCAAGGAGAAAATCCTAAAGCTACTTTCATGAAACAAACTATTTTAATAGAAATATCTGCAAGACCCAAGAAACAAGAGAGTGAATGTTGAATGATGGCAGTTAGGGCTTTGAGAGTGGTGCAGGGGCTCATCATGTTTAAGGACAAGGAACCCTTCCTCGGGGCGCCTGGGTGGCTCAGATGGTTAAGCGTCTGCCTTCAGCTCAGGTCATGATCCCAGGGTCCTGGGATCGAGTCCCACATCGGGCTCCTGACTCGGCGGGGAGTCTGCTTCTTCCTCTCCCTCTGCCTCTCCCACTGCTCATGCTCTCTCTCTCTCTCTCTCTCTCTCTCTGTATCTCTGTGTCTCAAATGAATAAATAAAATCTTTAAAAAAAAAAAAAAAAGGAACCCTTCCTCATACTCCCTGCCTCCCCTGGTTACCCTCGTCGTGTTTCCTAGGCAGCCACAGAGACTGGAAGGAAAGAGTGCAAAGGAGACCAGCCTGATATACACCCCGATGCAGCCAGGCCTTGGCTCCCAGAGATCAGGAAAGTGGTGGCTTATTTACAGTCCAGCTGTCAGGTAGGCAGACAGCTTGAGAAGCCCAGCCCCCTGTACACTGTGCTCAGAGTCAGACTAAGCAAGCCTAAGTTGTAGGGTTACTTAAGATGCAAATAGCGATCTACATAAACAGGTAAATGTCTTGTTTTGATTAAATGATCACATGTGAAAGACCCATTACAGAAGCTACAATGTGAGATAATTATGGTATCCTCAGAAAAATGGCATAGTAATAGAAATCAGGGACTTGTAAGTATATATGATGTATTTTAAATTATAAAAGTAGCCTTTATTTATTATAGGAAATGTGAAAAGTACAGAAAAACACTAAGGAAAAATAAAAACGCTCATTATCCCACCATCCAATATAAGCACTATTCACATATTGGAAATAACCTTGCAGTCTTTTTTTTTCCCCTGGACTTTACACATATTTTGTCACAATTACAATCTTCCTACACGTATTGTGTTATAATTTGCTGGTTTTTCATAAAGTAGCATACTGTAAACATGTTTTATAAAATTAAGTATTTTTGCAGCATCACTTTTAATATCTTTATGGTTTTTCATAATATTTTGTTTAACCAGTCCCCTGTTGTTATATTTAGGGTGTTCCCAAATTTTGGCCATCATAAAAAAGTGCACTATTATAGCTAAACTTTGTACCCAATTTCCCTGTAAATTCATAGAAGTGGATGTCAGTGTCTGGCACACTGTGTTGCTGGGAGGTACTGGGGGTGGGCAGTCCGAGATAGTTTAACAGGCCAGTGCCTTAGAAAGCAGCTCTCTAGGTTCAGCGGTGACTCCCTTCCCCTCATGGGCTTGAAGAGGCCCAAAGCTATGAAAGGTGGGTGCTGGGAGGGGAAAGGAAGGAAAGGAGAGGGTACATAGGAATCTACTCACCAGTTAAGTTTTCTGAAAGTTCAGCTGGGCATGATTTTTCTGTGATTACTTTCCCCCAGTGAGTGTGGAGGGATCAGCAATCAGCAGCAAACATGCCTGGTAATTGAAGATGTCAGTGATAGGTGACAGCCATCGGAGACCTTTATTTGCTAAATATTTTTGAAATGAAAATGTAACTGTATATAATGTTGAAATACAGTACCCTCATGACCTGAACATAGTGTATTAGAGTTTATGTGAATTGTGTAGGCTTCTGAGTATGTATTTGTGTAAACAGTTAGATAAGTGTTTTGAACATTGTTGACTTAGTAAAAGTTTAAGAGATACAAGTAGTGTACAAAAGACTCAATGTGTGTAAGAACTCTGAGACTTGCTAATGACATACCAATTAGAGAAAAGATAGACTAGCCCATGAAACTGACATGACACGACAGTGCTCTCGATGAACGTAGTACATACAGGAGGAGAATGACATGGAGGAGGTGAGTGAAATGCCTCCAACTAGTGAAGGAGTAGTACTGGATGTGAATAACAACAAGTTGACAACAGCTGAAGAACATATCTAAAAATATGTGTTCCGCCTGGGAGCCCCGAAGGCCTCTGATGCTTTCCTCAGATCTCTTACACCTCCCCTCTGTCTGACCAAACACGCCTTTCATAGTCAAAATAATAAGACAGTTTCTTACGCCTCTAATCTTTTCAATAACCATTAACAACAGGAGCAGTCTTTTGAATCTGATCATTGGACCTGTTAGGTGTTATCTGAGAACAAGATTGTCATTTGGCTTGACAAAGAAATACATGAATAAATGTATAAAATGCCCCAGTGTTTTATTAAGATCTGCCAGAACCCCCTGTGTGACACAGGCTAGCTAGTATTCCTGGTTTTCAGTATTATTGAACCCGTGTCTTTGTGTTTTCATGAATGTTTCAACAAAAACATGAATCAGCAGCTACTGTCTATTACCATAACCCAGAAATCAGAGATTTTTTTTTACCTCACCTGCGTTTTAAATTTTTTAAAAATTTTGGGCTGTCGTCATATTAGAGTTCTAAACATACTTTATTCCTGCTTATAATTGATTATTCATTATTATATAATGATTATTAATAAGTACTTCTATAGGAGTGCCTCCTATGAGGCAGGTGCCTTACTAAGTATTTTTCCTGTATCATCTGTAATCTTCACAATAATCCTTAAAGTGTAAGTATCCCCCCATTACATATTAGGAAACAGAGGCTTGGAGAGGGTAGGTTATTTGCTCATATCTGAGAAACCGTGTAGCCATGTTGTGATTCCAAGTCAGGCCAGCTCAAAAGCCATCTACCTCTCACCTTGTTTGGGGGAGCTGAGCAAAAACGGAGCTGATAATAGAACAAACAAGTGTGTAAAAACCTTGTGGAAAAAAACCCCAAACTCTTCCATCTTGGATAGCTAGACCCCCTCAGACAGACTTCAGCAGTTTGCCTAATGCTTTATCAGCTTTTCGCCAGTATGTGGTGTTTTTTCAATGTTAAATTCATTGTTTCAGACTTCCTCCCCTCCTCCTGCCCCTTTGATCTTCCAGGCCCTCAGTACCGCCTGGAGAAGCAGAGCGAGCCCAATGTCGCCGTGGACCTGGAGAGCACTTTGGAGAGCCAGAGCGCATGGGAGTTCTGCTTGGTCCGAGAGAACAGTACGTTGGCCTCCTCGCTCCATGCCCGCTTTGTCCGTTGCAAACATGCTTAGGAGTCCTGTGTTTGGGAACACTCACTGGTCTGGCTTCTCTAGGCAGATTTGAAATGACTTTGTTTTCCAAGGCAGATCTCAGCCTTTGTGCCAAAAGTGTGTGCCAAAGTGAAATGATTGATTTTACGCATTTTGGTAAAAAGTCTGCATCCTGTTTAGCACTGTGTGATTAATATTTTTCTGTTAAGCTGTATCTTCCTAAGTTAGGAGCAGCCCTGGAAACAGCTTAGAAATAAATATGAGGCCTTTTCTGAGGCAAAGACTATTTTGTATATAAAACAACTGGCCCTGTCAGTATCACTGCTCAGACTTCTAGTTTTAGAAAATTCTGTTTGCATACTCCTTAGTAGGAGGCAGTGTAGTGGTTCCTAGAGCTATGCTGTAAGCCTTTTTGAAACTTCAGTTCATTTCTTCTTCAGTTTCCGTGTTGTGAATCTTTACCACTCCCTCCTCTATAGTCCCACTGATTCAAGGGACAAGGACGTGAAAACTGAGATTATGGCAGCCAACTCTCGCTGTCATTCCTGCTTTGGGTCATTTACACAGGCTATTTCTTCTGCGAGGAACACACTTTCCCCCACTCCAGTTAACTGTTTCTCATCTTTTGTCTCAATTCAAATGTCACATCTTCAAAGAGGCCACCTGTGATCCCCCCACCTCCCTCACCTAAACCTGATCCATTCCTCACTTGGATACCCTATTCTATTCTGTCATAGAGCATACTACTTTTTCTTCATTAGATATATTTCTGCTTATAATTATATATTTTTCTCAGTGATCATTTCATGTCTTATCTCCCCCACTAGGTTGTCAGGTCTGTGAGGGTATCCTTGACCCATAAAGGTTGTCCCTCATTATTTCAGCAAATATTCACTCATCATCCACTACAAGCCAGTACTGAAGGAGCTTAGTAAGTATAGATTGAATGAGTGAATGAATGGCAATTTTTAGTCACTGACCCTCTAAGCAAGACCAGCTTGCTATTCACTGACCACGGGCCCTGACAGCCTCTGCTGGAGAGGCATGCACAGATTTCATCAGGATGGTGAAACATGATCTTTGCATTTAGCAACAGATTCTCAAAGGTAGAAGGTTGGTATCCCCACAGTCGGCAGCCAGTTATAAGTATCTTATATAAATATACAAGGAAATAAAAATCAATTGAGTCCCGCATCGGGCTCCCTGCTCAGTGGGGAGTCTGCTTCCCCCTCTGCCCTCTTCCCTCTCGTGCTCTCTCTCATTCTCTCTCTCAAATAAATAAATAAAATCTTTAAAAATAAATAAATAAATAAAATCTTTAAAAAAAAATCTTTCTAAAAAAAAAAGACTACCTTAGTCTTGTTACCAAACCCTAATAAAGACTATGCAACACAGAAAATTTAAATAGATACAAATATCCTAAACAAAATATTAAACTGAATCCAGTATTATATTAAGGGAATAATATAGCAGTCCCCAGTTGGGTTTATTCAGAAGAGTACAAGGTTAGTGTGACATTAGGAAAACCCAGTCAAGGGGTGCCTGGATAGCTCAGTCGGTTGAGCATCCCGACTCTTGATCACGACTCAGGTCTTGATCTCATAGTTGTGAGTTCAAGCCACGCACTGGGCATGGCGCCTACTTTAAAAAAAAAAAAAAACAGTCAAGATAATTTGCCACAGTAACAGTCAAAAGGATAATCACCTCAGGAGATGTAGAATGTTATTCAGCTCTTATAAGTTGTGTTTAACGAGAGTTTTCACAATGGGAGAAATAACTTTTGGTGTAAATTAAGGAGGAAAAATATCAAGGATACAAAATAACACATATGGACTAATATCTACTATGTAAAAACAAACCAAAAAGAGTAGAAGGAAAATGACAAAATATTAATAGTGGTTGTCTCTGGTTGACAAGATTCTGGGTAATTAATTTTCCTTCCTCTTTATACTTTACTTATAGTTTCCAGAGTTTCTATAATGAACGTGCATGACTTTCTAAGAAGTAAACAAGCAATAAAGTTAAGTTCACACAGATAAAGACTACATAAAAGAGTAGCTCTTGGGGCACCTGGGTGACTCAGTCAGTTAAGTGTCTGCCTTCGGCTCAGGTCATGATCCAGGGACCTGGGATTGAGCCCCGCATCGGGCTCTCTCTTCATCAGGGAGTCTGTATCTCCCTCTCCCTCTGCCCCTCCCCCCTGCCCGTGCTTTTTCTCTCATGCTCTTTCTCTCTTTGTCAAATAAATCTTAAAAATAAATAAATAAAAACGAGTAGCTCTTAGTTTAACAATCCTTATGACACTTGAGATCTAAAACCATGTATAGGGGCGCCTGGGTGGCTCAGTTGGTTAAGCGACTGCCTTCGGCTCAGGTCATGATCCTGGAGCACCCGGGATCGAGTCCCGCATCGGGCTCCCTGCTCAGCAGGGAGTCTGCTTCTCCCTCTTCCGCTCCTGCCTCTTGTGCTCTGTCTCTAAAATAAATAAATAAAATCTTTAAAATAAATAAAAAATAAAATCATTGTATTCATAAAAGAAGCCCTTACCAGCATTTACAAAGAGCACAAGGCAGTCAGTGGTTTGGAATCAGTGGAATATTATAACTAATATTCGTAAAATGGAAGTAAATTATAAAAGCAGTTTATTCCTTTTCTAGAGAAGGTTTTTTAATATTTTGTTTAATTTTAAGTAGAAATTCCATTGAAACAAATACTATTCTCCCACAGCTACATATTAAGAAGTTGGATTGAGACAAAATATTTCAGAATAGAATTTTTTGTTTGTTTGTTTCTATTGGTATGTTTGATCAGGACAGGCTTGCTGTCCATAAAGCCGTTTTAGTGGTGAACTAAATTATGAGCGTCTATCATGCAGTGTTTAAGAGACTGTGCTGTTGAGCCAAATTACCTCGGTTCACATTCTGGCCGTGTCACTTACTGGGTGTGGGACCCTGGACAACTTACTTAACCTCTCTTGGGTAGTTTATCTGCCTTCATAAGGTTGACGGGATTCAGTAAGTTTTAATAATCATAAAGCTCTTAGAATGGTGCCTGGCACATAATAAACACTCAATAAATGTTAATTATAATTAATAGATAAAACAGCATTCTGTGGCTGACAGAGCAGATGGGCACAGATGTGGAGGTCTGGAATCATAGACCTGTCGGGGCCCTCAAGGAGATGTGTGATGGGGGGAGGAACTGATACAGAATGGAGGGAGGAAGGGGAGTGGAGAGCAGGCAAGTCTTAAGTCTGTGTCATAAGACCAGAGAACTTAGAAGCAGGGTACTTGGGTGCCTGGGTGGCTCAGTTGTTAAGCGTCTGCCTTCGGCTCAGGTCATGATCCCAGGGTCCTGGGATCGAGCCCCACATCTGGCTCCCTGCTCAGCGGGGAGCCTGCTTCTCCCTCTCCCACTCCCCCTGCTTGTGTTCCCTCTCTCGCTGTCTCTCTCTCTCTCTCTCCATCAAATAAATAAATAAAATCTTAAAAAAAAAAAAAAAAGAAGCAGGGTACTTTCCACTCTTTGTTGTCCCAGAGAGATGTATACATGTATACCTTATAAGTAAAACCATTTGATTGAGCATACTGCCATAAGGGTTGATATAAGCCTTTCCGTTTTTCTTCCAAGGAGGGATGGTCATAACTTTTTATACCAACCACATCAAAAGGTGTTTCATAAATTACTTATTTAGGCCTTCTATTGTAAATACACGTTGTGCTAGACATTTTGCAAACGCTCTCTTATAATTTTCACAACTACCCTAATAAGATACCTTTCTAATTGTGGAGAGAGGTTGTGACTTGTGCAAAGTTAGCTAGCCAGTGATAGAACCAGAATTCTAGGTCAGTTGTCTGATTCCAAAGCCCACCCTGAGATTGTTGATAAAATAAACTAAATTTTCAGTCCTAAGAATTGTGATGACAATTGTCTTACACACTATGAGAGAGAAGCTTGCTAATGAAGCTGATAATGACAAGAGTTTCTGCCTGGGGACTGAGAGTTAACATTTGTGCTTGGATCTTGGCCTAAAAAAGAAAATGACAAGCCAAAGTCCTTGAGCTTTCCAGTTTGGATTCTTGTCTGATAATCTACTATATCCTTCAGCCAACTGTCTGCCAGAAGCTGGAATAAGACCAGAAGGAGGCATGGAGTACATTATGGAGAGGATGTAACGGTAGAAGACTTCCATTCTTGTCCAAGCATCTATATAAATCCTGGCACCTAACTGAGCCTCACTTTCCTTTTGTGCCAAATGTTGCCAGTGACCTTTTCTCTTACCCACTGATCATATGTAGGTAGCCCACCCAGGTCCTTAGAAGAAAAATGCAGCACGAACCAACTTATTCTTTGCACAACTTTAAGAGAGAAACTCGGGAATTTTCCATCATCAGGAAAGCAGGCCTGGAATTAAACTGGCTTCGTGGAGTACCAACAAAATGTCAGACACTGTCTCTTTACTGTCTGATCACTCAAGAGTCTGTCCTTGTCGCGTAGGGCTTTAAAAGTTATGCCTCCGCAGCCTCTAACGTCAGGCCAATCAGGTCATTTCTCTGAGCCTCAGTTTCCTCTGTAAATGGAGGTGGTTGAATCTATTTCACAAGGGTTTTTTGAGGATTAAATGAGATACAAGTTCTGTCATTGTAATGACCTTTTAGGCCACTGTGCTCATCATCTTTATTTTATAGAAGAAACTGAGGCTTAAAGGGGTGATTTGCACTTGATCGCATGAATAATAATTGGGGGTGGGAAGCTGGAAAACTGTATCTTCTGTCCAGTAATTCTAGTGCAACAGTTGAATCTGATTATTTTATTTTCCTTTTTTTTTTTTTAAAGATTTTATTTATTCATCTGAGACACAGAGATACAGAGAGAGAGAGCATGAGCAGGGAGAGAGGCAGAGGGAGAGGGAGAAGCAGGCTCCTCACTGACTGAGCCAGGAGCCCAATGTGGGGCTCGATCCCAGGACCCCGGGATCATGACCTGAGCCGAAGGCAGACGCTTAACCATCTGAGCCACCCAGGCACCCCTGATTATTTTATTTTCTAAGTAGAAGTTGCCATACAAAGAGGCTTTGGTTGTTCTCTAGATGTCAGGTCAACCTCCTTTGACCTCCTTTCCTTTTCGAGGAGATCTTCCATTATTTCAATGACTGAGATCCTCAGTTTCCTTAATTTAAAGCTATCCTGAGGAAGGCCTCAGCTCAAGGTGGACAGTCACCTAGATAAGTGGACTGTGGGAGGGGAGAGTATCTCTGGCTCTCAGTCTGTGGGAGGCCTCTTCCAGCTCCTTTAGATTCCCCTTGAAGACCAGAGGAGGACTCAGCTTCCTGTACTCAGGAAGTACTTACCTCAGTCTGATCACTGATTCCACTGGATGGATTGACCCATCCCCCCACTCTGGACTGTGACCACCCCCACCCCTCCCCAGGGCAGGGACCATCTGGGTGCCTGTGGCCAGGTATGGTTCATTACCCTGGAAAGAGTGAGCCTCCCAAGTCCCTGGTGTCAGCAGGCTCCTCACTAGGGCTCCAGGGGACAAGTACGTGATAGCTTTTAAATACAATTTGGGATTTGGATGAGCGTCCACACCCATATGTTTCTTCATGGATGTACTTGGGCTCCCCCCCACCACCGCGGCCTCCCACCCCCCAGTACTACTAAATAAAAAGGAAGGCAGGAAGCAACCATAGGCAGTGAATGACTCTTTGCTAATCCCGATGTATTTCTAGTTCCTCTTCACGGTGCTTATTCATAGTGGGCTGATCCCTCCTTCTGTGTGTGCTCTGTCCCAGCCCTGGAGACTCCCTGGTGGTTCCATTTGGCTTCTGGAGGCATTCTTCAGCTACAGATTACTAATGTCTCAATTTCTATCATGTGACTTAAATACCAAGGCTTTAAGCCTCTTTTATTATATAGCACAATATATATATTATATGGCATATAAATGCAAAAGAAAATGTGATCGTGCAAATAAACTCTATTTACAAATAGAAATGACCTGTGGTCTTCATGGTTTGAATTTTAGGTTGAATTACTACCAAAAGCCAGTTATGTGTCTGACTTTGGGGGTGGGGGGAAGTGTTCACTATAAGGAATTTTTGTACAGGTGGAGGTTTTTTCCATATAGTTATGGGTAACAGCTCCCTGCATTACTGCATGCTAACAGAATTTAAATGAAACAGAAACATTGTCCCCGATGTAAGAATACCTGTGTGTTTGCGCCTCTTGCTTTCTGGTTAATGTGGACTGGTTGGTAATGTGTTGTAGTGGACAAAGCAAGGTGTTTGCAGGCACTGTGTAACCTTAGGCAAGTCCTCTGCGAACTTGATTTTCCCATCTGTAAAATGTGATGGTGATCCCTATCCTGTAGGGCTGTTAGGAGGATTAAATGAGATTGTGTGTACTAAGAGCGCATAGTGATGTGTATGCACAGTGCAAGTGTTGGCCAAGTCCAGTATGTGTCTGTCTGTGTGCCTGAGACACAGGACACACACCTCTGCCCAGACACCACAGCTAGTCTGTGCATGTGTGTGGTGGCCTTTTCCCCCTCTGTTATTCCTGTTTTCCCACTAGCTCTTAGACTTCCCACAAGCCCCTTTTGGCAATGGCCAGCACCAAGCATGGGTGGTACCTTGGCCAAAACCAGTGCTGACCTGTACCAGAGACAAACTTGTGCCCTGTCCACACCTACTTCTTCAGTAATGAATGTCTGAACTGTACTCTGTGGGCTGGAAAATTCCACATGAATTGCATCTTTCGCTCTCCCCCTTTCTTGAAAGTTCCCCCCTTTTCATTTTATCATTAGGTAGTAATTAGTATTCAAGGGAAATTGGTCTTAATATATTGAAATTGGTTAAGTGCATTTAGACCTGTACCACAGCCAATGTCTTATTGGAAAATGTAATTGGGGACTCTGTGTATGTAATTAATTGAATTACAATTAAGAACTTTCATTAAGCAATACACTGGTACATTAGAGCAGTAAGGAAACATGTTTGACGAGCCACAAACCCTGTATGGGCTCTAAGTGAGGGCACAGGGATTTGCATCCCTCTGGTAGGCTCCTGGCCCCAGAATCCACCCTGCAGCCCCTGACTAATGGTTTGGTAATGCATCAGGTGACATTTCTTCAGTGATTCCCTGATGGGAGGTAGGGTACTTCTAGCTTGTGTGCCCTCAGTCTCTGACTCCAGAGTCAGAGAAAGAGAGACAGAGATGCCTCAGTGTTGATCATATATTACAGTTCTTAGGTATTTTGTAATGTAAATTGTCAAAAATGCCCAGGCTCCTTTTACTGTGTTTTCAACAGTAACAAAGATACAGTGGAGGAAGAGAAAATGATGGGAATTCTGTCATCAACCTCACTTCTGAGCAAACCTATAATGAACCAATGGTCCAGACCCTTGGATGGTCATGCTTTATCCTCTGAAAGGTGGTTGGTTTTATTCTTGGCACACATGGGTTTATTCATCCCCTAACATTGATGTTGTCCCCCTCTAGGCCAGTCACTGTGCTTAGAGGGTAGAGAGGAGCCCCATACCATGGAGCCCAAGCTGTGATAGGTGCTACAAAGGGTATAAAAGAGTATCTAGCAGGTGACTGGAGCTGGTGAGAGGAGGAGAAAGCTTTCTTGAGGAAAAAGAGAAAGGAATTAAGTCAGTTAGTAAGGGAAGAATGTTCCAGTCCAAGGGACTGCTCATCTGAAGGCCTTGAGAAGGAGCTTGACCTGTTTGAGAATGAATGAATGAAGTGGAGTGAAATGAGCAAGGGTGAGAGTGCTGGAAGTTAAGACTGAGGGATGCGCAGCATCTAGAAAGCAGAGCCTAAAGGCCCTGGTTCCGTGTTCTGCTCTTTTTAGAAATTCTACAAACCGGAAACTGTTTCTTTCTGATCACCTCATAAAACAAGATTACCCTGATTTATTGAGGGTCTGAATTCTCCCTGTGGAAAGGCTCTGACTCCAAGAGTTTAATCACTTAGGCCCTGACAGCAAGGATCCCTACCCTGGTTGTAGCATGGAACATTCAGCGAAGGGCATATCCTACTGTGTGATCCTGACGGCTTTGGCGAGATTACTGCAGAGGGCCTGCATGCGCGCATGTGTGTGTTATAGTATATCACCTATTGATTAGTTTTTAGAGACCAGCAAAAATGACTAGTAGCCAAAGGGAAGTGTTTAATAGAAGAGAAGTTTGGGGCTTATGAGGCTTTAGGGACTTAAAAGGCCTTTGGAAAAAAAAGATGTGATGGATGTAGAAAGCAAAGGGAGAGTTTTTCTCCTTGACTCACTTATGCAGCCAGCTTTGAGTCTTACAGAAAGAATGAAGAGAGTTAGGTTTTATCCCTGATTCTTTGTTCTGGCAAGGCCAGGCATGATTGTGTTCTCCTTAGATGCTGTTATGGACCATGGATTTGGACACTCAAGCCTATCTAAGGAACATTTTTACCCAAAGGGCTATGTGGTGATTAAGGGCACATTTTTGGAATTAGACAGATGTGGGTTCAGTTCCTAGCTCCAGCCTTTGCTACTTGTACGGCTGTTCTAGCAGGGTGACATTCTAAGCCTCATTTTTCTCCCCTATAAAAAGGGGATAATAATGTGCAACAAAAGGGCATTGGGAAAATTAAATGAGATAGCATATCTAAAGTGCCAAGCATGGTGTCTGGCATATGGTAAACACTCAGTAAATGTTAGCTGCTCTTGTAGTTGTTGTTGAAGCAGGATCCCAGTCTGGCGGGTTGTCCAAATGGAAAACTAGGAATGGTGTATTAGGTTCTATTAACCAAGGTAAATAGAGGGATGATGTATGAACTTGGGTACTGTTATGGTTAACCTGTGTTGCATCAAACTTCATTCATGCCAACAACAGCGTTTATTGAATATCTGCTATGTGCTCTGTAGGATAGAATGTTCCTGCCCTCAAAGGAGCTCATTGTCTGGAAGGGGAGAACAGATGTTTATCACACTTATCATTAGAGCCTTCAGAACTACAGGGTTTCAGGAGAGGGATCAGGAAAGATTCTAGACTAGACCTTGAAGTGTATACATTTTAAAGAGTGGGAAGGACATCCTGGCCAAATGGTATAACCTGAGCAAAGTCCAGTTTAGCTGAAGCAGGGATTGTTCTATGTGGGGAATAGCAATAAGGTGTCAAGATAGAGCAGAGCAGGGGTGCCTGGCTGGCTCAATCGATGGAGCATGTGACTCTTGATCTCTGGGTTGTGAGTTCAAGCCCCATGTTGGGGGAGAAAAAAAGAGTAGGGCAGAAGATGGTTTATTTCCTCTTCATTTACTTATTTATTTATTTTTAGATTTATTTTTTGAGACACGGGGGAGGGGGAGCGTGCCCATGGTGGGGTGGGGTGGGGTAGGGAGGACAGAGGGAGAAGGAGAGAGAATCCTCAGGCAGACTCCCTGCTCAGAATGGAGCCTGATGTGGGTCTCGATCCCAGGACCTGAGATCATGACCTGAGCTGAAATCAGGAGTCATCCCTTAACCAGCTAAGCCACGTAAGTGCCCCTATTTCCTCTTCACTTAGTTGGTTATTTGTACAGCAGTATTTTACTCTGTGCCAGGCCCTGGCATGGATACTGGATACTGTCTCTGCCTTTGAAGAATTTATCCCCTCCACCTCTGGACCATTTTATTTTCCACTCTTCCCCTTCACACACTCTTTGCTCCAACCCAGTGCAGACACTTGCTGTTCCCTATATATGTGCTCACATTTTATGGCTTTCATGTTTTTCCCATACCTCTCCCTCTGTGGACTGCCTGTCGCCTTTCCATCATCTGGCAATCCTGCCATCGTCCTGTGTTCTTGAAGCACTCGCACAGTCCCACAGCTGTGGTGGGTGCTGGGTGACTATTTGTGAACCTGCTAGGATCAGTCAACCCATCATCGAGCTATAGGGCATTTAAAGGGGAGGATGTAACAAAGGCCATTGTCTTCTGGTTGAGTCCCAGAGTTAGCACAGATCTTTTTGGAGAAGGGAGATAGAAGTTGCTTTAACTCAGAACTAGATTCAAGCTTTTTGACTTGGTCTAAGACTTACGGAACCATAAAATGGAGTTTGAAGTCCTGTGTAGTTTCTATCTATGAACAAAGGCATCTGCCGGTAGCATACAGTGAGTTCATCTGAGCTTTGATTTAATGATTAGCGCCCATTTGTCTGCAAGGAGGTCCCATATGTACCTCTAAGTGTCTCCCTCAGTTTCAGTGAAATCACATGTACAAAAACACTTTTTAAACGTAAAACAGTATTAGTTATAATTAGCCTTGATCCAGTCACCTGACGGCAAGCCTGTTACTCTAGTAACGTATATCCAAGATTTCTGTTTGTGTTTGTTGTCAGGTATGTAGCCATACGCAGCTGTAACTGCACTTTTACATCTCATCATGATGGTCCAAGTGGGCATCCAGGCACGGCATAAGAACCAATAAAGGCAGTGGTTCTGAAGCTTCTTGTCTTAGACCTCTTTACACTCTTTAAAATTATTGAGGACCCCAAAGAGCTATTGTTTATTGGGTTATATCAACTTATTAGGAATAAAAACAGAAAATTTTAAATATTTATGAATTCATTAAAGAGTAATAATAAATCCATTACATGTTAACAAATTTTTATGAAAAATACCTGTATTTTCTTTTGTTTTGTTTTCCATTTTCTTTCTCTGAAGAGCGTTTATTTTTGTTCCATCAGGAAGATAAATTATTGACTGATCACCTGAACCAGTGGGCACTGTTTTATATATGCTTTTGCAAATTTCTACAATGTCTGGCTTTATAGAAAGCATCTTGATTTTCTTATCTACTGCATTCAGTCTGCTATAGTATATTGTTTCAGTTGTAGTATATGAAGAAAATTTGGCCTAACATAGATATGTGGTTAGAAAAGGTAGGAGTATTTCAATAGCCTTTTCAGAGAATAGTGGATATTAATTTTCATTAATATACCGAAACTCAAGTGATTCTTTTTTTAGAAAAGATTGATTGATTGATTGATTGATTGATTTTTAAAGCTTTTATTTATTTATTTGACAGAGAGAGACACAGCAAGAGTAGGAACACAAGCAGGGGGGAGTGGGAGAGGGAGAAGCAGGCTTCCCGCGGAGCAGGGAGCCCGATGCGGGGCTCGATCCCAGGACCCTGGGATCATGACCTGAGCCGAAGGCAGACGCTTAACAACTGAGCCACCCAGGCGCCCCTCAAGTGATTGATTTTTAAAGATTTGTTGCAATGTGGAATCAGAACCCTATCAGTGAACTTACACACTTGTTTTTACTTTGTAAGATAATAGGCATGAAAAGGGCAAATGATGTCTTACTGTTAATATTGTGAAAATATTATTGAGATTATGGACCCCCAGAATGGTTCTTGGGAATCACCCCTCCAGTGGGTCCTGGACTGTACTTTGAGAACCACTGATTCAGAGTTTACAGTTACCACCTACCCAGGCTGTCTCCTTGTTGCTGCCTGTAGGAAGGTGGTGAGGCGGGAGGGGAAGGAGAAGCACAGCGGAAGGAAGGTAGACTCAAGTTCAACAGATTTGTCCCAGCTCTGCCTCTTGCCAAAAATGGAATCTTGGGCAAGGTTTTGACCCACTCTTAACCCTTGATGTCAGAGTTACGATTTGAACCTACGTCTCTGAACTCTATGTTCCAGGTTCTTTCCAATGTTATTAAGTCCCAAGGCCACTTCCCAGCCCTTGGCGCCCTCAGCACCTCCTCTTTCTTTCCTTTCCTTCCTTTCCTGCAGACCCTAGATGTTGCCTGCCTACTCCTTCCTCTACCCGCTCTTGCTCCAGCCTGGTTTTGCCATTAAGATAGGTGCCATTCCTGTTTCCTCCTTTCTACCTCTTTCCTCTAGATAGCTAGGCTCCATCCCCTCTTAGATTTTGTCCCACAAACCTTTACAAATTGCAAATGGGCTCTGTGTCTTTCTTCCAGAGCCTGGTGTCAGACCATCTGAGCGCACTGGTGCTCAAGTCACTTTTAGGTCCCACCCCAAAATTTGATCTATCACAATACATCTTTGAGTTATTGCAGCTCGAGCGTTTTGACACGATACATTATGGTAATCCATGGCACATAGAGACATTAACACTCCCGACTTTGACAAAATACATTGTGAAGTCTTTGAAGGCACCATTACAATTTATCTTGTCATTCAGGAGGAGACCCAGTTCAGCATTAATGTAGATGAACACAGTGTGGCTTTTGTTTCATTTAATTGCTTGTGACCTTTTTAATTGCTCATTTAACAAAATACCAAAGGGTTATGTTTCAATTAAATTAACACTTTGGGAGTGGTTTTTTTAATATGTTTATTTCTAAGACATTCTGGTTTTCTCTCTCTTTTTTTTTTTTTTTTGACTTTGAGTAGATAAAAATGTCTTCTCTTCAACAGAAGCGGGTTTTTAAATGTGAAGTTGCTTTTTGTAATAATTTTAACATGCAAATGGTATAGTGCTGATATATGGTTGGGTTCATTCCTTTCTGGAAGGATACAAACAGTAAAGGTATACATGCAAAGTCTTTGAACTTTTCTCCTCCAAAAACATGCTTTTGGTATAATGCTGTGCTTCGATATAAAGTATCTGTTGCATGCACCATTTATTGGGTACTTATCTCTGCCTTGTACTCTTTTCTTTGTGTTCCTAATAGCAAGTCTGTAAGCTCCTAAAGATCAGGAACCCTGCCTTATCCTCACCAGTGTGCCTTCATAGTCTAGCATCCTGCTGGTATGGGGAGAGTCGTTGCAGGTTATATGGGTGACTGATCTATACACGCACACATGCCCCCTCCAAGCAATGGCACTCCTAAGCCTACTTGGAAAAACGGCTGTGTAATTCCAAGACCAGTTCATCAGATGACCTGCTTGGGGGTGGGCAGCATGTACTGGAGGCGAGCACAGAGATCTTCCTTCCTTTCCTATTCTCCCAGGTGCTGTTGCCCTTTTAATCACAAAAGCAAACACGCCGCTTGTCATCTGGGGCAAGGCTCAGAATTTACCCAAGTATGAGGGGGGGCTTAAATCCTCAAATGGGATATGAATTTACACTGTTGGAGAGTAGAAGGTCAATGCAAGAAGCATTAGTGTGTTGAGCCAGCTCCAGCTATGTAAGTCTTGAACAAAATTAATATAAGGAAATTGACAAGCCTTGCTGGTTATTCCATAGCTTTAAGACCTCTACTAAAATCCTATCATCTCATCTGCCCATTATTAACATTTCAGCAAAATATAAAGTTTTCATTAATCTCCCACAGCAAATTTAGGAGTGAAAACTGGCACTTGTTTGAGCTTTTAGGACTACATTAGCTGGTGTATTAAACAAAATATGTCATTCTTCAGTAGCTTCTGTAAGAAGCTAAATCAATTTCCAGCCATATTTATGCACCACTTTATCTAAAAGCATCTGAATTATCATTTACAGCTAAGATGCTTTATTAGCAGCTGGCATTGAAATTGCTCAGTAAAAAATTATATGTCACGTTATAGTAATTTTTAAATTGGTTTTAATCCAACATCATAAAATGTAAAACTCTTAAGTGTGGGTTTTTTGGGTTTTTTTTCTAGTAATTGGCATTTTAGCATAATGAGCTGTTACCCCTTTCCAAATCAAATACCTGCAATATTTAGAAAATACTAATTAGTAAAGAAAACAGAAGTTCTTGAGCTAAGTTGTATCTAATAATGGCATTTTCTCAGATAAGATGGCTTTAACTGATTTTTAAAACATGAAAGGATTTCAGTATTTCACCAAAATTCTCCACAACTCTCGTATTTAAAAGGTTCTAAAAATAGAAATAAACATATCTCCGCAGTTCTGTTTCAGTGGAGTGTGTATTGGGGAAAATGAACGATTATTTGAAATTCTGTAAATTCTAGCCAGCATCTTGGTTTAAGAGATGGACATTACCCAGAAGACAGTAGTACTTGCAATGATGGCACCTCTGTCCAAAATTACAGGTGTCCCAAAGAAAGCTAGCAAGGTTACCTAATGGCCCTTATAGATGTTGAGTGCAACTCTTCTGATCCTAGTGAGGTGATATTGGTTAAGTCATTCAGCCTCTCTGATCTTCACCTTCTTGTGGACATGGCAGCTGTATTCATCCAGTAAATTTTTATTGAGCACTTGCTTTATCCTGGGCACTAACAGGATCTAGGCTATAATGGTGAGTAAAGCAGTCACTCTGCTTGCCCTCTTGGGGCAGAGACAGATAATGACTAGCTGTGACAGCATTCTGCAGGAAAATGCTGGGTGCAGTGTCGAAAAGAGCTGTACTAGACTTGGGGGCCCGGGATCAGGGAAGCTTTCCCTGGAGTGTCACTTGAGCTAAGTTCTTCAGGAAGAATAGGGAGGAGACCTGGAGGAATAGGTCAGGAGAGAATGAAGTGGGGAGAAGGGTGACCTGGGCAAAGAAGACAATACGCGCAGATGCTCAAAGATGGGACCATATCACGGACATTCAGTGAATGGCCCATTAAGGGTGGGGCTGCATCTTCACTGTGGGGAGAGCATTATTGTAGGGGCTGGAGTAATTTTAGCTGGGAATAATTGCAGGGTTTGGAAATCAAATGCACAATTCCTAATAAATGAGTCTAGTGTAAAGGCATCAGAAACCAACTTTGACTTAAAAGCTTACCTTGTAAGCAATAACTGTGGGAAGGAAAAGCATGCAATTGTCAGGCTGCCAGTTATGTAACAGAATTTTCCCATTTTATACCCAAACCTCGAGTTTTCCATTCCTCCAACTCTGTCCCAAGGAGTTCTGTCTGGGTTCCCCTGTGGGCCATCTCTGGGTGTTCCACACAACAAGGCTTAGGGCACCTGCTCTGGTCGGCCTCTGCTGCACAGATGCTCCCGTCCCACTGGTGAAGGGCACCAGCAACTGCACCTTCAGAAGACCACAGTTTAAACTCTGGGGGATGGGAGATAATTTAGCTGTGCTTAGTGTGGCCCTGGGCACATGACTCTACTTCCCAAAGCCTCAGATGCCTCATCTGTATGATACAGAAAATCAGTACCCACTGGGTTGAATGAGGCTTAAGTGCATGTGTAAAGTGCTTAGCATTCATACACACTGGTTCTTTATGTTATTTTATTTTATTTTTTATTTTATTTTAATTTATTTTCTTTCTTTAGCAAAATTTAACAAGAGCACACCAGCTGCCTGTAGTGCTTGCAGAAGATACAGAGATGAATGAGAAACTTTACTGATTGTCAAAAAGCTTCCAAATTAGGCCAGACTAACCACTCAACAATTTTAGTGCAAGGTTGAATGCGGTCCTTTATGACAGTAGAATAAAAATAATCGTGACTGCTATTTATTAAGTGTATTTTGTGTTCGATTCTTTAAATATATTTGGCATTCTGTGCATGGTAAAAACGGGGGTTCAGAGAGATAAAGTCACTTGCCCAAGATCATATAGCAAGTTAGAGGCAGAGCTAAAAATTGAATTGAATTTTCTGGCTCCAGGGTCCGGTATAAACCAACTGCTATGGAATTCAGGAAGTGGAGTTTGAGCTGCCCTGGGTAGAGTTTTGACAAGTCCAGGGTAAGGTTGGATGGGGGGTGTTCTAGGCAAGGGCCCAGAAGTAGAAAAACCTGGACTTGTGTGCAGTCTGAGGAGTTTGGGAGGAACTGCAAAAGGTATGGATGAGAAATGACAAGTAAAATTGAAAAATTATGTTTCAGCCAGATTATAGACAGCCTTGATTGCTTGGCTGAAAACAATGCCTCATTCAGGAGGCCATGGGAAGTCAGGGAAGATTTTTTAGCACAAGCCTTCTTATTTGTCCCCAGTATCACATATCAGAGTACTGAGCGTGCACAAAGCTCTCACTAAACATTGAATGAGTGAATAAATGATCAAAGCTTTAGAAAGCCATATGAATCAGAAAGTCCTGTGGTGGCTGGATTGCAGAGAGTGCCTGGTGGCCAGAAGGCCAGTGAGGAGACTGTTAACAGCCGTCCAAGCCGGGAGCAGGCTCGTGCCCACACCAGTGGGGACTGGGGCGCAAGACAGGAAGCTGATGAACAGACAGTTTGAGAATCTTGGAAAGCGTGAGAATTCTTCAAGAGCGTGGATTACTCTTATGATCAGAAAAAGTATTATTAGGAGAAGAAACAAGAAGTGCGACCACCCATGCTTTTGTGGTTTTAACTTACTCTCGTGGAGATGGAGAGCTTCTGGCAAGCAGCAGTTTTTCTGTCCTTGCGTATCCCTGCTGCCCAGCCAAGGGCCTGCCATAGAATAGGCAGTGTTTGTGGAATTAATTGTTGAATGATGAATATGCTACCATTCTCTGTTTACTGGAATGGCATTATTAAGTCATCGCTCAGCCTTTTCTTCTCCAAATTAAATAGCCCATATTATTTTAATTTATCCCAAAGCATTTTAAGCAGACACCATTTGCCAAGCCTCATGTATCTTTATGTGTTAAGCTGCTTTTTCCTCCCCAGGTTCAAGGGCAGATGGAGTTTTTGAGGAGGATTCACAGATTGACATAGCTACAGTACAGGATATGCTTAGCAGCCACCATTACAAGTCATTCAAAGTCAGCATGATCCACAGACTACGATTCACAACTGATGTCCAGTTAGGTAAGTGCATGAACTAATGATGGACCTGACCCTTTGTATCAGTGGTCAGCGTGGAAATAGGGAATGAAACAACATCCAACTTTTATGTGACCTGAATGACTAACGGTAATTTGTTTTCAGAGAAAATGTTTAAACAGTGAAATATAAAGTACCTCCTTGTCCCCACCTGAGTGCTCTGTCTTGTCTTCTTTTTTATGAAGCAGAAGATTAGAAATAGAACTAACTTGAGACTCTTTTCAAACTGATTGACTTCTGTGAAGTTCCATAATTCTTATCATTCTGTAATTCTCTTACATGCTATCCTTAGAACTGCTCTGTAGCTTTGCTACTTGCCTTTTTTTGCTCAGGTGAATTCATTGCTTATTCATTCATGCCTTTTATTCAGGAAGCTTTTTAGTGATCTCGGAAGTTATATTTGGATCCTCACCAAATAATCCAGAATTAACTTTCAATTAATATTTGGGATTAATTTGTTCCAATTAAGTGCTAAATTTCTGTTTTGACTTACACATAACAGGAGTAGAAAAAGTGTCATCGTAGTCAATATTACATCAGCAGCCCGGCTGTCATTTACAGGGACCTGCTGTGTAGTAGGCCCTGCGCTAAGTGCTTTACGTACATTTCTGAACTACCTAAAAGGTAGGTATTTTGTACCTTCCCCACCTAGCAAAGAAGGTAGATGAGGTGCCAGAGAGGTGACGTCTCGTGCCCAAGCTCACACAGCAGGTAGGTGGTGGTGTCAGGAGCAGAACACTGGTCTGGCCCACTCAAGTGCATCTGCTCCCTAAGAAAGGACACTGGGAGGAGTGGGGAGCAGTTACGGATGCCAGGCTTAGGGAGCTGACCTGCACCCTGGCTCTGCCACCTGCCTCTGCCACACCGCCCCTTCCCAGGCCTCGTCTGCTTGTGTGTGAAGGGAGGAAGTTTGCACGCCAACTCTGAGGCCCACTAATTATAGGTTTCTCACAGATGCTCTGTACGTGTCTCATAATAAAGTCTTTTGCAGTTTTGGTGTTCGTTTGGCTAATTTGTAATAAGCCTCAAAAATCTTCGAATTAAAAAAAACCTCTTCAGATATTCCTCCCCACCCTGACTGGCTGGAGCTTGAAGCTCACGGACAGGACAGCTGAGTAAGTCAGAGAGGGGCATCAGGCTCACAGCAGCTCTGAGTCGTGGCTCTGCCGGAAGTCGGCTGCGTTAGGCAAATGTCTTCATCTTGCCGAGCCTCGATTCCGTCCTGTCTGCATGGGAGTATCAGTAGCACCAAATTCTTCAGATTGCCTTGGGGGGCAAGTCAGATAGGCCATGTGAAGCACTTAGCACGGGGCCTGGCGGGTGGCAGACCTCCTGTAAATGAGAGCTGTTAGTGGAACACGCAGAGGACAGACTCTGGAGCTAGAAGCCAGGGTTCAAACCCTGGCTCATTTATTAGCTGCATCACCACAGGCAAATGGTTCAGAGCCTCAGTTTCCTCATTGGTAAAGTGAAGACAATAGTCCCTGTCTCATAGATGTGGTACTTAAGGGAATGAAATGTCCTCACACATGCAGAATACTGAGGAAGGCACCTGGCACGTAGCAAGGCCTCAGTAAACACCAGCTGCTAGGATGATGGTGATTCTAACAGACGGACCTGATGAATTAGCACCCAGGAACTTTGAACCAAACCATAGAACCCACCTTTTTTCTCCTTTCTGGGCCTGTTTCAGCCTCCTCACAAAAACAAATAAAATGCTAAATATCTAAAATGGTTTTAAAAAAATGCTTATTTATAATGTTGATTCTTAAAACATAGAAATCCCTGGTGTCTTTCTTCCTGGGGCTGCTTTTCCTGGTTCTTCTCATACAAATAAAAATAATGAGGCTGTTCAAAAAGAAGCCAGATTCAAAAAAAGGGGGAAAGATCCATACTCTATTATTCTACTATATAACATTCAAAAATACACAAAAACAGTGTTGGTGCTATAGTGGTAAACGTAACTGCCTTCCAAAATTACACAATAATCTATTGTGTGGAAGTAATGATGGTGGTTATCTAGGGGGAGAGGAGGCTGTAGTGACTGCAGGGGAGTCTTAGGACGCTGGTAGGTTTCGTTTCTTGATCTGGGCACTGATTTGATTACGTGAGTGTGTAGACTTTGTGGAAAAATCAAGTTATAGATACTCTTAGGACTCATGCACTTTCTCTTGTATATTTCTAATAAAAGTTCACTAAAATAAGAATTCTACTCAGACATCTAGTTTGTGTTTGCCTGCAGTACCTTCCCAGTAACAAAGGAGTGAGTCTAGTTTTAAGAAACCCAGTAAGTAGCCTGGCTGCAGCCAGGGTACAAGGTGGGGATTTTCCCAGGTGAGCATCATCAGTAAGTCCACGGATTCCCGAGGTAAAAAAACAATGCTTTGGAAAGATAACCAAGATCGTGGGCTTCTTTCCCACACATTTTTCCAAAGGCAAAAAAGCCAAATTTTAATTCATCAGATTCTGACGTGTATATTCACTTAAAGGAAGAGGCCCACCAAAGGATCTGTGGGAAGAGCCCTAGTCTGTAGTCAGGACTGGGTTTAAATCCTGCATGAGCACTTACATGCAGTGTCACCTTGGACAAGTCCCTTCTCTTTTCAGTCTTAGTTTTTGTCATCTATAGAATGGGAATTATAACATTTACCTTTCAAGATAGAAAAAAAAGTGTCTGGCCTATAGAAGCTCTATTCTGAACAGAGGCTGGCTTCTCTTAGTGTTGCTAGTATCGTCACTGTTCCCTGTTTTGCCTATGGCTTTCTGTCCTGTCCACCATCTTGAAATTAACCACGTCAGTCAGATTAGGTAGTGGCGCTCTTGGCCAAGTCTCACTTGTAGCTACAGTGGAGGAGACTTGTCAGGTAGAAATGGATGATGACAGTGATGCAGGTATCTCTCCCTAGAGCAGTAGTTCTCAGAAGTGTGTCTAGAAGCCAGGTCTCAGTCACCTCTGGATGTTTCCAGTGGTACACATGGCACCCTCTGGTGGAGAGACATGCTCCAAGGAGCTTCTGAACAGTCAGGTGCTGCCAGAATATGTGTTTCAATTATGAATCTAAGCTCAATCTTTAGCATGATAAACAGAAATTTCATTAATTAGTCCTAAGGAATTTTGTGACAGTCACAGAAACCGTGCCCATGAGTACTATACCATGCAGGAAAGAAAGCTCATTTCCTGTTGCCGTGTAGATGAGTTCCGTATGTGACTTTAGAACCCCTCTCCCTCCTTGCAAAGCAGGTAACACCCTTTCATTTTAACAGTAACAGCAACAAAAACCTGCAGAGTGATCCAGGAATTCTTTCTTTCCAAAACTGAATCTACCGTAAAGTACAGGGCAGCAAACAACGCACCTTTTACGAGCATTTGAGTGAGCAGCTGGATTCTGAGATCAGTAAATAATTTATTTTATTTCAACTGACTAGCCAGGTGCTTCAGATCTTTCCTGACACTGATGGATGGTCTCCTCCACTCATCCATCCTGTGTCAGTCAGAGCAGAGATTTCACTTGCCCCCTGTGGCAGGTTCTTCTAAGTGGTAAGTGTCTGTGTGCGGCATTTCCCCAGCAGCCCTGCTGATTCCACAGAAAACTGCCCATCCACTCTGAGTCCGTGGTATGTAGGAGCACACGGCGGTGGCAGCGAGCAGCATTCCCCAGCTCCTCGGGGCCCTCACAGCTGCTTCTCAGGGTAGACGTGGCCCATGCTCCCATTTGACCATCTGCCATCTGCTTCTGAGAAAGTCAGGCAGGGAGGGACTCAAACTCGGATCTGCAAGACCCAAACTTAGACTGATTTTCCACCAGACTTTTCTGTGATTGAAAAACTTTATTGGAGTCCATTAGTGAAACTTATGGCAAAGACCTGATCTTTTTCAATAATATTAACATGAAGAATTACAGTTTTTGAAAGTGGTTATTTATCAAGTGCTCGTTGCTATGTGCCAGGCACTTTGCTGATCACTCTTCTATTCTTGTCTCCTGTAATCATATCACTATTATTGGATAGTACTGATACTATCTCCATTTTTTATATGAGGAAACTAGGATATAGGGAACAATTACTTGTTAAGTAATGAAGCTGGGATCAGAACCCAAGACTGCCTAAGGCTGAGTCCTGCACCTAACTACTGTATTATGCCCTGAATGCAAATGGCCATTGCACTCATGCTCTATAGTTCTAGGACAGTTTGCAGTATACGGTGAACTTTCACCCCATCACCTTATTTAATCCACACAGAACACTGATGATACTACTCCCATTTCTTGACTCAAAAAAAAACAAGGCTTGGAGAAATAAGTGAAGTAATGTGATGTGTACAGAGAATTTAGTGTTTACTGGCACACAGCTATTACTACTTTAATAAGCACTAACTTTCTTTCCCTCCCTCCCAGCCATCAGGATATACAGTGGGATATCCAGTCCCAGTTCCAGTCCCAGTAACAGAACTGGGACTGAAGCCCAGTCCCGTACAACAGACCCAATCCATCAAGCCATGGATGCCTCAGTCATTAATAACTCGCCTTCACAAAGGAAGTGATTACTTGTTGTTGGCCAGTTCCAAAAATTCTGCACATCCCCACTCTTGTCCCTGCCCTTGCATCTGGAGGTCACGTCAGTGTAGCACGTGCGCTGCTCTTCCATCCTCCGTTCACCTCATTTGTCAGTCCCTGTACTTCTTCCCTCTGGGCCCAGACCTGACCTCAGAACCCTTTCTAACACAGCCCTCTAAGCAATTCCTAGCAGTCAGTTGAAGTTGGTTCTTAAGGTGAAGTCTGTTCACCATCCCTGCTCTGCCAGCCTGGAAAGTTTACCACACAAAACCATCATGCCTAACCATCCCGTGATTTCTCAAAAACCTTCTGGGAATATTTCATCTTGTCTGCTTCCTCTCTGTGTTGGGCCTGAAAGTACTGGTACCCTTAAGTGTAGACTTTTCTTGAGCTTATACCAAGTTGAGGTCATTTCCATTAGCGTGATCTCCCGTGTACCTGATCCCGTGTGCCTGACCATAGGATCAGACACTAGGACATGTCTGCTGCCCAAACATGCCAAGGCTGACAGCTTAAAGTGGGTATGGAGAAAATCAAACTAAAAGGGTCAGATGGTGAATGCCAGCCACTAATTAGGAATGCCATAGTATACTATCAGTAAGTATTTGTTGGCTGCCTGGCAGAAGCTGAATTATGATGCACTAGCCAAGGGGCGGCCGGAAACCCATATAAGAAACAAAGCGGAGAGGACCAAGATACCACCAGTGTATTCCTCTTATTTACACAGTATGTTAGAGCAGTGATTGCAACCCTGACTGCGTATCAGAATCACCAAGTCCCTGACCTCATCCCAGACCTGCTAGCTCAGAATCTCCCCTTAATTATGTGGCTTGGGAAATACAGCCTCTCGGTCTCCAAAGGACTTTCTTGCGAAACCCTTATCTCTTTGTCCAAGGCTTGTTTTTACTGCGTGGGCAGGTCAGCCTGATTTCCCTGATAAAGGGTCTCAGGCTGAGAAGTGCTTTGATAGTTGTGCCACTGTGCTAACTTGATTCCTTCACCTTATCATTTGTCAGGCTAGACCTTCCCCCATGGCACCAAAGGTTTAGGTTACTGAATCTGTAATATCCCGTGAACTCCATCTGTGTCATAATTGCATATATAACCTAACATCATTCCGTAGAAGATATACAGATTCTGGGTAGGATTTACAGATAAAGACTGTATCACAAAATAATCTTGCTGAAAGGTTCCATGGTTACCTCCACTGTCTCTTCATAAAACAATCCATATGTATAATCATAACACTTGTGATCATAGTAGTTATTTATCAAGAGTATCAAGTACAATAGCACATATCATAGAGAAGGCATAGTGGTTTCATCTCATAAACTGACTCCAATCAAGTTTGTAATGGCTGCCCAGAGCATTATGCTGAGGCAGCATCTGGAGCTGTGTCTGAGGGCAACATAAAGAAACTCTGTGATTGATTAAAAATGCCTGCCCTGGGCCTGAGCATGATGAGAGGCAGCATATTTGCCATCTATTGTCTTCCCTGGTTTATCTGTCCTATTGCAGTTATTATTTAACCCCCTAGTCAATACCTACAAGCCAACGCTCAAGGAAGACTTCATTACAGTACCATTTCTTAATGTACAATATGCAGACTTAAAAAGCATGTTAACACAAAGCTAAGTGAGTGAAAGCAAACGGCTGTGGCCTGCACTTTTTTTTTTTTTTTTTTTTTAACTCTGATGCTCTGTGTGGCTCTACGAATAAAATACTTGCCCCTGTTATTTTCCAGTTGGGGTACCTATGGAGTATAGTTCGAGTAATTACATAATCTGGAAATCAGGTTCTTAGCAAGTGGATGGCTTTTCCTTCCATATTTCTCTTTCATTTTCTTTTTTTTTTTTTTTTTAAGATTTTTATTATTTATTTGACAGAGAGAGACACAGTGAGAGAGGGAACACAAGCAGGGGGAGTGGGAGAGGGAGAAGCAGACTTCCCGCAGGGCAGGGAGCCCGATGTGGGGCTCGATCCCAGGACTCTGGGATCATGACCTGAGCCGAAGGCAGACGCTTAACGACTGAGCCACCCAGGCGCCCCTCTCTTTCATTTTCTTACTGAATACTAAGGAGATACCCTCCTCCATTCAGATGCACGAAAATGATCATGAGAGATATTCATCACACTTAGCTCCAAAATCCCTGGGTCCACTGAGTAATTTGAGGATGGCAATTCTAATATCACTTGATTGTTCTGTCCCTGTTGTGACAACATTTTCTGAACCAAAATTTGGAATAGAGCTTAACAAGTACTAATGAGCTTATGAAATAGCAGGACAAATACTATCAAGACTGCCTCCAGAAATTTTTTTTTTTTTTTTTAACCACATTAGTGCTTAATGCAATGATTGGGTTGAGGGAAAATCCCCTGACAGGGAATGTCAGAAACTCAGGGTTTTTCCTAACTGCGTACCTTCCTCTAATTCCCTGCTCCAGATCTACCCTTTTGAGAACACCTGTTGAATAATCCAGGGTTACTATTGACAGACAGGTTCCTCAGGTGGTTGAGAAAGCCTTGAGAGTTGAGAGCCACTGGCATAAAGAAATTAATAAGGGTGGGATAAGGGAGCATCCATCAAGGTTCTGTATTCCTTTTACCATGCCCTCACCCTTCGCACTTGAGCTCCAACGGTGTACTAGTACTAGGGCAGGGCCTGAACATGAGGAAGAGCTGGTCTTTCCCCACTCTACAAGTGATATCATAAATCTCTTAGGAAATGGCATGCTGCTTCCCAACTTGACACTGTAAGCTCACCTGAAGTATCTATTTACCAGGAGCATATTAGTTTGGGAAACTATCTCCCCTAATACACAATCTTTGTAAGTGCCTTCTTTACAGAGAGGGCTTAGTCCTCATCCAGGGACAGGTGTTACTGGGTGAAACGGTCCCAGGTCTCATTCAGTAAGCTCCACCCTTGTGCTGAGCGCTGTGCTGAGTTTGGCTGTACATTCATGGTCTCATTCATGTTCAGGCCACCCCTTGGGTTTCATTCCAAGGATAATGGCCTAGTCAAGTACACTCAGACTTGTCACTGAGTCTCTAACTGACCACACATTGGAACTGGCAGCTCTTAGCTGTGGTTCCCAAAAGGTTTCAGATGGTTAGCCCTTGAATGGAACCAGTGATTCTGGGGCCCAGTACCCCACTTGATCTCAAGAATGTAAGGCTCTACTGGGTCTCATTCTAGTTGTGGCCAAAATATGATAGTCTCATCTATTTTGGGTCCTTAAGGGAGACAGTGCTTTTCATACTGTAATGCATTTGATCACGATGTGAATATACCCACTATATAAACTTAATGCATTGAGACAGGAGAGCTGGTCTGTTTAAACCCTGGCTGATAGTCTGGGAATATGAATTATGGGTATAGCTCTGTCATTAATGGGTGACATCAGACAAGTCATATCCCCACCCTGAGCCTCAATTTCTTCATATGGAGAATGTAAGCCCCAGACTAGGTGATCTCTGAGGTCTCATTAAGCCCGAACAGCCTTTGTATCTGATCCTGTGTGTAAATTCAGACAAGTTTCAAAGACTTGCCTGACTGCTCTATGGATGCTATCGACTGGCTGTGTGGATTCAGCACAATCCACTCCAGCAAAGAGTTGTTCAGTGGCACTCCCAGGGGCTTTTCCAGGCTTTCATAGGCTCTAGGTAACCCGAAGACAAGAGGATTGTGGAATTATATAAAAAGCTACTCCAGGATTTAACAACAGTGGAGCTTTTCTAGTGTTAGATTCAAAGTTGTAGGAGATTGATGAATGAACCACAGCTCATGATGTCTGAGCAAATAAATAATAACTCAGGAAATACACTGAGGCACGGAATATTAAATGCCCTGATTTTTGCTGAATTGGTATTTTAGCTTCTTAGAAGGGCATTTTAAGTGGGCCCTAGGGGAGGTTGTGCCTCCTGAGAGTCAGACGTGGGCCTCTGGGACAATGGTCAGGACACACTCTAGAGTTGATCAGATAGACCTGGGCTTCAGCCCAGCTTTGCCATTTACTGACTTGATTCACCCTGAGTTAAGTACATCATTTCACCTTTCTGCACTTCATCTCTAATGATCTTACTAATAACTGAATGAGCCCTCTTATGTGCCAGGCACTCTGCTGAATTTCTTACATGCTTATGCCACCCCATCTTCATGACACCCTGGGAGTTGGTACTGTTTGTTATGCCGTTTTATAGAGGAGGAGGCTCAAGCTTACTAGGGGAGAAGTACATTCACCCAGGATAACAACAGTGGGAACGCACTGGCAAAATCAAGATCTCCAAACTAATGACCTAGAGACCTTGGAGGCAGTCGGGCAGGAGCATGGGTGGTGGCAGGGGGTTCCCCTAGTGCAAATGTTTCCACAGCTCCAGCTGTGAGAACAGTCTTCCTGATGTCAAATTGAACTACTCCTGGAGGTTGCAGGGAAGAAGTATGGCCAATGACACTTGGTGATGGGAGATTACTACAAGGATGCATAGGGTGAGGGTACTGGTCTCCCCAGCTGGACATTCGTTCTGGATCCTGGTGCTTCCAAAGCTGGGATGTAGAGCAGGTCCCAGAGACAATGCCCCCAGACTAGAGGGCCAGGCAGGTCCCTGTTCACATCCCTCCTGGGGCTCCCTGAGCTCCCTCTCCAGACCCTCATTGCTGGATCTATGCCACATCTCTTAGCCCAGTGCCTAACCCCTATTAACAACAGTCATGAGAAGTAGAGATATAGGTCACCAGCAACGTATTAAGCAGCATTCCAAGCACTTTACAAGTCTTATTCAATCATCACAAAAGCCCAAGAGGTAAGTTCCGTTATCATCACCATTTTACAGTAACTTGCCCAAAGTCAGTCACATGGTTAGGAAGTAAGGAAACTGATACTCAAACTCAAGACTTTCTGACTCTGAAGTCCCTATTCCTAACCTCTCTGCACTACTGCCTTCCTGATTAGAAGTGTGGGAAGCTCTCAGTAAGTCGCTCTACACAAAAGGACCCAGCACAGGGGCTGCCCAAAGTAGGTACCAGTCTATTAGCAGAAGATGATGTACATGCTAATTTCCTTTTATGGGAATCTTCTGGTTAATTAAAACAGACGAGGGTCTCCTTGTGATAACTCTAAAGCCTTGGACAAATGGTTTCCCCAGAGAGTTGTACATACATTAGAGTTGCATTTTTGTTTATTTTGAGCTGTCTTGTTAGGGAAGGATTTATATGCTGGCATTGACATAGGACAGCAATCAGACATTGTTTTCTGCCTTTGACAGTTGGCGTGATAGTTTGCTTCCAGTGAAGTTTGACTCACTGTATCTGGAAGCTGTCAGAAGTGGGAGCATGAAAAGGTCATGACGGATGGCCATGGATAAGTGGGTAGGGGAGGAGAGCTGGTAAAAAAGACAAGGAGCTTCCCTTATTTCTGAGGGAAGCGGCTGACCCTGTCCACTTCGGGCCAGCCCTCACGCTGTCTTCCTCGCTTCCCACAGCTGGTCGGGTGGAGCCTGCCAGGCGCCGTTTGTGCGTGTGGCCCCAGGGTGGTCGTGGTGCCGCCACGGGAGCCCTTCCCAGCGGCTCAGCCACTTGGGTGCTTGAGAACTGCTAGGTGGAGGTAGTCTTCGTTTAGGGCTGCTTTCATGCTTATCAATCACAGGATTCAACGTACTCCCTTCCCCACACTGTAAAAGTTGGGAAAGGGTACTGAATCCTGAAGTAGAAACCAAGAAAATGTCAGCTCCTAAAATGATGTTTGTTTTTATTTTGGGTGAAATTTCTGTTTCGGAAAAATACAGAAAAGGAAAGGATGTAATCCTACTAGCCAGAATTGACCACTGTTACCAGTTTGGAGCGTATCTGTTAGATCTCCTTTCTATAAATATTTTTCCTGTCCTTTTCACTTAGCTTCACAAGAATTTTTCCAAGTCAAAGCTTTTCTCAGACATAGTTTTTCATGGTTGTGTTGTATTCCATCATGGTTGGATTAACTATTCCTCTATTGGCCATTTAAGTTGGAGAAATGTAAACTTAATGAAAGCTAACTTCCGTTGTTTTCTTGGACGTATGTTTATAATCTGAATTACTTAAAAACAGTGCTTAAGTGACACTTTAAGGAGCACGCCTGTCTTTCCTTTGTGACTTTACACAAAAGCTTTAGCCAAGAACATTAAAACCATACTCAGCGGTCATACAGAAGAATATTGATAGGATTTCATCCTCCGGTTTGCCATGTCTGAACAAAAATAGGTGTGTGTTTATTGGCACATTTGAATGTTTATTTGTTCCTTGGTAAAAATCGAAAGAGGATACCAAAGACTAGTTAAGCGGCATTCCTCATTACGTCTGGACCCAACTGAATGAGGCTGTGCAGAGCAGTGGGAAGTACCATACTTGGGAACCAGGCATCTCTGGGCTTAAAAGCTCCCCAACCTTGGACAAGCACCTTCACCCCTCCTAGGGCATTGTTATATAGAACACCTAGCACAGTTCTTGCAGAATAGCATAGTGGCTAAGAGGACAGATTCTAGAGCCAAATTTCCTGGCTTTCTCCTAATTCTAGCTTTGCCGCTTTTTTAGCTGTGTGATCTTGGGCAAGTTACTTAACCTCCCTGTGCTTCAGATTTCTCACCTATAAAATAAGGATAAATACAGGAACCAATGTGATAAGAGTGTCCTGAGATTTGAATCAATGCAAACAAAGGATTTCTAACCAAACTAACATATATTTGCTGCCAGGTAATGTTCACCCCTCTTTGCTCCTGGCCTGGACTGTGGTGCCCGCCTCCTAACTGGTCTCCTCTCCACCAGGCTGCTACCTCCTTCCAACCAAGAAGGACACCTTGGACTCCCAGGGACCCCCAGAAGAGGTCTCTGTTTGCTGCCAGGCTGGGTTCTAGAGACTCTCTTCGGCAGTGGGTTCTGGGTACGTTCAGGAGAATGGGCTCCAAGGCTAGACTGCCTCAGACCCTCCTAAACTGGAAAGCAGAGGGTTGTCACTTGTGCAGCCAGAGCAAATCAGCCCCTGTGGGCGGTGTGCCCTGCTTTAAGAAGCTGAGACTCACACACATCTCAGGTAGGGTGAGATTATTTAATGTACAAAAGGATTTTTCCCATCAGGAAAGATGCCCCTACAGGTTCCTTTAAATAGTGACTCCTCTAGGCAGGCGAGTGTTTTACAGATCATTAACAACTTGACTGAAAGCCTGCAGGGCAGAGAAACTTAAAACTAAAGTGTTGGGAGCCCCTGCCAATGACAGATCAATCCAAAATGAATATAAAGTATCTCTGGAACTAGAAGTCAGTGGGAAAATGTGATTTGATTCAGAAGAAAATCTGATTCACAGGCAACTTGTTTGGAACACAGCAGTTGTTTAAATGGTGTTCCACCTGCCTGCCCGTCTTGAACCTAATGCATTCATCTCCCACATCTTCATCCCCAAACGCCAGAATTGGGGTCCCCTCTGCAAACAGTGACTGCACAATAACCCCCGGGAAGGGCGTCATTGGGAAAGTGTACTTGTGGCCGTGCAGAGCGCAGGCAATTGATGCAGAGATACAGCCCGAAATGGATGAACTATACAGTAACAATTTGCAGATAAAAATAATAGAAGTTAAAGTGTACTTTACATGATAAAAGAAAGATGAAAGAGGATGAGAGTGTGTTACATCTGAGATGGTTACAAAAGTCCTGCTTTGTGAAGTAGGCTCTGTTGAAAAGATTGATGCCATGGGGAGTGACCTTGGCTTGGAGCAGGAGCTGGTGATGTATGTATGAGCATCCCTCTGCTAAATGGACCCAGATTTGTAGCACTAATATACATGGGAGCCCAGAACCAAACTCAGTATGGCAATAAATCAACAGCCACTTTGGGTGTCATTTCTGGTTTATATTCCACCATTGTTCTATCACTTTAATTCATGTCACTATCATCTTTTCATCTGGAACAGTTTTATATAATTTTCCAGTGGAGTTACCTGACAAATCCTATCAAATTAACAAGGTACATTAACAATATTGACTGACTACGGCTTCAGGAGTTGCAGGGCCATAGAACAAAATTTTAAAGCCGTGCCTCTCTGGTGATGATTTTTTTTCACCCTCTCTTTCCGAGAAGGGAATGTGGGGCAGGGTTTATTCCACATAAGAGATATGCACATTTATTTTGCTCTGCTCGTTTTTGACTTTTATAAAAGTCAAAATAAGAAGCAGAGAAAGGAGGGGGGACAAAAAACCAAAAACAACAACAACAACAAAAACCACTTGCTACCAACAGCCTTGGCGTAAGTACTTTTCTTTTTTCAGGGAACTATAGACATGTCCAGATCTTTAACAATTAATGACCAAATTGGAAGGAAGAGTGTAACTGGGTAGTCGTAATCTATTTTAAGTGAAATGTAATAAAATTGGTCTCCTGATACATTCTCACCCTCCTGAAATCATCTAGATCTGAACAGCCAGAGTCCATTGGACTTATGACATTATGCCTAATTGAAATATGGTGTTCCTGAAATATGTCTAGTGACAAATTCCAGCATTCAATTAATAAAAAAATACCAATTGTTCATCTTTTCCAAAGACCACACAGAAATGACCAGGGTTAAGCAACTGTACTGCATTGTCTCCTCTGAAGATAGCAGACGAGACTTTACTGGAGTCTGTCTATGTAGTCTCTTGCCTTTGTCTGACTGCTGTTTGGGACTTCTTTATTCCTAAATTAAAATAGAAATGAGTGTGTGGCAGACCTAATCACTAGAATTTTTTTTATATTTGTTTTCTTGTTTAATTTTAAATTTGCTCTAAGACTATAGTCATTGTGTTACTTGGGTTTTTTGTTTGTTTCTTAATTGAGTGGTTTCTTTTATTGGCCTTTTCTTTTGGTCTACGAAGTTTTCTCATGTTGTATTGAAAAATTTCTGAGTGTGATCCATGGGATGAAATGTATTCATTCTATTGTCTTTTTCTTACAGTATGTACATTTGATAGTTTTAATTATCTCCTATTTTTACTTGATTTTGCTTTTTTCCACTTTGCCTCTGACCTTTAAAGTATGGCCTAAATATTAATTACTTTCAAGATTGTCTCTGGGGCCCATTCTGGAAGGCATATTGAAGGTTTTTGTCTCATTTCATGAACAGATTCCTCAATTTTCAGCAAAAGGGGAAAAAGAGAGCGTATAGCCTAGACCGTGTGTGTCAAGCTGAGCATATACTGCTCAGTGACACTGGGAGAGCAATTGCTGTGCATGCCACAGTTATCCTTGGACACCTTTCATCCCTGGCATTACCTTTGTTCTCCGAAAACCTTTGCTCCCAGTCACTGTACAATATGTTACGTCTTTCACAGCTCTGAAAATGAAACCTGAAGTGCCAGTATTTAACATGCTGGATTCCTGTTATAAAGTCTTTGTTGCATAAAGCTCACACCCAGTGCTGTTTCTCCCTCAGCGGAGAAGCAGTGACCTCCACAGACTGAAGCCAAGCTCCAAGACTTAAACTTGGAAGGTTTTATGTAAAGGACCCTTTGATCCTCCTGTGACTTCCTCTCAATATAGCTTGGATAATTATTTAGTGTCAGAGAAGGGAAAAGATAGAGTTTTCCCTATTTTTAGTGCGTTAAGATTTTTCTAGATCAGGAAAAAAAAAGACCACTGATCAAAATTGTTTTTTTAAATGAACCTTATGTTATGGTTTATTTCATTACAATACAGAGGTGTTATGTAGGGTTAACAATATGTAGGTAAACTGTATTATATCTGTGGTACATCTAGGATGGCATGTTTCTTAATACCTTTTTTGTATGGGTTTTGGTGGTTTCTCCCCCCAGCTCACCCACCCAGGAAACCAGGCTGTGCACTTCTGTGTGCCGTTTAGGGTCTCTTAAGCCGGTGGCATTCCCCAAAGCCGTAAGAAAGAGCTCTTGTTCATCCAATTTAGGATTTACAAAACAGGTCAAATGATTACACTGAAATCACTTACACCTTCCACTTTCTGTGGCTTCTTTTTTTGTCCTCCCCCCACCTCCCCACCCCGGCCTTACAGGTATCTCTGGAGACAAAGTAGAGATAGACCCTGTTACGAATCAGAAAGCCAGCACTAAGTTTTGGATTAAGCAGAAACCCATCTCAATCGATTCTGACCTGCTCTGTGCCTGTGACCTTGCTGAAGAAAAAAGCCCCAGTGAGTAGTCCCTTTTATTTATGTCTCCTTTCTCTCTTCCCCCTCTTCCCTTCTGTGTGCTGGGTGCCAGGAGAATATATTGCCACCGTGTCCTTTTTTCCTTGGGTCTGTTTAATTCATTACCAGAAATTTCTTTTAATCAAACAGGATTGTATTATGGTGCCCAGAGCCTGACATGGGCCCCCATCCTGTTAGGTCTTAATGGCAGCAGAGAACCTCACAGCCCCGCTTCAGACCTTAGGAGCCCCGTCCTGGCGGCTGGGGGCCTGGGGGGCAGGTTCCTGCTAAGAATTTGACTCACGAGAGCCTTCATTTCACTTTGTGCTCCCTTTCTCTTCCCATTTGGGGGACTTGAGCAGTCAGAACTGGACCTGCCTTCCTTCTTTGCCAGATCGAGGGAAGCTGGGAGATTTCCTGTGGCAGCTGAAGACTAGATTTAGATATCCATCAAGCCGGAAGTGTCAACACCCTCCAGATTATTGGCAGCTGCATGACCTACCAGCTCATAATTAAACTCCTGCCTGGTCCTGCAGAAGAGATCGCTGCTGGGTTAGCACTCCTCTGCTTAAATTATCAAAGTAGATACAGCCTGGTTGTATATTTTGGCATATTATATTTTTGCAGTTAAGTAATTGAGTGTAGCATTTAGATTAATCATCTTTAAGACTTCAGTCCCATCGAGAGGCAGAAAGGACACAGATCACACTGAAATCCCTTCATGGAAGAAAAAAGTTTCAACTATACAAGAATTTGTTAGTTGCCTGGGGAAGGCTGCAAGACAGCGGTTGTCAGAATCTGGTACATATTAGCATTGCCTGTGGAGCCTATTTAAAATGCAGTTCTCCAGGGGCGCCTGGGTGGCTCAGTTGGTTAAGCGACTGCCTTCGGCTCAGGTCATGATCCTGGAATCCCGGGATCGAGTCCCACATCAGGCTCCCTGCTCAACGGGGAGTCTGCTTCTCCCTCTGACCCTCCTCCCTCTCCTGCTCTCTGTCTCTCATTCTCTCTCTCTCAAATAAATAAATAAAATCTTATAAATAAATAAATAAATAAATAAATAAATAAATAAATAAATAAAATGCACTTCTCCAGGGCCCATCCCCAGTGGGTTCTTTCTTTTTTTTTTTTTTTTAAGATTTATTTATTTTATTAGAGAGAGCGCATGTGCACAAGTAGGGGGAGGGGCAGAGGGAGAGAATCTTCAAGCAGACTCCCTGCTGAGTGGGGAGCCTGACACAGGGCTCTATCTCACGACTCATGAGATCATGAGATCATGACCTGAGCCGAAACCAAGAGTCAGACGCTTACCCGACTAAACCACCCAGACGCCCCTCCCCAGTGGGTTCTGATTCATTAACTTGGAGGATGATGTGAGCTTCTAATTTTTGTTAATCCCCTTTATTCCCGTGCCCAATGAATTAGGGAACAAATGTTATAAGGAATGACATACTCAAAAGGAACAATAAGAAATATAAAGGCCAGCAAGTGTTTATAATATGGTTCAAGTTTTTGAGATAATACTGACTAAACAGGGACCTAAAGAGCACAGAGCCCCCTGAAGGGATCCTATGGACAGGGCACCTGCCACATTGCCTGATTTATGGGTGGGTGTTTGTTTTGTCAAATCCAGCTGTGCTAGGCTACATAGTCTCCTCCTCTCAACCCATTAGTCTCCAGCTTGGCAAGAAGGGAGAACTTAGTGGTACAGGGGGAAAGGAGGCAGTCCGTGCCCACCTCCTCCCTCCATCCCAGTCAGGAGATTCCTCAAGAATGCTGCCAGAAAGGGCTAGTGAGAAAATTGCTTACTGTTGTGGGGCCCTTGCCTCTGCCTCTAGATAAACATCTTCTTCCTAATTCCTCTCACTCCAGCTTATCAGCCAATAAAGATGTCATTGTTCTAGCATCTTTCTTCCCAAGAATTCAGGATGCTTTGAAAAGTAACATTTTGTAAATTCTCCATGTCTCTGAGAAATGAAAGGCAATCACTTACATGTTGCATAGAGGGATAAGCTGGAATAGAAAGGTTAGGGAAAGAACTAGAAACAGGATTCAGATTTCCTTTACACTCATACAAAGACACTCACTTGCCAAGGAAGGCTGTGTGATTCAGGCACTGAAAGGTGAGGGGTGTAACACACCCCATCTAAGGGAAGGAAGAAAAGATGCACAGCCACCACCTCCCAGTTGCCTCTTCCCATCAGGCAGTCAGGAAGGAAGTATTACGCATCTCTGAGAGTGATGCCAAGTTCCAAGCCTTGGGGATACAGAGCAGACATGGGGCCCACCATTTCAATATCGGCAATCGAGCAAGAGAGTTTTTTCTCTTATTTTCAGACCTACTGGGTGGTTCTGTGTAAAAACTGCACATATGGGTCTTAAAGAGGTTTCGTTCTCTCTCACTCTCGCTCCAGAGATCTAGAATTTGTGACTTCCCTGAACAAAGAAGCACACTGCTCCAGTCAGACATTTCCCAAGTCCCTGTGCCCCTATCACAGTGCTTTCCAAAACCATGTTCCTCAAATCTCTAGGTTCTCGGGGGACCTCAGGGGCCTGGGGGTGGGGGAAGGGACAGGTTTGGGCATAAGGCCTCCCCAGTAGAGCGCTACTCTTTTCTACTTGGGGATTCTACATTTTAAAAGTCAACCAATTAAAAAGGATTTTGCTGCTTTAAAAAAAAAAAAAGTTTGAAAGTTACAGGCTCACAAAATAGAATCCAGACTCCTCAGCCTAGGAGTCTTTACAGACATTGACCACTCCAGGCTCATAACCCCTAATTTCCCATCCTGAATTTGGGCTACAGTCACTGTGAACTGTTTGCACACAAACACACCTTGAATTCTGTGCAGCTGCTGTTCCCACTGCCTGGAATATACCTCCCCGCAGACGCTCCCTCTAGCTGACAGGGGCCTCCAGTTCCTCATGCTTGGCTCCCTCATTTTTCAAGGTCCAGTTCCAGTGTCAGGCTCTCTCTGTACCTTTGTCCCCAGGAGTTTGCCCACATCTCTGGTACAGCACCTCTCAAACTGTGCTGTAGTTACTGACTTGAAGTCTGCCCCTCTCTCCCACCCCCCCTCTCTATCCTCAACTGACTGATCCAGGAAGTGGTTTCTGTATCCTCATCCCTAGCGCTGTGCCTGCAGAATTATCCTCAGTGAATGTTTGCTGTCTTCAAACTGAACTGAATGAGGCCAGAATTTAGAAACCAAAAATTTTTCAGCATAATTTATGTTGTAAAGTGCCCAAAGATGTATTAACTGAATCGGCTTGATGCTGTGTTATTTTTTTTTTATGATTTCCAGTATTTTCATCAAATTAATTCAGTGATTTAATCTAAAAAGTTCATCTTCAAGACCATCATCAGACCACAGAATTAATCTATGGGGCTGCTGCTTCTTCTTCTTCTTCTTTTTTTAAAGGATTAATGGTAACCCTTTTTATCTTTTGTGTCTGTTGAACCTTAGAAAAAAGTTATTTTAACAGCACTAAAGAAATGAAAGTCACTATATTTCATAAGTTTAGCCTGTGATTTTTATCAGCATAGTGATGTATGTTTGTAGCTGAGTTACATCAAAAATTATTCTTGGGGCCTTCTTGAATGAATTATGGCAAGGAGAGAGAGTCTAGAAGTAGATAAGGTTTTTGATTTCTGCAATATATTTCCTTTTTCATGTTTTTATCTCTCGTAACACAAGTGTCTTGCCGAAGACTGGAACGTGTGACCAACTGGAATAATTTAGTTGTGAAAACAGCAGACGTGTTATTAAACAGCCTTCTTCACAAAAAGGCATTAAGTGTTGGGAGGATAATGAAGTTGTCCCGGTCTGTCTTGAGACATGTTTGTCAGAATTTTGAACAGAAAAGAAACGGTTTTTAAAACCTTCGAATATGGCCAGTTTGCAATGTTTATTGAAAAAGCCTCTGTCAAACCATTAATTTGGTCGTCATAAGGAACACAGCTCAAGTTTAATTGATGCCATATCCAAAAAGTATGTGAATAGCAGACTTGGCAAAGGGACTGAGCAATAGAACGCCTGCAGTGAGACACATAATTACACATACCATGGATCAGAAAGACCCAGACTCTGCAGCCAGGCTCCATAAATAGCCGTTCTATGGCTCTCTTTCCTTCCCCTAACTTCTCCCTCTTAGGCTGCGTTCTCAGAGGGAAGATTTATTGCTCTGTCCATGTGAGTGTTTAAGGACCTGGAACTTAATGACTAAATAGATACATGCCTTAGAAGAAATTTGTACATATAAATATGGACTCCTACCAGAGTTAGAGGAGAAAAATCTGTGTATCAAAAGCCCTGAGAAATTAAGAATAAATTCTGCCTTTCTAGATTGGGGGGGGGGGAAAGGCTGCATGCTGCCATTATTACTCAAATCAGTGATTTCGCAGTCTGGTTTTGCTACTCCTTACGATAGCTTTTGCTATTTTGAAGAATGTCACAAACCTCTAAAAGATGAATTCATTTTAATTTATTTTAATTGAGCAAATATATGTACAGCACATAGGAGGGGAGAACGTTCCCATATCAGAAACTACCATGGCATCCTCCATCCTTATACAGGTCTAAACCTAGGCTTTGGATGTAGCAGGCTCTCTTTTTAAAGTGCTAACCTCAAATTCCAGCACTGAAACAAAAGCAGGGGACCTTCCTTTTAAACTAACACCCTTCAAAGACTCTCAGGCTGGATTTAAATAAAGTACCAGGCTCAACCATGCCAGATCTGGTTTTATCATAAGAAGATTGTGCAGGTTTCAAGTCTTTAAAGGAAGCAGCCTATCATTAAGAAATCAGATTTAAACCTTAATAAAGTAGCTGTCCTCTTTATAGCTGAAAAGAGCTCTGTATCTCAATTAAGTATAGATAATAGAAAATCTTAAGGAAGCAACATAATAGAGGTAACCTGATTATGTTCTCTTGCAATAGTATAATTTAAAGGAAATCTGATTCTGTTGATGCTGGTGGGGGATTGCTTGTTTGGTTGTTTTTGTTTTGTTTGTTTTGTTTTGTTTTTGTCCAGAACAGTGTTTGGATACAGGATAGGAACTCTTTGGGATTATGAGTTAACCACAACTGCAAGAGACTGTCAGGCCCTCGTGAATAGAACCTGCTACATATTTGAGATGAGATTCAGTTAAGGTTATGAGTTAAATTAGCTGGGCTTATTGGTGACCTCCCACTTAAATGAATCTTTCTTTTCATAAGTACTTGACAAGATCTGTAAAGTAGTGTATTTAATTTACTAATTAAATTAAAGCTACTGAATAATGATTTGTCCACATTGATTTAGCTTAAATAGAAAAGATCAGCATTGTTGTGATCTTCAGCAACCTTAATGACCAAGCCAGTTAGACACAAAGGCCTCTTGTGTTTTATAGGTCAGAAGTACATAGGTAAGCCCAGGCTGTAATTGAATTGCCTATACTGCACCCTGCAGTTGCAGGTTTCCTTTGCCTTCTCGTTCCATTGTTGCACTGGGCTTAAGAGAATGTTAACGCGGTAATAGGCACTGGGCCTTCCCCATTATACGTCTTGCTATCGAGCGGTTCTGCATGACTAGTTAAAGAAGATGGCAAGAAGATTAATGAAAGCAAGGCTAATACAGAAGGGGGTACTTTTGCAAGACTTCTACAGAGGAGATATTAGAGCTGAACCAGAGCTTGGCTTTTTCTTTATCCTGTGACCTTTGAACCTGCCTTACTGTTGAGAGCTGCCAGGGAAGTCGACATTTTGATTGATGTCGGTACACGAGTCAGTCTTTCCCATTGAATTCCACATCTGCACGAAAATAGCTTTTCCAGCAGAATTCATACTGGCCAGAAGTGATAGCCACGTTGATGGCTGAAATGCTTTTATGTAGTTTTCATTTAAACCTAAAGGTATTTGATGGTTTAATTCACTATCCAGTTTTCATAGATTATAAGCATTCACTTATATGTCCTTAATGGGTTCATCAACTCATAGTGAAAGACCAGCTTTAAGAGTGTTCTTTGCAAAAGAGCTTCAAGCAGGTTTTATGGAGGAGTAAAAGCAGTCATCAAACAAAACCTTCACCATCCTTAAAAAAGAAAAATCAGTCTGAGGGCCCAGGCAAACTGACTTTGAGGTTTTTGTATATAAAGCAAAGTGTCTCACTGTTTCTGGAAAGCTACAGATAGGGAAGTCTGAAATCTTCTTGTGTGTATCCCACCTCAGCCCCAGCTCAGAGGCTCTCTTGATCCACCCAGATGCTGAGTTCCCTGACCTTGTCCTTGGGACACTAGCATTCCATCTGAAAGGGATTGTTATGGTCTACTTGTAAGACAGCCCCGGGCAGATATGAACCTCTTCCTGTGTTCCTACTAATTCTGTTACCTTCCTTGTGGAGCTGCAGGCCATTAGTGTGTGTGTGTGTGTGTGTGTGTGTGTCTTTGAACGTGCCTTTGTGTGCATCCCCCACCCTCTGTCCCAACAAAGAAGAGTAGGGAGAGTGGCAGAAGGACTCAGGTTTTGTTACTAAAATTGACTTGGGCACACCCCAATCCATATTTGAGTCCTCTGATCACCTGATTTCTTTTTTTCCTATTTGATGGGGGTAGTAGTTCTAGCAGAGAACACGTGCGCACACACTGATGTGACAGGCATTCCAGTTCCTAAAAGAGGAGATACCCAAGATTTTGTCATATTCTTTAGTAGATGTTCGTGAGAATAAAAGAGAAATGAGGATGACGTTAGCCACCCCTGGATGAAAGAGCTACAGCCCCTGGGTGATGGGTGGATGGCCACAACCATACCATGTACTGTAGGCCCCAGTAAGTAAGGCACGGGCATTTATACTCACCTGGGCCTGTAACCAGGAAGACCACAGCCCATCCTTAGGCTCGGATGATTCCCAGGAGGTCCAGGTACTCCAAACATCAGGTGGCAGGTACTCCAAACATCAGGTGGACAAGCTATGTAGTGCTTTTATTCTCTGACAAGGACTTACTTCATAAGTTCCAGATCAAATACGGTAAGTACTGCTAGGTTACAGAACACAATGGACTCTAACATATTAAATGCCCCAGTTATTGAATTGCCTTTTCATAAGAGTACTCTGGAGCACAATCAGGAGCAGGCAGTGCCTCATCCTTTTAACAGATATGTTTCCTAGCCCTATTAAAAGGGGTCTTCATCTATCCTGTCAAAGGGAGTCTGCTGGGGTTTTTTAGTTTAATTACACTATCCAATTAAAACTCCTTGCTGCATTTGGATGCGCCTCTCCTTGGGCCTGAGTGGATATGACATTTACAAGGCTCGCCTTTCAAGCAGACAATAGTGTGATTGATGAGGTGCACGTTCAGTGGAGGAGGCGAGTGCCTGTGGAAGTGCTGCTTAGTGCATTTTGATTTATTTATCATCTCCTTCCAAAACAAGGGAGCTGCCGGGGAGATGGGTTTGGGCAACCAGGGGGGACCACCTCAATTTTTCCAAGTGTGTGGGAGGGAAAGACCTGGAGTGTGGCACAGAATAAAGGTGGGGGAAAACTCTAAGCTTGGGGCCAGCATGCATCATCTACTGCCAGGCTGTATTCTTAGGTTCTCTGACCCAGTTTGGTTTCCAGTAACCTCAAGCTGTGATCTGCTGTTAAATAGGCCATCACTGTATTTCAGGGAACAGTTCTCTGGGGCTGGATAACATTGGCCAGGCCCCTGAGAACTCAGCCGGTGGGAACCAACCCAGCACGTGTGCCGCTGACCTGGTCATTATTAACTGACACCTGATGTTTGCACTAGGCATGCCTATTTATGCCCCCAGCTACGTCCTTTAGAAATCCAGCAGCTTCTGTCCAGGAGCTAAAGTCAGTGCTCAGTGACTCTCTAACTGCCTAGGCACCTGAAGCATTTAAAAGTTGCTTCTAGAATTTGGAATTAGCCAAAAGCAAGTGTGGCTGTTCAACAAAGAGATATGGAGGTACAGTGGAGAACTTCTCAAGATTGTAGTGAAAAGGCAAACCCAACACCTTGTTCTTAACCTACTATTGCTGTTTGCCCTCAGCATATGATAGATGGGACCAATGTGCTTGTCTCTGTAGTTCGAGGAAAAGAGGTGTTTCAGTACAGTGTGTGGTCTCGGGAAGGTCAACACTCTGAATTTAGGAGGCAGGAGATTCTACTCTGAGCCCCAGACAGATAAGAACAACACATCGGCCATATTCATTATCACATACTACAGTTGCTCATAGGAGTTGTTGGGGGGCATGTTTGCTAACTACATAACATGTAAGAATGTCTGTGTTCCTGAGGAAAATTGTCTGGTGCTGAGATTCTCAGTGGGTTTTCATTATCTTCTCTGTAGACCTTCTTCGTTTTTCCCTAGGACTTACTAATGAACAAAGAATATGTTTATGTCAGTTGGAATGTTGATATTTGTTAGAGTAGAAAACATTTTGGGGTATCAACTTTTTTTCCTCCTGGAAAAAGCTTTTTTTTTTGCTATTAAGCTTTCACTTAATTGTTGACTTGGGCATTATGGACCCATAATAACAAAACAGGTATAATGGAAAATTTGCATACATTTATATTTTCCTAGATTTTGATTACCATCTCTTCAAATTTTTTCTTTCCTGATTTTAACATCAGAAGGGATCCTAATTGAGAAGAGGGTAAGGGCAGAGACTGTTCCCTACTGAAAAACTGTGAAAGATTTCACAGCTGGATAAATGATAGGAAAAATCTGTTTCCCTTGCCTCCTGCCAAGCTCCAAATTGTGTTTTCATAATAAATAAATGGGGTGCTTAGATTTTAAGTTCTTCTCACAGACATGGAAAAAGTAAGCCATTCTTTCATTAAGATCAAAGTGTGTACTGCTTACAAGATTCCCATAGGCAACTTCCAGGACAGGCTAACTGCTACCAGATTAGCCCTTCTATCATAAATGACTGGAAAACTGTACAAAATATAAGAAACTGTTCTCAGACACTGGAAATCAGGCAGCACAGGACGTGAGCCCTGAGAGGAGGGAAAGAAATGAGGTGAGACTTACTATCACTTCAGCTTTCTTCAGGGTTTCCCAAGGAGAGTATAGCAGGCCCAGCAGGCTCAGAGACAGAAATCAGAGTTGGAGGAGGCTGAAATTTACAATAAATTAAGTGTGAGAGGAGGGAGCTACACTGAGGAAAACCTCCAGAAAGAGGCTCTCAAATCCTCCGTTGTATACTAAGCTGTGCATGCCTACAGTGGGACCTCACAAGTCTGGTCAAAGCACAATTACAGGGGCGCTATAATCTGGAGTTCTGGCCAACCAGAGGGGAGCTTCCGGGGCATGTAGCAGTGACTCCACAAAGGCCATATCTTAGGAGTAAGGTTAAACTAGCCCTAGATTAATAACTGCTCTAATCCTTGCCTAATAAAGCCTTTTTTTTTTAAGTTTTTACTTTAATTCCACTTGGTTAACATACAGTGTTATATTAGTTTCAGGTGTACAATATAGTGATTGCCAAATAGACCTTTAAAAGGAGTCCTAAAGGGGCGCCAGGATGGCTCAGTCATTAAGCGTCCACCTTCAGCTCAGGTCATGATCCCAGGGTCCTGGGATCGAGCCCCACATCGGGCTCCCTGCTCCGCGGGAAGCCTGCTTCTCCCTCTCCCACTCCCCCTGCTTGTGTTCCCTCTCTCACTGTCTCTTTCTCTGTCAAAAAGTAAAATCTTAAAAAAAGGAAAAAAGAGGAGTCCTAAAAAGGGGTGCTTGGTTGGTCTAGTTGGTTAGGCGTCTGCCTTCGGCTCAGGTCATGATCCCAAGGTCCTGGGATCAAGCCCCATGTCCGGCACCCTGCTCAGCAATAGAGTCTGCTTTTCCCTCCCTCTCACCCTCCCCGCTGCTTGTTCTCTCACTTGCTCTCTCTCTCTCTCAAATGAATAAGTAAAAAAATCTTTAAAAAAAAAAAAAAAGGAGTCCTAAAAAGATCAAAATGATCCACAAGTAAATTAACTGGCTGTTAGAATAAAGCCCACCCAATATTCTCTAAAGGATGATGACAGAATGCAAACAACCCATGATGTAATGTCTGTAGTGTCCAGCATTCAATAAGAAATTACCAGATATGCAAAGAAACAGGAAAATGTGTCCTGTAACTAGGAGAAAATTCAATCAATAGAAATAGCCAGAAATGGCAGGGATCACAGAGTTAGCAGATAAGTACTTTTAAAATAGCTATTATAAATGTGTTTAAAGATTTAAAGAAAAACAAGAACTCAAACAGAAGGGAAATGGAAACTACTAAAAAAAGACCCAAATGAAAATTTTAGAGCTGAGAAATACAATACCTGAATCAACACTGATGTTGACCAGATTAGGAAATCAGTTTAAAAGGTCAGTGTGTTAGTTACCTATTGCCATATAACAAATTGCCCCAAAACTTGGTGGCTTAAAACAACAATTAACATTTACTCCTTCACAGTATTGTGGTCAGGAATCTAGCACAGCTCAGCTGGGTACTCTTGCTGAGGGTCTCCTGAGGTTGCAGTTAGGGCCACAATCCTCTCAAGATCCAGTTGGGGTAGGATCTGCTTCCAAGCTCACTGAGTAGTTGCTGGCAGAGTTCATTTCTTTGTGAACACCTGCAGTTCCTTGCCACACAGTCCTCTCCATAGGTGAGCTCACAAGATGGCAGCTGGCTTCAACAAAATAACCAAGAGTAAGAGAGTATTAGCAAGGAAGAAGTCACTGTCATTTATAACCTAACCTTAGAAGTGGTTTAGAAATACACTTTTGCTGAATTTTATTCATCAGAAGTAAGTCACTAGGGTCACCTGGGTGGCTCAGTCAGTTAAGCATCTGCCCTCAGCTCAGGTCATGATCCCGGGGTCCTGGGATCAAGCCCCATGTCGGGCTGCCTGCTCAGTGGGGAGTCTGCTTCTCCCGCACCCTCTCCCCCTCCCCACCCCGCTTGAGCTCACTTTCTCTCGCAAATAAATAAATAAAATCTTTTTTTAAAAAAAGTAAGTCATTAGGTCTAGGCCACACACAAGACAAGGAGATGACACAGAGTATGAAAAGCAGGAGACAGGATCACTGGGGACCACTTCAGATCAGCCTATCAAAATCAGTAAACTTTAAGACAGGACAATAAAATTATTCAGACTGAAGCACAGAGACAAAAAATTGATGAGAAGAACAGACTGTGGAATAATATCAAGTGTTCTAACATACAGGTAATTTAATCTCAGGGATGGAGGAGAAAACTATTCCAGATTTGATTTAAAATACCAGTCCACCAATTTTGGAAGGCCAGTGAAGGCCAAACAGGATAAATACAGAGAAAACCGCATCAAGACCCATCATAATGAAATTGCTGGAAACCAGTGATAAAGAAAATCTTAAGAACAGCCAGAGAGGGGCACCTGATGGCTCAGTTGGTTAAGCGTCTGACTCTTAATTTCAGCTCAGGTCATGATCTCGAGGTTGTGAGATCGAGCCCCACATCTGGCTCCATGCTCCGTGGGGAGTCTGCTTGAGATTCTCTCCCTCTGCCCCTCCCCCTGTTTGTGCTCACTGTCTCTGTCCCTCTCAAATAAATAAATAAATCTTTTAAAAAGGGGGGGGCACCTGGGTGGCTCAGTCAGTTAAGTGTCTGCCTTCAGCTCAAGTCATGATCTCAGGGTCCTGGGATCGAGCCCCACATGGGGCTTCCAGCTTTGCAGGGAGTCTGCTTCTCCCTCTGCCCCTCCCCCCACCCCTCCCCCCTACTTGTTCTCTCTCTCTCAAATAAAATCTTAAAAAAAAAAAAAAGAACAGCCAGGGAAACCAAGATAAGAATGATTGCTGACTTCTCATCAGAAATAATGTAATCCAGAAGACAATGGAGTGACATCTCTTAAAGTGCTAAAAGAAAATCTGTCAATCTAGAATTCTATATTCCATGAAAATGTCGTTCAGAAATGAAAGTGAAATAAAGACATTTTCAGACACTCAAAAGATGAAAGAATGTATTGCCATTAAGCCTTCACTACAAGAAAGGTTAAAGGCTGGAGGGGGTGGAAATGCCAGATAGAAACCCAGATCTACACAAGGAGCACTCAAAATGTCATTATTAGCAACTGCACAGAATGAACCAAGGAAAAGGAAATAAGCAAGAGAGTCCTCTGAACAGGGATTGGCAAACTATGGCCCAAAGGTAAATCTAGCCTACCACCTGTGAGCTAAGAATGGTTTTTACAGGTGAACATTTGCAATTGATTTGATGATAGGGAACACTAACTGTGAATTCCATTTAAGCAAAGTTATCTACCACCTGGAAAAAATTCTATCCTCTTTAATAGACCTGTATTACACCTGCCAAAAAATGCATTTGACTGTTACATTTCAAATTTTGGCAATAAGAAATTTGGAAATTTTTTTTCTCATAAGTATCTATGAAATGTCCTTAATTTTGCTCTTGGCCTGCAAAGCCTATTATATTTACTATGTGGTCCTTTTCAGGAAAGGTTTGCTTGTCTTAGAGAGTGGAAGTAAAAAGACAAAGGGAACCTACCATATACCAGTCAGTGTCCCACATGCTTTATATGCACTATTTAATTTTTACAACAGCTCTGTGAGGTTTTATATGCATTTATTATAGAATTATAGAATTGTTGATTTTATCCTAGCAACAATGCTATGAGGCCGAGTTTATTCCTATTTTAAAGTACTGAAGAAACTGGGACTTCAAGAAGTTACATAACTTGTCCGAAGTTGAACAACATGGGGCATTAGGGGCACTGACCCCCACATAGTCAAAAATCTGTGTATAGGTTTTGACTCCCCCCAAACTTAACTAATAGCATGTAGTTGACCAGAAGCCTTACTGGTAACATAAACAGTAGATCAACATGTTTTGTACATCATATGTATTATGTTACATACTGTATTCTACAATAAAGTAAGCTAGAGAAAAGAAAATTGTAAGAAAATCATAAGGATTACTTGTGAAAATACATTTATGATACTGTACTGTATTTGTTGATACCGTAAGTTTATATACCTACTGAAAAAACTCTAGTAATGAGTGAACCCACACAGTTCAAACCCATGTTGTTCAATGGTCGACTGTATAAATGGTAAGAGGTTTATATTCTCTCTGCCACTGACACGGAGCCAAGGCACTTAAACCTCCGTGCTGCTTTGATGGAAGAGTATCCCATGCCCCAGCTCAGACTCTCTAAAGTCTTCTTTTTTAACAGATTTCAACCATGCTTGATTATCTGGTTTTTCATCCTAAAGGATATTAAATGTGGAAAATTAGAAGAGGGAGAGAAAGAATGACAATAAAGACAATGGGATGTAAAAACTTACAAGAGTTGACCAAAACAAAAACTACTAAGCGATCCAAGAACTCAGCAGAGTAGTACGGCAGCATAGAACTATTTTGTGGCAAGACATAGAGCCTTTTGCAACCCCGAAGAAATCATAATATTCCGTACCTATAAAGATGAATATAACACAGTAATTTTATTTTCCTTATACTCTAATCCAGGAAGAAATTTTGTAATGTGAAATGTTAATGCTTAAAATTGAAAAAGGCTTTTTTTTGCACAAAGCTAACACCAGCTGTCTGCTCTAAAGATTCTGGATAGATGGGGTTTCATGTGTTGTAATTTAGCCTCCCAAGGGTACTTGGAAACTCAAACTTTTTGTCACAAACCGTGGAGGAATGTCCAGATACAAAACGTGTTTCTTGTCTGTCTACCTCTCTAAGAGCTAAAGGGTAAAACTCAACCAGTACTTGATTACTGAAATGCCATATGATATTTTGTTAGAACAGCTTGCACATGAATCGAAGAATCAAAAGACTCCATAAACCATTGTTCTTAGTTCATTTCCTGAAGTACACATAAGCATTTCTGCTGCATATGAGAGTAGAATACTTGTCTCAAGGAAAAGCACTCATATGGTTGTTTGAGTTGCAAGCTGAACTAGCCATTTATTTCACAGAACACCACTTTTACTTGAAAGAAGCAGACAAACCATGGTTATTCTAATCTGAGTACTTAGCAGACATTTTCCTGAAAATGAAGGAGGGAAGCCCTTTTCACTTCAAGGAAAGAAGTGATAATATTTGATACCAATGATGAAATTCAAGATTTCAGGTGACAGAATTTTGGAAAAGTTGTATCTGTCACTGGGCTTGGTTTCTCATAGCTTAAAAGACTTTTCTGATGAGGTCAGTGGTGGTATTAATGAATGTGATTTTTTTGTGATACTTTCTGCCTAATGAAATGTGTCCACATTTGGAAGACCTGCATAACTCCATGAACCAATATTTTCCAGACTACTGCACGATGTTACAAAAATCATTCAAGAGTAAAAGATTCATTCAAAGTGCCAGACCAAAAACAAAACAAAACAAAAAAAACAAAGTGCCAGACAGACCAATGGATTTTAATGTAATAGAATACAACAAGTTTATTAATGTGGTTTTAGATTCTATATTGCAACTACTCTTTAAGAAACTACCATGTATCAAGTTTGACATAGTATCAAAAAAGATATTTGCAAAGATGAATATTATAATATGCCTTCCTTTTCCAAAAACATATTGTGTGAGCCTGGCTTTCTTTCATATGCTTCAGCCAAAACAGTATATCACAACAGACAAAATGCAGAAGCAGATAGGATAATACAGCTATTTTCAAAAATATAAAATAATTCCACTCATTAAACTTTTTGGGGAAATACCAGGGTTTTTCCATTTTAAAAAATACATTATTTATATTAATGGGCTTATTGTTATTTTTAATGAATTAAATATTTTTTAAATTTCTCAGTTTTAATTTCTAATGCAATAAATACTGATATAATTCACACAAACCAAAGCTTTTTGGGCTCCTCAGTAATGTTTGTGATGTAAAGCGAGTCTGAGACCAAAGTTTGAGAACTGCTGATCGAGTGTCTTGAAAATCATCTTAAGAAATTTGGACTTTATTTGTGAGGACAACAGGAAAAGAAGCCAAGCAGGGGTCTAGGGGAGTGACGTGACCAGATATGTATTACAGAAGGATGACTCCTGCGGGTAGATGTTTAGATCTGAAGAAGTCATGATCGAAAGTAGGAAAACCAGAGAGGAGGCAAGATGGTCAGGACCTGGGTGAGGGCTATGGCCACAGGATGGAAGGGGGCAGAAGATGAATATGTGAGAACTGTTTAGGAGCCCGGGTGCCTGGAACAGCTTTTGACTTAAAGGGAAATGTTGACATCGATTCTGGACATGCTACACGGTAGGCATGTGAAGACGATAGCAGTCCTCAGTGGCTGGCTCCAAACCCTGGAGAAAGGTCTAGGCCTGATTTCTGCTTCAGGATCATCAGCATTAGTAGTAATTAAAACCTAAGGGGCAAACCTAAAAGAGGAGAAATGCAGGGTTAGAAGGAATGACGGTCAAGCACAGGACACTGGGAAGACTGTCTTTTAAGGGACAGATGAAGGACAGGATCACAAAAGAAGTATGAGAAGCAGATTGGCTGGAAACGTGTACTGAAGGATCAGGTAACTGTGGCTGGGTGGAAATCCAGGGAAAAGAGGAGGTCAGGAGAAGTATCAAATACAGCTGAGAAGCCAAGCAAACGAAAAGCTGAGAAGTATCTACTGGGTCTCTCAACATAAAGGTCGCAGTGACCTTAGCAAGAATGTTTTCAATAAATTAGAGGAAGGAGGGGAATCACATTGCCATGGGAGTTTTTATAATCAGAGAGCTTTAATTATGTTTTTAGGAAGGAGCCAAAGAGTAAGAGAGAGAGAAGGTTTGAAAAATGCAAGGCAGAACGTAAGTAGGTCAGACTTGGCCTCTGCTCTAAAGGTCAAAGAGGTCATTATAGTTCCCCAGGCCTCTGCCCTGTAGGAGTGCTAGGGAAGTGAGCCAGCCTTTGACAGTTGAATTACATTGACCTGAAGCTCCTACAGGCAGCTCAGAACTGCTGCTTACAGTGGAGGCTGGATCCAGAGGGGGTTTTCAGCCTGGAAACCAGAGAATTCCAGCCCACCCTTTCCTCCAGGGTCTATAGAAAGGTACAGCTTTGCCTAAAAGAACACATGTTCCCATTTGTTTCCCCCAAGAATTCCAGTAAGAGTTTTCCACTTCCTCCCAGGCCAGAGGAACCAGAGGAGATCAGACCCTGGAAACCCAGTTATAATGTATCCAATCTGTAGTAGCTGTTACAGTTTATAAATGTTTGTTTTCCTTCTTTGTTTGAGTCACCTTGGCAGAGAGAATGAATTTTGGCTAAGATACACTGATTTGCAAGGAGGCCTTTAGGAAATATAAAGACAGCAAGGGATTGGGAACCCGCCCCATAGAGTTTGAGTGCTACTTCTGCCACTTAGAATCTTGGACAATACAAATACAAATTACAAATGCCTTAAAACTCAGTTTCCTCAAAAACAACCCAATTCAAAAGTGGGCTAAGGACTTGAATAGACGTTTCTCCAAAGAAGATACACAAATGGCCAATAAACTTATGAAAAGATGTTCAACATCATTAGTCATTAGGGAAATCAAAACCACACCGAGATACTGTTTCATACCCATTCGGATGGCTGTTATTAAAGAAAAAGGAAAAAAATTAATGTGACGATGTGGAGAAATTAGAACCCTCGTGGAATCCTGGTGGGAAGGTGAAACAGTGCGGCCAGTGCACAAAACAGTTTGGCTCAGAAAGTTAAACGTAGAGTTACCATATGGTTGGCCAGTTCCACTTCTGTGTATATGCCCAGAAGATCGGAAAGCAGAGGCTCAAATAGATACTTACACTCCAGTGTCATGGCATCACTGTTCCCAAGAGCCAAAAGGTAGAAACAACTCAAATGTCTGTCCACCTCCGGGTGAATGGATAAGCAAAATGTGGTAGATACATAAACTGGAATATTATTCAGCCTTGAATGAAATTCTGATACATGGTCCACAACATGGATGAACCTTGAAAACCATGCTAAATGAAATAAGCCAGACACAAAAGGACAAATACTGTATGATTCCACTGATATTTGTCACCTAGAATAGGCAAGCTCATAGATACGGAAAGTAAAATAGGGTTTACCAGCAGCTGGGAGAAGGGAGAAAGGGAAGATGCTGTTTAGTTAGAGTACAGAATGTCTATTTGGGATAGTGAAAAGGAAATGGATCGTGGTGGTGGTTGTAGAACATTATAAACACACTTTATACAATTTAAGTTTACACTTAATGCCTAAATGGTAAATTTTACCACAATTTTTTTTAAAAAGAAGTGTTTCCTTCTCAGTAAAATTAGAATTCTACTCTTAAAAAATTTTTTAAAAAGGCATCCAAAGGCCTGATATAAAGGAATTGAGAAATAATCCAAATCCTCAAAGATGTTTTTCGTAGCTTTATTGATAATACTGGCGATTTTACAAATATCTCAAATGCCCATGAGAGCATGAACCTTGGCACACATCCACTTGTTACTTGTTGCGAAAGAATGCACCTGTTGAAAAACATGGTTGTAGAGACTGTGTAGCAACATGGAAAGGGCTATGGTAAAATGTTAACCAAAAAAAAAAAAGCCCCCCAGGGGTGCCTGGGTGGCTCAGTCAGTTAAGCGTCCGGCTTCGGTCCAGCTTCGGCTCGTGTCATGATCCCAGGGTCCTGGGATTAAGCCCCGCATCGGGCCCCCACTTCTCCCTCTGCCTGCCGCTCCCCCTGCTTGTGCGCTCTCTCTCACTCTCTCTCTGACAAATAAATAAAAATCTTAGAAAGAAAGAAATGAGTATGTAGTGTAAATACATTTTTACATACCCAGATTCCCATTTCAGTGTTCAGAAGCAAATGTATAGTTTCGGTGTCTGCCCTGAGCCTGTGACCGGTGCGTAGATGCCCATTTTATGCCCCATTATATTGCATTTTATTCCTACAACACTAAAAGCAAATCTGCTCAAAGGCGGCCCAATTAAAAACAAAATCTTCAAAATCATGAGGATTTTGTTTGATATCTGTTCCATCACAGTTGTAAGAATGATTGCCACCACCCATTGAGCCCCACTATATCTGGGTGCTATGGGAGATGCCTGAGGGCAAACCTGGGCGCCTTCGGGGACAGTGCCTTGTTCAGGTCCCACCGCCAGAACACAGCGGAGCTGGAATTTCATCCTCAGCCTGAGTCCAGAGCTTACGCTTTTCCCCTCTGCCTCCCAGGCCCTTGTCATGCCTTAGTTTCCAAGTAGAATTTAAAATACAAGCAAAATAATTCAGACTACTTGGAATATTAGATTTTGCATTTTCTTTTCAATCATCCTGATACATACTTTTTTCTCAACTGCCATTTTTACAAAGTCACTTTGCCCCTATGGCTTCCCCGTCCCCATGAAAACTGACGTTCTCTGAATTTTCAAGGATAACCTGCCCAGCTCAGATTCCTTCTAACATCCCAGGACAGATGCCCTGGTAGGCTGCAGCTGGGGAGGTCATTTGCCCCCTCTTCCTCCCTTACCGAAGGTGAGCCTGGAGGTGCCTAAGGCGGATAAAGTGTTTGATAACAGACTTTTAATCTGTTTTTAACCTGTTCAATCAGTGTTGAAATACCAGTGATTCCTTCTTCCCTGCTTCCGCCTCTGGTGGAAGTTTACCATGTAGCATGTATGACTCATGTTTATTGATAGATTCGTTTCCGGCAAGAGGTCAACTAACTTGTTACACCTTAATATATAGGTCTGGGACTAGGTGAAATTACACAAGTGTGAATCCTGCTTATTAACTGTTACTCTATCGTAAAACAATCCCCAAGTCCTGCCAATGTTTTATTCTCTTCCGTTCTCAAGTCAGTCCCTTTCTCAGCCTCCTTTTTGGCTCTGTCCAGCTCAAAACTGCATACACTCCTACCTGGGCGACTGTGGCGGCTGATCTCCCTGCCTCCTGGCCCTGGGGAGCCAAGGGGAACCCCCAAAAGCACAGTTTGACCATTTACTGCCCAGCTTTGCAACCCACTAGTGGCTCCCTCATCTGGTGACTCCAGCATGCCCAGGCCTTCATGCCCGGCCACATGTCACCTCCTCCCCGCCCAGTGCATGTCACTGTCTGCTCCGATCTCCCCAGACACCTGCTGCCTCCTAACCCTGAGCATTGTCCTGACCCTGCTGCATCCTTCTCCACCCTTACCCTTACCCAGCTCACTCCCCGTCCTCCTTTAAGACTGCTCCAGTGTCAGCTCCTCCAAGAAACTATGCTCTCCCTTCCCTGCCTGGGCCATCCACCTCCACCTGAGGTCTCCGCACAGCAACCTGCACTTAGCACCCTCTTGGCGCTCACTCTTCTCGCCTCTGTTCATTCCTCTGGCCTTTGCATAAGCCTGTGCTGCTGGTGGGGCCTGAACGGAGTAAAACTTCCCTTCTGGCCACCAAGCAAAACGGATCCCTGGAGTGGGTGCAAAGTCCTCACAGCAAAAACTCTGTTGGACTCTGTCGGCTCCATGCCCCATGGCTCCAGCATGGGTGAAACCGTGGCTGCTGATTTTAACCTGAGCTTATGCACCAGAGTTGTCCCTCGAAATTTCTCCCGCAGTGTATGAAAGGGCTCTGTGCTGTCACTGTCTCACCACACCTCATCCCAGTTATTAACATCTGTGGCTCTGTAATCATCACCGAAGTACAAGTCCTGCAGATAACATTCTCAGAGCTCTTGTCTCTCTGTGACGTGAAGGCTTTCCCTGGAAAGGACAAATAAATCAGAGGCTTCAGAGAGATGGTAAGTGGCAGACTCTTCATCATTCCTTGGAGCTTCACTCTTCCTTGGGGCTCTGGAATGAGCACCAGGGACAGACAAGGAACACACGCAGGAAAATACAGATGTCACCAGGCCCAAATATGCAGCCTTTCAGGAGACTTGACTTGGGATGTTTTCTTTTTGTTTTTCATGCGACTGTGGCACAGATGAGCTGCAGGCCTCCCCTCTATAAGCCCACCACCACCGGTATACTGCACAGGCAGTGTGATCCCAAGAGGACAGTGTTAGAGTTTCCAGAGGCTCCCAGGCCAGTGCAAACTGCATATCACACATGCTACGTATAGATTTGTCTCTACCTAAAGAGTGCAGAAAAGGTTTTTAATAGCATCTCAGTTGTCTGGGCAAAACAGGGTCTAGCATCTTGAGGTTTGGTTTGGTTTTGTCAGTGACGAGTGGGAGCAGGTGGTATAGACAGTCCATGAGTTCCCTTATCAGAGTGGTCAGTGAACCCTGAAGCTTCAGGTCAGCGGGCCTCCCTGAGACCTTCTGGTCCTTTTTAGCCCCAGGCCCTGGTGTCTGTGTCTGTCACGGTCAGGTGTCCGCAGTAAGACCTCCTGGAGGGCATGTCTCTGTTTGTCCTTCACGGCCCTGTGGCCTTCATGGATGTCTCTGGCTTGGTCACAGCATGGCCAACAGATAACTGCATTGTCCTTCTACACAGTGAGCTCACCAAGAAGACTCTACTCTTCCAAAATGGTCCTGTGAAAATGAACACATACACGTACATACCGATCTATTTCTGTGAGATTCACTTCCTTATCAGAAACAAGTAATTTACATATTAACAGGATGATTAGCTTCTGGCTAAGAATTCTAACATTTTAGTACCACTATTTAGAATCAGGCTAAATTTGTCAAGTGACTGAAAGTGAGGTTTTTCAGAAATTATTAGCTAATTTTTTCAATATAAAATCTATAGTCACAATTAGTATATCATAATGGTGTTTCCAGGATAAAATACCAGCAGCTCAACTTTTCTGGCCACAAATGTACAACATATATCAGTTTATTTTTGGAGATCTGAAGAATTAGCTACTGTAAATAAAGTCCCCAAGAAGATTTCTCCGGGAAAGAGGTGAACTTACAGTAATATGGGTGATATATTATTAATTAATAACTATGACCAGTGCTATTTCAATTAAAAGGAAAACGGGTGAGAAGGTCTATTAGAAAGGATATGCTTAATCTCACCAGCCCTGAGGACTGCAGAACAGACTAGGGAAGGCTGTTTCTAAGGCTGTCTGCAGGAGGATATCACCAGCTGCTCCCCAGTCTGGGAACTTTGCTGAGCGCTGGCTACGTGTCTCTCGGAAGCATTGCTCATTTGGTTGCCAGTAATGGAAACCAACTTCAAAATAGCTTAAGGAGAAAGAGGACTTTCTTGGAGGGCCACAGAGTCTCCCATAACTCAAGGGCAGCATGTGCTGATGGGCCGGGGAGGGCTTCACTTGGGACTGAGACAGGCTGGCATCCGGGTCTGCTTAGAAGAGGGGATCTGATTGGCATGTCTGGCCCAAAGGACAGGCACATGGCACCTGTCTGCAGGCGTCACGATATAGTAAGCAGGTTTCTTTGACAGGCCACATATGGTATGGGAGGCTGCCTGAAAAGGGCGCCTAGAAGTATAGCTGTGAAGACTCGCCCAAGGAGGTACCAGGTGAGCTGAGTCACCCAAGAGCGGCAGCCCTTTCCCAGACAGCTTAGCGAGAGAGGATATGCCAGGCCTAGGCTGGTGGGAGTGTGCAGTGCCATGGGCCTGCCTGTGCATGGGAGTGAGATGAAGCGAGAGGGGTGAGGCGCGAAGCAGTCCCAGAATGACAAGGTTATTCTGAAGGTGGAGGGAAAGGGGCATGAAAGAATTTGGTTCTGGGAGAGATTCGTGTGTTCGGAGGATCTGACCCCCTGAGGTCGGACAGCTGTGTGAGGTGCCATCCTCCTTGGGTAGAAATGACTAGAGGCCCAGGAGCAGCTTCCAGGCAGGGTCACGAGGCCAGGACTCCCCAGCCCTGCAGTAGCCAGGGCTATGGAGAAGCCCCGTGATAGCATTACCAGCAGCCTTTGTCCTTCCTACTGCTCATTTATTTGGCTTTAAGCACAGTTATTTTATTTTTAGAGTAATAATATGGAGTTAATAGGCCTTCTGCCTTAAAGATACCACCTCTTCCATGTACGCGTTGTCTAGAAGTAGTTCTGTAAAGCCGTCCTAATGTGGCGTTGCCCTGAACACACTTGGTGGAATGAGCCCTAACTAGCCATTTGATTTTGTTTGTTTGTTTTCCTGTCCATTTTCTCCCCTGCCTGTGATGAGAAAAATGACCTGCCCCCAGAAACAGTTAGCCTTCCCGCATCCACTTGTTCTCGCTTGAACTGGAATGCCAAGGGGAAAATATGGGGTCGCCTTTCCAAGGGGAACTCACCAGAACCCCCTCAACTGCCTTCTCTCTCTGTCTCTCTCCAGGTCACGCAATATTTAAACTCACGTATCTAAGCAATCACGACTATAAACACCTCTACTTTGAATCTGACGCGGCTACTGTCAATGAAATCGTGCTCAAGGTGAGTGCTCCTCCCCAGGCCGGGCACCGGGAGCGCAGGGCTGGTTTCTGCACAGCCAGGTCTCAGGCTAGAGGCAGCCCCCTTCCTCCCGGCACTGGGCAAGGCTCCTGGGCCCGGTTTGCAGAGGACGAGCGGCCTTCGGTCACCCAGCTGGGGAGCATCCATACCCAGGGCCGCACCACAGGTCAGTTGCCCTTCTCCTGCTTCAGCCAAAGCAGGACCCTTTGAAAGGCTTCCTCCCTAACCCAGTCATCCTGGTTCTTCGTGTATTTATCCTTTTCATGCACCATGTACTTCCTCCCATTCATTGTCAGGAGCTCCTTGAGGCTCCTGGAACGGACTCAGAGGAAATTGTTGTTATTGGGTAAAGACAGTGTAGTCAAGATAATTTTAGCAAACTGTTCTAAACATATTCATCTTTATGCTACAATCGTATGTTGCCATAGCTCAGCAGCGCTCACTGAGCACCTTCCATGTGCCAGGCGAGTCCTTGGGATGTTGCAGTGACAGACCCAGGCCCTGCCGCCAGAAAGCTCTTCCTCTGTCAGAGGAGACAGACAGTAACATTAAATTACAAAGAGATTGTTAAACAGTCACAAAGGTGCCACGTGGATGTGAAAAAGGTACACTGACCGGGGTAGGGGGTGGTGGGGCTCAGGGAGAGCTGAACCCTGAAGGATGGATGCAAAAGCACAGATTTGAGCAGGCGAGGAGAATGAAACAGCGTCTCAGACAGAGAGCAGCCTGTGAAGGGACGGAGAGGTGGGGCGAGCACGTGTGGCTGGAGCAGAGCAGGGTGGAAAGGCCAGGTCACACAGAGCCTTGCAAAGTGGGGACAGGCTGAGAAAAGCTGCCCTGGGGCCTTGCTGGTTTGGGAGGCCTGGGGTAGGGCCCGAGACTGAGCATCTCTAAGAAGTTCGCGGGTGCTGCCCAGGCTGTTGGTCTCTGCACGGCATTCTGAGGCGCCCTGGATGAATGGTTGCAAGAGTCCTTTCTTCCAGCCGAATCTTCTGTAGACGGAACAGGTAGAAACACCGAGCTGCTGGTTGTGGCAGACCCCGACTTACAGGCAGAGGGCTCCCCACTTGTAGCCGTGTGACTCTGGCTCATCACATCACCTCCGGGCCTCGGTGTCTCTGCCTATAAAATGGAGATCGTGGCAGGTGCACTGCCCGCCCCAGGAAAGGGCTGCTAGAACACGGATCAAATGAGGTAGCGTAAACCAACCTAGATGAGTATTCATTCTCCTCTTGAGAGTAAAAGCCATCAAGTAATAATAATGGAAGTAGCTAAGCTGGGGGCGCCTGGGTGGCTCAGTTGGTTAAGCGTCCAAGTCTTGATTTCAGCTCAGGTCACGGTCTCGGGGTACTGGGATCAAGCCCCACATCGGGCTCCTTGCTCAGCATGGAGTCTGCTTAGGATTCTCTTTCTCCCTCTCTGACTGCCCCTCCCCCTGCTCATGTTCTCTCTTCAACTTTCTCTAAAATAATAAAATAAAAATTTTTTTAAAGTAGCTAAGCCGTACTGAGGGATTGCAGAGTACAGGACCTGAGCTGAGCACTTTACACTGCCTTCCGCAGAACCTTCATGGTTCTGCGAAGACAGTAATGGAAAATCATTCCCATTTCCTAGATGAAAACGGAGGCTCAGAAACAAAGAAACTTAGCCAGGACCATGACTGACAGAACTGGACCTGACCCCAGGTTTGGCAGCCTCCAGAATTTGTGCTCCTAACCCCCCTCATATGTGTACCCTTGAGGAGTTGAATGAGAGGTTTCAACCAAACGGCATTGTTTTGCAGATACATTTGGAGGTCAAGTCCTCATGGCTACAAAAGATTTCCAAAAGTAGTAGATGAAAATGAAAAGGATAAAGCTGCTGGGGGGACAGCTGGGACCAGAGCCCACCTCGGACCAGGCGGTAGGACACAGGGCCTGCCTGCAGTGCTTGAAACCAGCGAGCTAAGAGTTACTTGCCAGATTGTCACCAGGCAGCACAGGGAACTTGTTCAGTGTTTGGGGACCAGGTAAAGAAATATTCCATTACCCCATCAAGGGCTGGCCTTTTTTTATAGCCAGCATTAAAATATTCAAGACTTGAGAAGGATTCTGGTAAAATTATAATCATGTGTTTGACATCAAAATAATTTTCACAACAGCAGATTGATGACAGAAACACAGGTTTATGACTTCAGTATGAGGCTCTGCAAGAGCAAGTGCAGAGAAATCATTTTACAGGACCAAATGCTCCCTCGAAGCAGATGCTTTTCTGCAAAATCCCTGAGGCCTATCGCCTCCCCTGAAATGTCTGTTTTCATATGAAAATGTTTGTAGAAATATTGCATCATGCTCAAGACTCCAGGAGAGTCACAGCGTGCCCAGGCCTGATTTACTTAGAGAGCTAATGGTCATGATCCTGATGGAAGATTAAATTTCACTTTTTCTGTCTCTGATTTTTATAGCAATTTAAATACTTAGCCTTCTCTGCCATCCCCACAGTGTCTGAGCTTTGCACCAGTACCAAGTGACTGAGGCCCCAGCCCTGTGTCCCAGAGTTTGGCCAAAATGTTTCCACCAGAGGCTCTTCCAGAAGTGGGTCTTAGACACAAGTGATGCATGTGACGGTTCTAGAATTCAGGAGTTTGACGTAAAACGAGAGCCTTAGATGGAAACTGAAGGAGAAGATAAGGGCCAGAGGCCGATGTCCAAGAAACTGTTATGTATGTCTCCCATTTATTGAACACCAACTGCATACAAGACATCTTACGTAACTATTCAGTCTTCACTATTGCCCTGCAGAGTGTAGACATTATTTTCCCCATTCTGTAGATGAGGAGACAGAGGCCCACGGCTGCGGGGTGTGCAAGGGTGGAGCCTCAGCTCCAGCCCCAGCCCTGAGGAGTCCCTTCCACCCCAAGCCATCAGTGAGCTAAGCCATGTGTGGGTCCTAATTCTGCAGGTTTTGAGATGAATCTCAGAGGAATCATTGGTCTCTTCAAATTGGGTTCTTCTTGTGATCGAGTGATGGAGTCTGTAGCTTTATTGACCATGAAAACTCCCTATACTTTTATGCCTTAAGCTGTAAAATGCATTGAAAGTGAAACACTCTATAGTGCATAAAATTGTGCAAGTTTTAAGCCACAGCATATTAACCAGCTAATGGCAGACCAAAGGGCGTTTTTATCTTTTGATTATTACATTAATCTTCCATTAAAATTATGTGATTATCACAAAGCACTGAAGATAATAAATTTAGGAGATAGTGGGCTAGTTAAGGATCATTTTTAAATGCTTTCGTCAAGTTACATGTGCCAAAAATACACTGAAAACACTAGGTTGGCTGAGTGTGCAAACAGTATAATCCAAAGATGGCTCTTATTAAGAATGATAAAACCTCTGATTTCCATACATTGTCTGAAGTGTCCCAGATCATCAGCCCGGCCCCGCGGTCCTCATGATTTATTGCTCTCAGCTGGTAACTCGGCGAGGCAGTGGGCCAAGCTCGTCAGGCCTTCTGTACTCACACACCAGCCTTTAACACCTGCTGCTGGTGACGATCAGAGCAGAAAGTTTGGAGGGGACACAGTGTTGGAGCCTCGGCCCACGGGAGGCCCGCCATCCTGCCTGCCTCCCCTGCACACCCTCAGCTTCTTTCTCAGAGGCAGCGGGGGCTGCTCCCACTCGGGGGGGGGAGCACTTCTGGGGAGGCCAGGGGCCTGGGGAGCTACAAGTATGCCAATCACGGGGGATCCTGGCCCAGGCACTTACTAGCTCTGTGGCCTTGAATAAAGGACACTACCATTCTGTGCCTTGATTTTCTCATCTGCACAATGGGATGGTAGTGGCATCTGTCTCATAGGCTGTTGTGAAGGTTACGTGAGTTTGTCCTTGGAAAGCACTCCAGCAGCCCTGCAGCAACCATACCGTCGGCCAGGGGCTCAGCCTCCGCGCTGGGGCCCGGTCCAATCCCAGCATCACTGCCCTTCCCTGGCTCTGCCCACCCCACCTGGCCTGGGAGCAAAGCAGTTAAGTTCCCCAGACTCCCACCCACCTACCTCCCCCCCCGCCATCCATGGCTGTGCTGGGATACGTGCTCGTTCTCCCCTGCCCCTGGTACACCCCGAACTCCTGTTTATCTCTCAAAACCCAGCTCGCACATTCCTCGGCAAGATTTCCCTGCCCCACGGTACGTCCCTGGTAGTTACCCCCTTCTTTCCTGCTCCTTCTATCGCTGGTGTCACACGTGTCCTGCTGTTGGAACCCGCTAGGCAGTGAGCTCTTCGGAGCAGGGACCGAGTCTTACTTTTCCCTCTGTCCCTCGAACCGAGCCTGCAGCCAGGCTCGGACGTGGCGGGTGCTGCCCTGGGGCGGCCCGGCGGCGCGCGCCTCACACGGGACTTCCACAGCCCCTCTCCCGGCTTTGACCCTGACCTCCGGGTGATCCTGGTCAGCTCGGCCCTCTTCCTGAGCCTCACTCCTTATCAGATGCGCCCTGGCTGGCAGGGTGCCCGTGGGCAGGAGATGAAACCCTGTAGTTGGAAGCTCTGTACCTACCAGGGGGAGGCTGAAAATAGAGCCTTGGGTTCAGTTGGTTTTTCATCCCTGCCATGCTCTTGTCTTTCGGACGAGGAAAGGGGGCGCTCTGGGGAGTTATGTGCAGGCCCAGGCTTGCACAGCAGGTGAGGAGCAGAACCAGGAAGCCTGGTGCACGGCCTTCTGGGAGGCAGCACGTGCTGAGGAAGGGACACAGGCTGTGAAATCCGGAAAGCTCCCCCCAGCCCCCCACAGGACTGAAAGGCCTGGACCAACGACTAGTCGTCTCCAGGCCTCCTTTCTCCCGTCATAAAGTGGGCTCCGTCCCAGCCTGCCAGGTTGCTGTGATGACTCGGCTCCACGCACAAGAGAGCAGCTGGCCCTGGGGCTCCCAGCCCGGGTCAGGGCCCTTCCCTTCTTTGCCCTGAGCGAACAGAGTGGCTGCCGAGTGACCGGGCTGTGTCCTCTTGCTTTCTAGGTTAACTACATCCTGGAATCACGAGCAAGCACTGCCCGGGCTGACTATTTCGCTCAAAAACAAAGAAAACTGAACAGACGTACAAGCTTCAGCTTCCAGAAGGAGAAGAAATCAGGGCAGCAATGACACTGGCCTCCAGCCCCAATCTGTCACCATAGCTCAGAGCCTTCCTGCCAGGGTCAGGTGGCCCTAGAGCCCACCCCGAGTCCTGCAGTCCTCGGGGGCAGGCCACCCCTGGCTCACAGACACAAGGCTGGGGGGCTCTTGGGGGAATGGAGCTGGGGACATCTCCACGGGACCGAAGACTGAGTGGCAGTGGCTTTGATGAGCAGTGCCAGGGGGCCCGACGACACAGACGACACGCCCAGCCATCTTCACTGCCCGACGGCCCTGCCTGAGGATGTACATAGCCATGCCCAGACATTTCCTTGCAACTTGATCAAATTTCTTAAAACAAACGAAGAACAAAGATGTACATTTCTTTTTTCTTTTTTTTCCTTTTAATAAACAGGTGTACTCTTTATCATGGTTGGTATGATGGGCCGTTCTTTGGGGCAGAGGATTGATCATGTCATTCTCTTTAAAACCTGTTCCCATATTGAACAGGCAGATTGGAAAAGCTATGGCTCGATTTCTCAGAAGAAATGTTTAGGGCTTAGTCAATAGTTTTAACTATGCCATTTGTTTAAATGAGTGCATTGCTTTGAGGATAGTATCTTCCTAAAGTTAGGATGGGGGGCCTGGTGGTGGGTGTCCCAGGCTCCCCCCTTCAGAAACCACCTCTCCTCAGCTCGTCCTGGCACCTCTTGGGACTGCGGGCCAAGCACGGGGGCGCTGGGAGAGTGGGGTGACAGCTGGTCTTCAGGTCACACTGAGCTCCCGGCCAGAAGTGGGCTTTTCCATTTCTTAAATAGCAAGTGTGCGTTTCAGCTAGCCATTGGTCCTGCAGGTGGAGTTTTCCTGGAATTGGCAGGGTCTCTGCTCTACTGACCCAGAAGGGCCTCTGCTCCCCTTCTTCCTCTCCATGCAGTGCCTGCCTCCTTGTCTGAGCAGGCGGGAAGCTGCAATTTCTCCCTCTGTTGGGAGCGAGGGTGAGCAGAGGCGGCAGGGCAGAGGGGAGCCTGCTCCCGCGGGCTCCGACTGCTCGGGCGGGCGGGCAGGGGGTCGAGCACCCGCCGACACCACACCTCTGGCCACACCAGATGCCTCTGCAGTCCTCCCCAGGGTCCCTCCCAGGGTGACATCCTTTCGAGCTGTCTCCGGCCGGGGTCGAGGACCAGACGTTTCAGCGAGGACCTGCATTTCAAACAATTTTTTAAATTGTTGTATAGGAAGAGAGGTGCCGAAAACAGCATCTCAAAGTCGACTGTGTTTCTTTGCACTGGGGGCATTTTAATGAATTCCCCTTTCATTCTGATCTTTGTTCAGCCAAAAGAAGCATCCTTTTCTAACGTCTTCCATTCCTGCCCACCCCAGAAATGAAAGAAATATTATTTGTAGCTTGCCATCTCTCTGTATTTGAATTTTTAGCAATTTTATATTTAGATATCTTTGAAAAATGTAAATGACTAATTTGGTCATTAAATCTTGTGGCATATTCAATATGAAAATATTAAAATAAAAGTCAAATACCATCTTCTGTGTATTGCTTTGAAGTCTTGAGTACGTTATCCTGACTCGCGAGTCTCAGCGAATTGCTCAGGGTAGTGGCATTTGCTGCCAGTTCTCGGGGTACCGAAGGTCCCTGAAACGCACCGTGGGCCTCCTTAGATACTGACCAAGACAGGATGACCCTCTTCACTCAGGGGCGACACTCAAAGCTTCACCTCCCTCAAGTACAAAACCAACACCCTTGTCGTGACATACAGCACGCCGGCAGGTACGGAAAGCTCGCCTGTCCACCCGAAGGAAGAATTTAAGGGGGAACACTGTGAAACCTCCCGGGTCAACCGAATATCAGGACTTCTGAATTTCAGCTTTTCCTCGGCCCCTCTCTTACCCCCCACCTGGATTTTAAGATAAGACCATGAGCTCCTCGAGGACAGACTTGACCGAGCAGGAGCTCAGCATCCCGAGGTAAACGGGTGACCCTCAGGCCCCACTGCGGCTCTCCAGCAGCATCTCCTGACCTGGCTCCCACCCCGACGTGCTAAGTCCCCACCAGGGCTCTGCTGGCCTCGGCTGGCCACTGAGGAGCGCCCCCCATGGTCTGAGGGCCGCCAGCACGCCAGGCGGGCTGCGTGCCGGCCCCTTACAAGGAAGCGTGAGCCCGCGGACCTCCCCCCCGCCGATGCGGGGCAGGTCCTGTCATTGCCTGCGTTCCAGAGGGCTTGGGGCCTGGAAAGGTCTCACCAGGACTCTGGGCCCACAGCCGTGCTCTGACCGCCACAGCCAGCGACTCCGTGGGGCCTCCGTCTCCTCCGGAGGAGGGGACCTCTGCAGACCTTTCTAGAGAATGTCTTAAATGTCTCCATCACAGTGAGCCCAACCTTCCTTCCAGGGGTTTCTGTGCGCCAAAACTTACAGGAGCTTCTCTGCTTCTGAGCAAGAATTCTAAGAACTACTGTGAGGCCGCTTAGTCCCTCCTCCTCTCTGGGGGCAGCAAATGCGTGTTCCCTCCCGGAGTCTTAGAGCCTCTGCTTGCACACCTCTAGCAATGGGGCACTCACTGCCATTCGGGTCAGTGCTTTTTCTTGTTGGCCCATTTGGTCACCCTGGGCTACCTGCACCAGTGGCCGCCCCAGAACCCACCCAACGCGCCTCAGCCTCTGCATGTCAGATCCCTCTTTCCACCCTGAGCGCCAACTGCCTCCTAACCCTCCTACCGGGCCCCAGGACCGGTGTCCCCACTGCCCCAGAAGCCCCATCAGCTGCTCGGAGACCACACTGACATCCCTCAGAGTCTTCTCTTCCTGGGTTAAGGAGCTTATCCCCACCCCTGTCGTGTCCCCGAAAACCCACCAGCTGCTTTCAGGGTTCCCGTTCCCCAGGTCAGGTTGCAAAACCTCAGAGGCACAGAGGGGAGCGAAGTTCTGACGTAGCGGTCAAGATGCTCACAGTCTGGTGAGGCCAGGGAGGTGGGCAGGTGACCCCCAGGCCACACCAGAGTGAATGCCATGGAGGGTCTGGGGGGGGCCGCATGGACCTGGAGGCCTGGAGGTGTCCCCGGTGTCCTGGAGCTCCCCGAGGGGAAGGTGACACAGTGTGCAGGAATATGGCAAGAAGCTGCAATGGGCCCTCACCAACAGGGCTGACGAGGGCCCGGCCTGATGGCCCCCGGCCATCCATCCTCATGCCCACCTAATCTCATCCTCCACAGGAGGTACCAGGCGGCATAGCACGGTCCCTCACCGGAGGCCGTGCAGTGGGGAGGTGGCGGAGTCGGCTCTCCCACCGCCCACCTGCCGCCCCCTGCCCAGCCGGCCTCCATCGGGGGCCCACGGTGGCCCATGCAGCCTACACGCCCCAGATCCTGCAGGCGCCACCAAGGCCCCACAGGGAGGGCCCTGCTGTTGGGAAAGCGGCCCAGGAGGAGGAAAGAGTTAAGCCTGTCATGTTATGTTCCCACCAAACACCTCTGCTTAAATGCAAAGTCCCAACAGGGTGGTGTTGGCTATAAAAGCCCTAAGAGTGATTTGTGAAGTCTCGAAGCCCTGTAATCTCGTCAGTGTAATGGGATTATATTTCAAATCACCACAGCCTGTTCATTACCCATTTAAACTCCTCTGACAGAGGAAAACTTGCATGAAACGTGCAAGGCAGCTCTTGCCGACTTCCCTGCTCTCCTTCCTGATTAGACAAACAGATGCTGAGGTCTGGAATGAAAAAATAATGTGCCCATTTATTCATTTTTCTGACAAGTCACAATAGATTTTTAGCTGCCAATGAGTGACCTCCCGGAGGTGTGGTGGCAGGGAGATGCCCGCCAGGCAGCAAGTGGTCATTTCCGCCCGCGCCAGGCCCTGCCCTGGCCAGGATTCCTCCGGGGACCGGAGCTGGCTGCCAGGCTGAGCCACGCTCCCTGCTCTGTCCTAGCCGGGGCTGAGGATGCGCTCAGCTACCTGCTGGGCCTCTCAGCTGTTGCCACCCCCCGGGGCCCAGGGGCCTCCTCCATAGCCACAACCTGAAGTCAAAGCCCCAGGTAGGAACCCTGACCCTGCCCTTGATTAAGGAGCCTCAGTTTCCCCATCTGTAAAATGGGGAAAGTAAGAGAGCTCATCTCAGTGGTGAGGGGTCAGGGGCCCGGCTTGGGCGGGTGCTGCCCTCAGCTCCCACCCTGGGCTGCCTAGGACAACTGTCCCCAGTCAGCGCCCCCCAGGCTGTGACAAGGAGAGAACAGCCCACAAGTGCCAGGCCCTCCCTTGACCACATCCTCTGGTGGAATAGGCCTTTGTGGACAGTTACTTGCTGGGTCACAGGGCCACAGAGCGTGGGGGCAGAGGAGGCCCTCTGGCTCTCTGCTCTGTGACGAGGCCTGGAGCAGGGATGGGCTGGGGCAGAGGCAGCTGGGATCCCAGCTCTGCCTGTCCCTGGGGCACCCCCGCCCCCAATTCAGAAGCGGGACACTGCTCCTGAGCTGGGCCACCGGCTGGAGGGAGCCCTGTGGCAGTGAGTTGAGTGAAGCATAAATAAGATAATGTCACAAGCCTGGTGCACAACAGAGGGTGGTAGCCATGGAGACAAGGGTGCCCAGGCACAGAGTCACCGGGAACACACCGGCCAAGTCCTTCCCTGCCAGCAGGACTTCGGGCCTCAGGGGGCAGCCCCCGCCCCCCAGGGAAGCGGCCTCCAGGCCCCCTTCTCACCACCCCGGCCTGCCTCTGGGGAGGAGCTCCAGGCAGGGCTCCCATCTTTATGCATTCGTTCTATGAATACGTAAGAAATACTGTGAGGCTAATTCTTTTTAAAATGATAAAATTCATCTGTATTATAGCATTCCAGCCCCCAGCTTCCTGAAAGCTAAAAATATTTTAATGTCATATTTCCATGTAAATTTTAGTTTAGAATTTAATATCCTTTTAACATACATTAAATTTTTAGCATTCTTCAAGCCCTTGACTCTTTTAAGGGTTTAGCTGATGTGCACTGGAGAAAAGGGCTGGCGAAGGCTATAAATTAGGAGAGAAAGTTCTAGAAGCAAGGTGGCCCCCAAACCTCTGCACCCACCGCACCTTGGGAGTTACTCCTCTGGGCTGGGGAGCACCTGAGTCAAACCCTGGGATCCTGGGGAGGTGTCAGAAGTCTCCATTTCCTTGCTGGAAAGAGCAGGTGTGACTGGCTTTATGCGGTACGAGGGCAATTCACCATAGCAGCCCAGGTCTGGGGAGCCAGAGTGGCCTGGGGCCGAGGGCATGGGTGCTGCAGTCAGGGTGGAGTCGGGCCCTAGTTCTGCCACTTGCTGGCTGGTGACCTTGGTATGCTTTCCTGTGCCTGTTTCCTGGCCCCCAAACGGGGCCAAAGTCAGCTTGTGCACCAGTGATATTTGAGTGAATGCACATGAAAGGGGGTGGTTATCGGCTCCATAGAGGAGGTGAGCTCCAGGGTGAACTGGCTGGCCTTGCCGAGGGGTTCAGGGTGATGATATGTGTGTAACGATCTACTTGTGGGCAGTTCTACTCGAGTAGATCGTTTTTGGTTGATCCGTACCCTAGAGCAAGATCGCAGTCACCCCCCCCACACACACACACACAAGGGTGTCTTGGCAAAGCCTCCTGATTGGCCCAGGGGCTGCAACCTCGCCATACTCCTCCTCCTGGGGTAGGCCAAGAAGAGCCAGGAGAAGGCTCTGAAAATGTCAAGGAAGGGTGTTCACAGCTGCCTTTGGGGGAAAGTAGGTAGGGACTTCATGTCCCCTAGGGCCTCTGAGGTCAAGGTCTGGGGCCTGCCTGAGAGCTCTCCCCACAGCCTCACACTCTGAGGTCTGGGTCTCCACTGACCAGGCCCACACCCTTCTGCCTTGAGTCACCATGCCAGGGGTCTCGAGGGAATCCTTCCATCTGTCTGATGGCCCATCTGTGAAATGCAGCAGAAATAATAAAGCCTGGGGCGCCTGGGTGGCTCAGTCAGTTAAGCATCTGCCTTTGGCTCAGGTCATGATCTCAGGGTCCTGGGATTGAGTCCCGCGTCAGGCTCCCTGCTCAGCGGGGAGCCTGCTTCTCCCTCTACCCTCCCCCCCGCCCCCCACTCATGATCTCTCTCTCACTCTCTCTGTCTCTCAAATAAACAAAAGCTTAAAAAAAGAAAAAGAAATAATAAAACCCCCCTCGTGAGGTGGTTGGGAGGACCCGGCGATATCACCCACAGGAGGAACCTTCAGGAACAAGGCAACGTGTAGGGAAGGGCTCACTTGGCCATCTGTCCAAGCAATCATTAAGCAGAATTACAAATTTACAGTGCGGACACATGAAATCCGGAGAGATGGACAGCTCTGCTCTCTAATCACTTTCAGGGGAAGATACAATGCATTGATCGACAGAGACAAACCACAGTTTGGGCTCCAACCAGTGCCTGTGACGAAAGCAGCCACCTTGTTAGCTTAGATTTACAGTGTCTCCATCCTGGCAAAAGGAAGGCAGGGGGGGAGGGAGCTGCTGCTTGAATGGGATGGTGGGAGGACCCAGGAGCCAGGTAGGGACCCCCCCCCTCCGCTCCAACCCACCCCAGAAGAAGCCCAAGGAATCCCTCCAAGGCAGCAACTATAAGATGAGAGCCGTTTCCTGATGAGGAGTGAGTTCCCCAGCTCTGGAGGAATGTAAGCATTCAGCATTCATTCAACAAGTGTCCACTAATGCCTACCTTGGGTTACGCCCAAACAGGCCCTGTATGTATAGAAATGATCTGATGCGGAGCCTGTCCTTGGGAACTCCTGGTCCATGAAGCCATGGCCCAGTCTCTAGTGCTCAGGTGACCAGATGTCTGAACAGCAGACACAGCCTTTCTTCTGTTTGCAGCCAGGGGCTGAGAACGTTCCTGGTAAAGACGCTGGGTGCCTCTGATCCAGTCGGAGGATGACAAGCTGGTGGATCCTGGGGAAGACAGATTCTGAGGCAGAGAACCCCAAGAGGAACTCTCCAAGCAGGAGAAAGGAGAGTGTCCAGCAAGTCCAGCCCGTCTGTGGGCAGAGGTGTGAGCAAGAGATGGCTGCTCAGCCCCCCTCTGGGCTCAGGCAGCCTCGCTGGGGAGCCTCCGGCTGCGGTGCCGCAGGGGCCTGGGGCTCAACGTGCCAAATGGTTGTCTCCATCCTTACGCCAAGAGATTCTCCCCTTCCTGCGGAAAGAGGGCCTGCTGGTGGCTACTCCCGATGGTCGGTTTCTCCCATGTTGGAAAAGGAGGCCTTTGGGTGCAGGGGCGGGACTTATCTGTGTCACTGCCTGGGACGCCGTGAGGGGCTCTCGGGGACAGGACCCAGATGTCCTTCCTAGGCTGCCCCAGAGCAGCTCCCAGCTGACACTCATGCTGCCCAACACCGGGGACCAGCCTTTGGTCCATGCGTGTGTCACCAGCAGGCCGGATGGTCAGCAGCTGCCCTGGGTCACCTTGATGACCCGCAGCTCGACTGTCCCATTTCTGGGCCTCATTTTCTCTTCCTGAGAGGGGCATCCTTGCGGCGCCTGGCTGGCTCAGTCAGTGGAGCGTGCAACTCTTGATCTCAGGGTCGCGAGTTTGAGCCCCACGTTGAGTGTAGAGATTACTTCAATAAACGAAAAAAATAAAAAAATAAAAAAAGACATCCTCCACATGGCAAGTGCAACCTAGACAAGCCTTCCAAGCCTCCGAAGGAGGGACCTCGCTCCCAAATTCCAGGCCCAGGTCTCTGATTGGCCCCGCAGGGGTCACATGTCCATCCCTGGGCCAATCCCTGTGGCTGGGAAATGAGTCACTGCAATGGGCACCCCTTCCAAGCCCATGGGCTTCAGGGGAAGGGGCCCCATTTACCAAAGCAGGCGAGGGGACGGGTAAAATCAGTGGATCTCTTTAGCACTTACTATGTGCCAACCACTGTAATTAAAAAATTAAGTTTTTTTAAATTTCCTCAAACTCACCGAGAAGCAGGGACCCATAGCATCCTTCCACAACAACAGGCCTAAGGAGTGAAGGAGTTTGCCCAGCAAGGAAGGGGTGTTGGTGGGACCTGCACCTGCTTCTGACTCCAATCCCGAATGTCTCCACTTTGTGGGGCTACCTCCTCCATGTGGGCACAGTGGAGTCCTCGCTTCAACCCCCGCATCCCTCAGGAATAGTGGTGTGTGTGAGTGTGCGTGAGTGTGCGTGTGTGGGGGGGTGAGTGGGGAGGTGAGATTAATCCACCGGCGGCCCGTTAACGCTTCCCCCCACCCCAGGCAGGGGCGCCTGCCCTCACACACCTGTCCTTCAGGCACAGCCCCGGCTGACGGCCGTCTCCTCTCCGAGGAGGCCGCACACGTCTCTAAGCAGCCCCTTCCCCACAGCCGAACAGCTGGCCACCATCTTGGCACACGTTTCCCTGTCACATCTGATTTGCAAAGTCATGTCTGTAACAGACCCACAGGAGCGTCCAGTTGGGGCTTTTTCGGGTCAAGGAGTATTTTCCAGAGTCTCTCGTTCTTCAGAGGAGAAAAAGAATGTGAAGAGAAGAGAAAGAATCTTGTCTCTGTTGCAGGGCCAACACTCACACCAGTGGAATATTCTTCTGGGCCACCCTGGGCTAAGGCCTTAGAGATCACCTTGAGCTTCTGTCTTTATCCCATTTGACAGATGAGGAAATCGAGGCTCACAGGAGTCATGTCATTTTCCCAAGGTCACACAGCTGCTAAGGGCAGAGCTGGGATTTGAACAGGGCCTTTCCAGAAGCCCAAGCCCTTGCTCATCACCATCATGTCCACAGTCTTCCAGCTGATGCCTGAGCTGGGCAGTCCTGCTGGCTTGACTCCAAGACCTCCTTCCCCTCCTCCGAGAAGCCTGCCTGGGCTGGCAAGGCCTGCCTCTGCCACTCTGCTCCTACCTGCTGCCGACTGGAGTCTCTGGTTTCCAGAGCATCCAGGGAGGGGCCCGCCAGCGCTGGCTGGCTCGGACCCCCTGAAGTCATCCTCTTGGCCAAGACATTTTGACTGCAAGGAATAGGAGCCCACAAGAATGCAGGCGATGGGGGTCCCATAAAAATCCACAGTCCTCAGCCCATCCAGGCACCGTGGGCACCAAGCCGGGCCCTCAAGAACCAAGCACACTCCCCTTCTCTGAGGACTCTCCCTCTCTCTGTCTTCTTTGGGGCATCCCGGTGGTGAGGATGCCCGTGACCCCCAGCCCCAAGGCCGCGAGCTCCCCATCTGCATCGCCACCCCCCGCCGCTCCTCCACCTCTGAGCACTAACTCCCAGAGGTTCTCGGCGGGACCAGCAATGGTAGCCCTGACTGGGCCTGGGTGGGGCAGTGCAGGGAGGTGTCTGTCTGTGCACAGGAAGTCAGGAGTGTGGAGGTGGGCGATCACCTGATCTTCTCCTGCCCGGGTGCTCTGTCTCAGGGTGAAGCCCCAGGGAAGTAACTGACACTGTCTACAACCTGGGGCAGGGACCCCACCTTCTTTGCTCCATCAGTGCGGGCAGGTAGCACCTGCCCAACAAATATTTGTGAAGGAGTGGAATGAATGTTAAAAGGTGTCCTGGTCCCCAAAAGGACCAGGTCCCCAGATGGACACAGATGGGAAAGGCTGTGTTGAACCTGCTCAGCAGGTTCCTCTCTTACAGGACTCCTCAGAGCCTTTAATTAACCACCGTTCACTATGCTCTGGGAGGGAGGTAACATATGCAGCATTGCCCAAGCACCTTGCCAAAGCCTGTGTGCACATTTCTAGAACTGCGGTAAGTCAGAACTCAGGTGGTAATGCTGTTTCAGGCAGTCCAAGGAAAGCTGTGTCAGGTACCAGCTGAGAGCATGGCCTCTGGAGTCAGGCACACCAGCGCTGTTGCCTATTAGCCGTGTGACCTTGGGCCAGTCACTTGGCCTCTCTAAGCCACAGTTACCCCATACACTTCCATGGGGATCATCAGGGCCACCCCATCTCTGTCCCGGCTGCCATCATTGCCATTCTCTACCACACAGCAATGGCCTCCTCCCTGCCTTCTCTAACTCCCCTCTGCCTCTCAGCCTTGGATATGATCTCTGGGCACAGGGGACTCAGGTCCTCTTGTTCCCCATTCACTGTATTCCCAGCACCCAGAACAGGCCTGGCACACAATGACATTTGCTAGATGAATGAATGAACGAACGAATGAATGAATGAATGAATGCTGTTCCTATGTGAACACTGAGTTTAGTTTGGGGCAGGCATGGCCACCCCCGACTCTGATCCTCCTCCTACCCTTCTCTTGCACTTCAGTCTGGCCTGAACCCAAAGGAAGTCCATGACCCACTCAGCAAACATTTATTCAATTTGAATAATTATATCCTTTTGGGAGTTGGCTGACCAGAAACATGATTGGGAGAAACTCTTTCTCACATACGCATATAAACAACAACCTCCACCTCTGGAGGGAGCTAGAGGTGCCAGGTCAGGGCTCGGTGCTCCTGGGGATGAGCTTCTTGACTCCGCACCACGCCCCTGGGGCGGGACTATAGCCTTGTGCCCATCACACCGATGAAGAGAGTGAGGCTCAGAGCGCCCAGTGACTCGCCCAAGATCACACAGCGAGGGGGAAGCGGGGCAGCAGGTTTCATCTGACTCCAGACCCAGCAGTCTTAACCCTCCATCGTTGTTGATGGAGAGCGATGGCATGGGACACAGGGAAGAACGCGGTTCTGGAGTCAAGGTTGAAATCCCACCTCTGCTTCTCCCCCAACTTGTGTGACACTAGGCCAGTCATGTCACCTCTCTGAGCCTCAGTTTCCTTATCTGTAAAACAGGGCTAATAATCCCTAATGTGGACTCCATGAGCTAGCAGATGGGAGAGAGATTTCTGAGGTAGTGCCAGTTCTGTGGCCGTGTATGTCCAGAGGGCAGAGAAGCCTAGGAAATGCCTGCCTCCAAAATGAAGCCATTGGCTGAGGCTGAGGCATCAGGGCCCACACGGGGCTGGCATACAACAGCCCTCAACGAACTCATGCAGAACGAATGGTCATCTTCTGCTGGGGCTGCAGACTGGCCCAGAACACAGGGACACAGAGGCACAGAGCTTGAACTGGGGTCCCCTTGGACAGACCATGGGAAAACCAGCGATGCAGTGGGGCGGTGAGCTTGAGGCCAGGTACCCCTGCTCCAGCTCCGGGAGCCCGTGTGGGCGCATGAGCCTGGGTACCTGTTGGCCAAGAACACCACTGCCTTGTCAGCCAGGCTGAGCACCCATTAGTCAAGATGGCGGCCACCACATGGCGGCCACGTCTGCCCCCGAACGCAGGGTCCACTGGGTACCAAGAGCCCCACTGCGACTGGATGCGAAACGGAACAAATTAATTGTTGAACTGTGGCCAGGCTCCAAATGGAGTGAGTCAAAACCCAGCACAGCCTAAACTCTCCAAGGAGTGAGACGAAACCAGTCGGCCCATCCCCAAGCCCCTGAGAATGCTGGGTAATTACATTTTCCCCTTTGTCTTTCTGTTTTCCTTTAGCAGAACCACCAAGAAGCGGCCGCAAAAATCAGTTACAGCTTCCAAAGTGCTTCTTTCCCCAGAAATCTTTTATAAAAGGTGAAAGATTTACAAGACCCGAAGAGCAAACCAAGCAGGATAATTGTTTTTGGAATGACCCCAATATTTTCACCCCAGCGACCCCGGCTGGGCATGTTGCCCCATATTTATGATTCCTGGTCCTCTGCGCGCCGCCGGGCGACCTTTCTGAGCCCCCTCTGCGAGCCCCCAGTCCCTTATCGGGCCTGTAACTCACCCTGACGTTATCTCTCGGGAGGGTTTTATGCACTTTAATTTAACTCCCCTCATCATTATTTCCCGGACTTCAAGGTTTTCTCTCCCGAGCTGCCCTTCCCGGGACAAGCATAATCTGTTTGCCATCAAGCCCAATAAATATGTTTGTGCGGGAGACGGGAACCATTTGGGGAGAGAGGCCCAGGCCTGGGAAGCAGCCTCGGGCTCTCACCCCAGTCTGGGCAGCAGGGCTGGGCGGTGTGTCCTTGAGCCGCTGTCCTGCCTGGACCCTCTGCCTTGGTTCTCCGGCCAGTGGCCTGGTCTAGCAACGGACATACAGGACAGCCAGCGAAATTTGAATTTCAGATGAACGGTGAATTTATTTTAGTGTAAATGTGTCCCATTCAATATACGCAAAACAAACTATACGTTGTGTACCTGCGATTCCGCTTGAGCTGGGTGTCTCGTGTTTCCTCTGGCATCAGCTCCGGGGAGGCGCCCCGCTCACTCCCCTGGGTGCAGATCAGGACCCCGGAGAGCGGGTTCGGGTCCGGAGCTGCTGAACGCAGTACCACAGCCGACGGCTTAAACAAAAGACACTTCTTTTCTCACACTTCCGAAAGCTAGAAGCGCCAAGATCGAGGTATTGGCAGCATCGGTTTGTCCTGAAGCCTCTCTCCTTGGCTTGTCCCCCTTCTCATGAGGACACCAGTCAGGGGCTGGGGTTAGGACTTCAGCCTGGGACCCACCACGGCCCCGCAACAAGAGCCCCAGAGAGTGAAGGGGGCAGGACAGCTATTTCCTCCTGACCCACCATGCCCTACTCTCAAAGGGGTCCTCCCTCCGAAAGGGTGAATACCGCCATGAGAACCTTCCACGCCCTGGTTCCACCCTCGTGGTCTGAAGCGGGCCTCATCCTGGCGGCTGCCGCGGGGGGAATGCTCCCCTCGGGCACCTGGCTGTCTCCACAAGCCCCCGTAGTCCATGTGATCCTTGGCAAGGTGGTCCTTGAGGGTAGCACTGTGATGACCCGGCCTCAGAAGACAGTCTTGTCCGGCTCCACCGAAGCCCAGGCTGAGCTCTCAGCAGCAAACTCCATGTAGGCATAGCCCTGGGGGCGTCCAGAGAACTTGTCACATGGCAGTGACCCAGGGGACCTCTCACAGGAATTGGAGGAGGCCTCCAGCTCCTAGGCCAGAGGCTGATCTGGGGTCCGATGGCACCTTCTCCATGGGGGTCCCAGGGCTCAGCAGCTGCCCGGCCTGCACGGCCCCTGTGCCCTCCCCCAGCCCGGGCCCTGCTCCCTGGGCTGCTCCAGCCCCTGGACCCACTCCATGACCCACAGCTTCCGTCTGATGGCCTCCAGCTCCTGGTCAGGACCACCTCCCACAGCAAGTCCGAGCAACTCAAACGTGCTTATGTGGCCTTGCCCGTTCGTTTCCACAGTAAAGGCTCTTTTGGGCTCTGCCCAAAACACAGCCCGTAGACATTTATTGAACAAATGGAATCAACACAGACTTCCCTAACCACGGTTAATGCCAGCAATGAAATAACCACATTATACCCGTAACAAAAGGTGTCCACGAGAACCTCCCAGAACCTCCCAGAACCTCCCTTCACCGTCCAAAAGAAGCCAGGCTCAGGAGAGCAGAAGCTGTTACTGGAAGTTCAAGAACAGGCAAAACTCTTCCATGCTACCAGCCTTCACAGGGGCCACATGTCCACTTAAGCTCTGTGCACTTTGCCCTATGAAAGCTATACCTCAATTCAACAGATAGGGAAAATAAAAATAATGTTAAATGCATCTGAGTCCTACGAATCTATACATCGGATTAAACTGCATGGAAACACAAATGAAATCATGTAAAACCTAGTGAAACCTACGTCAGGCTGTGCTTCTCTAGCAGAATCGTACGAACATAATTTCCCAGCTTTGGTACCGTCTCTCAGCTGTGCAAGGTATCACCTCTGGGGGAAGCTGGGGGAAGGGTATCCTGGACTCTCATTACTATTTTTGCAACTTCCTGTAAGTCTATCATTAACGTTAAAATAAAACGTTCTTTAGAAAATTTAAAAACAAGAAATGTGTTGAAATCAGAATCAAATCTCTATGTATATAACATTTATTAAGCCCTGGAGAGAATTCAGAACAGTCTAGTGACCCAGGTTGAGCTATGAAAAAGGTAGGAGAGATATGATTTATAAACTCAAAGAACTTCGTCTGGGAAAGGGTGGGACAGTTCTTAATACATAACAAAGCTTAGCTGATACCAGCCTAAAGAGGCACACTGAAAAGAAAATAGGGGATACAATCATAAATATTGGATGAAGTAGTACGTAGTATCGTTTTTTAAAAAGGATTTTATTATTTACTTATTTATTTATTTATTTATTTAGAGAGTACACGTGGGGGGCGGGGCAGAGGGAGAGAGAGACTCTCAAGCAGACTCCCCGCTGAGCACGGAGCCCGACGGGGGACTAAGTCCCAGGACCCTGAGATCACAACCTGAGCCAAAATCAAGAGACGCTCACCGGACTGAGCCACCCAGGCGCCCTGGTACTCTAGTATCTTAATGCTATCTGATTTTTCATGATCACGTGCCTCTTTGATGTGAAGACTTGTTTTTACTCATTTTTGGAATACTCTATCAGCTGTTAATATCTCTAAACATTGTTAATTAATATCTTGGCTTCTGTACTTGGTAGCCCGGAGGAAAAAAACAAACAAACAGAAAAAAGACTACGCCTGAGTCCGAACATGGAACACGAGCAGGAAAGTTTAATCAGATAACACAGCAAAACAAGGGCTTCCTCCAGGACAGGCTATACCCCCAGAGGGCAGGAACCTGTCTCATCACCTGTTGTTCCCAGAGTCTGCACAGAGAAGGCATACAATAAGAATTTGCTGGGTGGGTGAGTGAGTGAGTGACACCTCGGTTGGACTTCTGTCCCTGGCCTCACGGGCCAAGGGGCCTCCTTGGGTTGGGTTCCCGAGGCCTGGTACCCAGAACACCGAGTGCCGCCTTTCCACCCCCACAGAGGCCCGGGCCTGTGCCCCGGAGCCAAGGACGGCCACTGCCTGTCCCCTCCCTGGTGCCCCGGCACCCAAGAACCCACCCCTCTGGGCCCTTGGCTCTGCCACCTGCAATAAGGGCAAGACACTGGGGAGACAGGGAGAATCTATGCTCCACTTAGGAGGCAGGGCCCAGGTGTTCGGGGAGGCCTCGGGCCTGTAAAGACATGGTGCTTTGGAGAGGGTCTCCTTATACAATAAAAGATTATCAACTAAATAAAACAAGAAGTGACCGGGGCCACTATGCCCTGTTGGATTGAAATCGTGTGAGCAAAGTGGTTTTCTCGGAGAGATTTATTTCCTGGGCTGGCTTCAGGCAGCCAGCCCAGCTGGAAAGAACGGGGCTGGTCTCCCTCCATTTGCGGGGGAGGGAGGGCGCGGGGTTTTATTTAATCTTCCAATGAGCTGGAACAGTGAAGACGGCGTGAATGGACATTAATTCTGAAACAAATTATTAAAGTGTGATCTGGGATTCCGGGAAAGCCATCTACCCCCTGCCTGTCCTCCACTTCCCCTCACCAAGGCCATAAAATCCCTCCTCTCCACTCAAAACCCAACACCAAGCTAACGGGGTTTCCCATTCAGGCTGAGGAGAGAGGCCTGGAATTGACCTCAGCCGAGAGCCAACAGAACAGCAGGACTGCCCGTGTCCCTGGGCCTAGGCCATCTGCCTGCCTGGGCCTTGGCCGCTGACAGGGACCCCCACATTTCTTGTTCCCTCTTACCTGTATTTGTGTTCAAGGATGCTGTAGGCCTCGGTCATGTGAGCTCAACTTCCAACGCCTGCACCATAGGGACCTCAGCTCTCCTTGGGCCTCCCGACCCCCTTCCTCACACCTAGCCCAGCCCAGGCCAGCATGGATCCTGCCCTCCTAAGCTGTATGGTGCCCCACATCCCACACCCCACTGCTGGGCCCTGCCCAGGCCTCCCAGTGCTGAGCCCAGTCCAGGCCCTACTCATCCAAGAGGAAAGAGATTTGGAATTCGGGTAAGGAGCCAGAAAGAATGGTCTGGGGGGTTCTGGGGCCTCTGGCGGGGTCCTGGAGACACAGAACAGTCAGACCCAGCACCCTTGGTGGCCAGTCCAGGAGAGGAGAGACAGCCGTTGGAGAGTGAGTTCTGTGAAGACGGTGGCTCATGAAGGGGTGAACCTAGTCGGGTGGGTGCTGGGGTGAGCCCGGCCCCCTGACCTAGGCACTGAGTAAACCAACTGGACCAGGACATTCTGAGTGGAGAAAACAGCATTTGTAAAGGTCTGGAAGTAGAACATTGACTGTTTGTTTCCAAGATCTATAGTAATAACAGTTAAAATGTATTGAGCATTTACTATGTGCTGAGCCAAGTACTTCACGCATGTTCTCTAATTTTAGTCTTTCCAACAACCCTAGGAGGAGGCAAGGAGTATCAGTATTCCCATTTACAGATGGGGGGACTGAAGCTCAGAGAGGCCCAGTTGCCCAACATCAAGTCAGTCTGTGGGAGAGTCAGAATTTGAACCCAGGTCTGTCTGACTCCAGAGACGATGCTCGTTGCCACCCCCATACTCTGCCTCCCCCGAACCCCCAGATCCAGGCTTCCCCCACTGCCCCATACCATGAATCCAAGTCCAGTCCCCTGACCAAGACACCAGGGAGCCTGGGGCCTGGGCAAACCCACTGGCCTGGCTCTCCCTCATTCCCTAGTCCCCTCCTGTCCCTCTAACAACAGGGCCTGTGTCCCTGGGTGACAGGGGCTGGGCAGGGCTGAGAGACCCCAGACAGGTCAGCCCATCTGGGGAAGCCCAGCAGCCCACCACGGCCATGGCCACGGGCCCACTTGCCCAGGACTCACGTTTTGTAATGATCAGAAAACATCTGAAGGCCGTGTGGCTTGACATCCAATGTAGATGGGCCATTCAAGTCCCAAGTCCCAGAGCCTGGCAATGGATCGGGGCCAAAGGCTCACCATGGCTCCCATCAGGCCAGGCTGGGGGCCCCTGAGCTGCTCCTTCTCCAGGCCATGGCACTGCCATCCACTAGGCTGTACAAGCCAGAAACCTGGGAGGGCCTTCCTGTCTGCTGCCCATCACTCCCCATCCCCTCCCTCAGCATGACCACAAAGCACATCCCCAATCCAACCATTTCTCCCTGCCCCACCTCCCCCTCCCTTGGCCCAGCACCCCCATCTCTCACCCTCCACAACCCCCAACCATCCTCCCCTCAACAGCCTAAAGGGGATCCTTTAGAAACCCAGATCCAGGGGCTCCTGGGTAGCTCAGTTGGTTGAGCATCTGACTCTTGGTTTGGGCTCAGGTCATGATCTCGGGGTTGTGGGATCGAGCCCCGTGTGGGGCTCCATGCTCAGTGGGGAGTCTGCATGAGATTCTCTACCTCTCCCTGTGCTCTTACCCCTGCTTGCGCATGCATGCGACTTCTCTCTCCCTAAAATAAATAAATAGGAAGGAAGGAAGGAAAGAAGGAAGAGCAAGAAAGAAGAAAGAAAAGAAAAGAAAGGAAGAAAGAAAGAAAGAAAGAAAGAAAGAAAGAAAGAAAGAAAGAAAGAAAGAAAGAAAAAAGAAAGAAAGAGAAAGAGAGAGAGAGAAAGAAGAAAGAAAGAAAGAGAAAGAAAGAAAGAGAAAGAAAGAAAGAAAGAGAAAGAAAGAAAGAGAAAGAAAGAAAGAGAAAGAAAGAAAGAAAGAAAGAAAGAAAGAAAGGAAAGAAAGGAAAGAAAGAAAGAAAGGAAGGAAAGAAAGGAAAGAAAGAAAGAAAAGGAAAGAAAGAAAGAAAGAAAGAAAGAAAGAAAGAAAGAAAGAAAGAAAGAAAGAAAGAAGAAAGAAAGAAAGAAAGAAAGAAAGAAAGAGAAAGACCCAGATCCAGTCGGGCCCTTCCACCACCCCACCCCACTCTAAAACCCTCCAGGGGCTGCTCCCCACAGTCTGTGCCACAGTCTGGGCTCCTACGTGCCTGCCTTCCACAGCCTTCCATGGCCTCACCTGCCTCGGCCCTCACGACTCACCCCCTCTCAGAGCCTGGCTCCATGGCTTGCCTTCCTGTCTTCAAAAAATGGCGTCCTTCCTGCTTCAGGACCTGCACCTGGCTGGCTGGTCCCTCTTTCCAAACTTGCCCTTTGGGCCCCTCCTCCTCTCAACTTTGGGGTCCCAACTCCCCGCACCCCCAGTGGAGACCAGGCCCTGCTATGAGCTCTTGTCCTCCTTAAAATCAAATAATATATAATTAGCGTCCGGCCCTTCATAGACCTGGAACCCAGGGAGGCTGGGCTCATGATGCTCAGCATGGGCCCTAGCAAAGAGTAGGCGCTCAATAAATGACTACTGTCGCATAAAGAAAAGCGCCAACCCCCAGCCCTTCTGCGTCCTTCAGACCCTACACAGTGCCAGCCCTGCTGAGAGTGGAGGGCCGGGGGAAGAGCCAGACGGACCTGCCCCAAGGAGCACCCAAGGAGGAGGGTGGGGTGAAGCAGGCTGGAAAGAGGGGAGGCTGAGGGAAGGGGTGGGGGTTGTGCCCCTCCCTCCACATCCCTCCATAACTTCCCAGAAGCAGGAACACCTGACAGGATCACAGACAGGAGGACGCAGAAGCAGTGCATGGTAAATAGGCATCATCATTCTCTTGTTCTCTGATGATGGGAAAAGAGTACATTCTTCATCAGCCTAGAAAACAAACACAATGAAAAACTAAGGATTGGGAAAGAACTTAGTTAGCCATGGCCCTCCGGCTGGCAATGCGCTCACCACCCCGCCCAAGCTAGTGGGCTCAGGTCAAGTTTTGCCGCACTCTTGACATAATTGTCCTCCTCCCTCTGGCAGGACACAACATGGAGTCCTTCGTGATGCCGCAATGATTTGGAAATGATGTCACAGCTCTGTGTCTATTGTCCAGGTCCCTCTCGGGGCTCTCTGCCACCCCTGGGGCCAAATGCCCCGCCGTCTCCAGCTCTGGGTCTGAGTTCCTGGGAAGGGTAGCAGGAGACACAAGGAGCCCCAGTGGGGGACGGCGGCCCCACCCCAAAGACTGGTCCTGCCACCCCGGTGGGAGCGCAAAGCCTCGAGGGATGGCCGGCGAGAGCTCCTGGGCGGCTGGGTTAAGAGCCTGGATGGGGCTTCCTTAGACCGGCATTGACCATGGCAACAAGTCACGGCTCCCCGGGTCTGGCCCTTTCTGGGAGCCGGGCCCCGGGCGCAACACTGGCTGACACCTGGCACCCAAACACCTGGCACAGCAGGGGCTCACATGATCCCCTGTGGGTTTGGGACTTTAGTGCACAGAAGGTGCGATTGGCCAGCGACACGCAGACAGGACAGGAGAGAGGACATCGCCCCTCATCTCTGTGCTCCTGGCCTGTGTGCAGAGTCAGGAGGCCCTCAAGAACACAGCTCGCCCAGCACCTGGGGATCCCGCGCAGCAAGACGGAAGCTGAGGGCCGGGAAGGGCCCAGAAGGTGGTTCAGGGACTCAGAACTTGGTCCAGGGAGGCTCACAGTCGCATTTGGGCTTAAGGCTACCAGGCCTTCCCGTGGGGAGTGGGTGAGAGAGACTGGACCCTGGAGGACAAGAAGGGGTAGTAGGGGCCAGAGAGAGAGAGAGAGAGAGGAGGGGTGAGGAGGGAGGGTGGGCTGGAGACCTCAGGGATGGGAGCAACATAGTCACAGACATCGCCGCTTGGTGAGCCGAGCTGGTGGGGCTCCAGGTGTCCCGTCTCGGAGACTCATGCACCTGTCACAGCGTCTCCACCCACTGGCTCCAGTCCGCAGTTAGTCTGCCCCCTCTCTCTCTCCTGCTGGCTTTTCCCGGTTCCTTGTCCCCCAGCTGAGCCCACCAGGGAAACCGCAGCCCCCCACCCTTGATCTGAGCAAGGCAAGAATGGGGGTCCCCCGGTCCCCACCACTGCACTCCCTCACTCCCCATGGTGGCCACACTTACCGGGCCCCAGCCCTCTTCAGTCAGGGGGCCTTCTGCCTCCCGAGAGCCCCTCTTCTGAACCCTGCTCACCCATCATACCCTCTCACTCGGCAGGCCCAGGACAGCCACTCCTGCCTTCCAGCGGGCCTGCCACAGCCGTGACTGAGTCCTCACAGCGGCCTTGACAGAGGATCTACGTGACCCATTCTACGCCCAAGGAAGCAAAGGCTCGGCAAGGAGCAGTGACCTGTCCAGGGTCACTCAGAGAGAAACTGCAGAGATGGGTCCCCGAGATCTCTTTGACTCTCAATCCCAGCTCTTTCCCCCTGTCCAGAGCGGGAGCGGGCCCTCCACACACCGTGTCACTGAACCGGCCACACGGGAAATACCTTATTATTTCTGATCTGCTCAGGACTTTCCCAATTGCAAGACAGTAAAAATGCAAACCAGCTAAAGTCAATAAGGGATTTATGGCTCAAAGCCAAAGAAAGAATGTTGATAGTGAAGATTCCAAAGCCTCTGGCCAAGGGGGTCACATGCCCTTCTCTGAACCAACCACGACACCAGGATGGGCACGTGGATTGGCCAGGTCTGGATCGTACCTCCTTTGTTGTCCTCAGTAGTGGGCACCGGGCTTGCTACCAGAAGGGAAGGGGAGAAAATACAGCTCAGAGAGGTTAAGCAACCCTCCCAGATCACACAGCATGCCCTGAATCTGCGCGCATGCACGTGTGTGTGTGCGTGTGCGTGTGTGTGTCTAAGTCTGTGTGGGGTGAGGGTGGTGACACAGTGTTGGGGGGGGGAGATTCTCTTGGCTTCTGTGGAAGAAAGTCCAAATTTCTTTTTTTCTGGCATTTAGGTCCTCCAAGCTCTGGCCCCTGCAAGGCTCTCTCTCTTCTCACCTCCCCCTCTGATCGCACTCCCCAACATGTGCAGCCACCAAAGACATGTCCTTCCTGCTCTGCTGACAGGAGTGGGACCTTACCCCTCTCTAAACCCCTTCTCCCATGCCTCCTACTCCTGGGGCAGAGCTCAGGGCAGCTGCTTATGAAATGTGTGGATTCTGGAATGAGCTGGAAAGCATATAAAAGTCCTGAGGCTCAAAACCCTCCAGACACAGCTCACCATCTCCAAGGCCATGTCTCCTGTTGCTGATTTGGGGCAAGTCAATCCCCACCCCCACCCGTCAAGTTGGCCCCAGAGCTCACCTGCCTTCAGGGCTTCTCCTCTGGGCCTTCTCTGGGAGATCAAAAGGTTTCTCCAGGCCCAGTAGAGACTCAAGAGGATGCGCCTACAAAGACACACACTTGCAGGCGGGCACACACACACACGGCACCCCAGCCGTTTCCTTCAAATAGGGTTGGTGCCCATCTCCCACTCAAGTCTTCCCTTTGGAGAAGGAGCCCAGGGAACCCCAAGGGAGGCATTTGAGAGAGATGAAGAGACACCCCATATCTCTGCCCTTGCAGGCAGTCCCCCAAGCCTGCAGATCCCTGCGGGGACCTCCCCTGGAACAAAGGAAGAACTCCCCAGGCTGGACGTGCACACGCCCAGCACCAACCCCAGGTGCTTCCACCTGTGCACACCACACGCAGGCCTCCCCATGGACTCACGAGGCCTGAACGCGTCCCTGTTGCCACCCGTGGCTACTCTCAGGACGCGGGTGGACGGGCACTTGCTGTCAGACAGTCACCAGGACCCCGCACACACACACGCTACGACAGGGGGCAGGGACACAGTCCGGCCTACCGTCCTCCGCGCCGGCCGGAAAGCCCGAGGGTGCAGGGGCGCGCATCTCTGCAGCTAGGTCGCCGAGGCCTGGGGGGGGAGGACAGCTGCGGGGACCGCGTAGAGGCTGGGGGGTCCGGCCGCCTGTCCCACGCCACACGTCGGTCTGGGCCTTGGCCTTGGCCTCTGCCGGCGGGAGTACGACCCCTAACGCCCCAAACACACACGGGGGTCTCCGCGGACCGACGGGTGGGCGGCGGCGGGGACGGCCACGCGGGACCCGGAACGGCCAGGACGCGCGGCCGCAGGAGTCACCGGGGAGGCCCAACTGCAGCCTCGTGGCGCCACCTACGGTCCGCACTGCGCCGGCTTCTCCGACCCGGGCGCCCGCTTGGTGAGCTCAGCTGGGGGACAAGCGGGCCTGCCACGGCCGTGACGGAGTCCTCACAGCGGCCTTGACGGAGGATCTACGTGACCCATTCTACGCCCAAGGAAGCAAAGGCTCGGCAAGGAGCAGTGACCTGTCCAGGGTCACTCAGAGAGAAACTGCAGAGACGGGGTCCCCGAGATCTCTTTGGCTCTCAACCCCAGCTCTTTCCCCCTGCCCAGAGCAGCTCCCGTAAGGAGCGGGCCCTCCACACACCATGGAGTGCACATTCTCTTCCTCTCGGGGCGCCCACCGGGACCCCGCCGCTCTCCCGCACTCAGCCCCGGGGGAGGCACGCCTCACCTGCCCCCCTGCCCTGCTGTCCCCCCTTACAGAGGGGCACACGGAGCCTGGGCCCACAACCCCGACGTGGGGAGACCAGGCCGCCGCCTTGACTGTCTGGGGCGTGTGGAGTGGGGGCAGCTGAAGCTGGCCTGCCACCTCCGGGGCCATGGACCGAGCGCCTCCGCACCACCTGCCTCATCCAGGGAGATCCGCCTGCCCCCAGCCTTCCTCTGAGCCCGGACCCACTGCCTGCCTGTCTGTCCTCAGGAGCTGCTCCCGCCTATTTAACACTGTCCTGGAGTCTTAGGAAAATCACACCAGGAAAAAAGAAGCTTGGAGACCCAGCCTCCCTGCTCACCGTGGGCCCAGAAAACCAAGCCCTGTGCAGGCTCCTTTACTCTGGCCTGGTCTCCGTGAGTTACTCTGATTGTCTAGACAATGATCCTCAGGCCCCTCCCTCTGCCACCCCCCACTGTGACTTGCAGGGACTGGCACCCAGTGTTTTATGTTGTTGTTGTTTTGCATTGATGACAGCAGGGAGAACCTTTGGAACATAAGCTCTGGACCAGGCCCTGCAATCCTCACCACAAATCAACCCAGGGTCGGGGGGGTTATTATTACAGATTAACCTGAGAATCAGCAAGGTCGGGGAGGCTTGCCCAAGCTCACGTGGAGCAGGTGAAGGGCAGAGTTGAGACTGGCTTTGTGACATGACCCACTCACTCATACACGCAAGAGTCACGATCACATTGGTCACGGGGTGTAAGGTGCCAACCCGAGGCTTCGCCCTCCGTGTGCCTACATGTCAGATGCCTCTGGGCTGACCCTCCAGTTTCACATCTGGGCAGACTGAGTCCCCAGAGACACAGGGCCTTGCTCAGGATCACACACAGCGGCTGTGGTCAAGGCTGCTCAAAAACCCAGGCTAGACAAGAGTCCAGGACCCGGCTGAGCTGCCAGAACTGCGGTCCCCACTCTGTAGGATCAACCGTGTAGCTGGAGCTCTCCATCTGGGAACAGAGGGATGAAGGGGAGGGGACATGTATTGACACAAACAATAACAAACCCAGAGGTCACAGCTGAGACAAGCGCTTGGCTGGGGCTTGGGGGAAGCCCAAGGAAGAGCCGAAATGCGGTAGGGGTCAGCCAGGGAAGGAGTCCCAAGGGAGCGACATCCAGTGGGCATTAAAGGATGAGTAGGAGTTTGCCAGTGGAAAAATGCAGGCAGGGATATTTCAGGGGACACATGGGGTTTGGAAGCCTAAGGGAGCTTGGCGTGAGGCGGTTATACCTTGGTGGTTAAGAATATGGGCTTGGGCAGTAGATAGGCCCGGATTGGGGCCCCAGCCCTGCTGTGTGACCTGTGGCCTGTGACTTAACCTTCTGAGCTTCCATCTCCTCATCTGTAAAATGGAAGTAATGGTGATCCCTTCAGTCAAGGGGCAATTGCAGGGTTAGCAGAGGGTGGGACACACAGAGGGAACACATGGGTACCCAGGGGGGAAGACCGGAGACTATTGGCAGGGAGCAGATAGGAACAAAGAAGGAGGTGGCTGAGGAGGTCATCAGAGGTCAGATAGACCTGGAGCTACCTTGAAAGTCAAGCTAAGGAATTTGGCCTCATGCGGAGGGCAGCAGGAAGGCGTGGAAGGGCTTGGAGTCTAGGAGTCACAAATGGGATTTGTGTTTTAGAGGGTGCCCATGGAGCAAAGGCTGGGGTGTCCCTGAAGATGGACAGAGAAGAGGGCCCTGAGCTCTAACCCCAGCCATGTCCTTGGCCCTCCGCCCCCTCAGCCCTGATGCTTCTCATAGGCGGAGAAGCTCCTCCACCTGATTCTGAGGCTGAGCCGGCCTGCAGCCGTGGCCCCAGACGCCCCAGGCCCAAGCACCTGCACCCCCAGAGAAGGACCTGGGGTTCCCTGTGACCGGGCCTCTGCTTTCCTCAGAGCCGTCCCTCCCCCACCACACACACAGCCACACTCCCAAGTCCCCATTACAGAGAAAGGACAGGCGGCACCGCCATAATTTCTATTTCCTTCTAAATAGATGCTCCCAGACCTGCTCCCACAAAACCAATTAAAGCACCTGCCTGGGATGGGGCTTTGTCAGCAAATTATTTCCAGGCTCTGAGGCCCAGGAATAAATCTCGGCAGGATGAAGTGGATCAGACGAGGACGGGAGTTGAGATGGGGTGCTCGAGCAGGCAGGGCGCACAGGGTCACTTTGTGCCCAGGCAGCTGCAGGTGGGGTCTTCGCTCGGCCCCCAGACCCGTAGTCAGACCTCCACAGTTGTGCCAGAGAATCGGTCACCAAGGAGTCAGACATCCTGGCTCCATGTCAGGAGCTCTCCCTGGGAAGCTGCTTGGAACCGACTTCTGGGGCCATGGTGGGGAGCGGTGGCCTGAGCATCTCCACATCATCCTCGCCACCACCGGTCCCACGTCCCTAGGCTGCTTCTCTGCCATGTAGCAGGAAGCGGATGCAGGCGGCCTCAGTGGGAGTCAAGAGGCCTTGGCTCCCAACTCACTGTGGGACCTTGGGCGAGTCCTTCCCTGCTCTGGGCCTCAGTGTTTCTATCTGTAAAATGGGGGAGGATGAGAGTTTGGCTAGTGCTCCCAGCTCCACCATTAAAGGCACCTCATGAAACTCCACGTGGCCTTCTGGTTCCGGCCCAGGCTGGTCTTCTAGAATGCCCATGGACACTCTCTTTAGGCAGGCAAAGGCCAGGGGGTGGGTAGCATCCCATCCAGTGCAGCCATTACGGCTCCCAGGAGCTCAGAGCCTGGCGGAGGGAAGGAAGGGGCTGAGGGCGGTCTGGCTGGGGAAATGGGCAGTGATTCCTACACAGAGGGTGAGGCCTCCCAGGGAGGGATCACTGGGGCTAGGCTTGGAAGGTTGAATGGGAGCTCACTGGGTTGAGATGTCATTCTCCCAAAATAGAAATGATTCTGGTTCACATGGCATCTCTGTGAGAATTCGAAAAGACACCCTTACTTCCTCTTTACTCCCATCTTTCAGGAAACTGTCTTAACTTTAGAAAATCTGCCACGTCAAGGCACCTGGGTGGCTCAATCAGTTAAGCATCCAAATCTTGGTTTCGGTTCATGTCGGGATCTCAGGGTCATGAGATCGAGCCCCACATCAGGCTCCACACTCAGCAGGGAGTCTGCTTGAGGAGTCTCTCTCCTTCTCCCTCTGCCCTTCCCCCACTCAAATAAATAAATAAGTCTTTAAAAAAGATAAAAGAAAATCTGCCATGTCTATGACACGAAGCGAGAATGCCCCTAGGATTGAGCAGTGTACAACCCCCATAACTGTACTATAGCTCCAGGAGAATCCAGGCAGAAGCAGCAGGAGCTGCCCGTCCCACCACCCTTGAGAGGGACAGAGGCAGCACAGAGACCTCCTGCAGCCAGAGGTGTGCGAGGGGACTGCCCTCGGGGGGACATCAGATGTGCTCCATCCCCAAAGACTGTAGGTTCAGAACTTACAAAGGTATGGGGAGCGCTCCCCGAGTTTGGGCACAGCCCTCAAGGAGTGACTGACACCACCATGAATCCTCACCCAACCCCGCAACAGGATACAGTGGAAGAAACTGAGGCAGCTGGAGAGCATGTCGCAGAGGGACTCTGTGTCCAAGCTTGGGGTTTCCCATGGTTTCCCAAGAGCGTTTTTCATGTTACACATTTAATTCCGTATGTGTCAGGAAAAAATATACCCAGCCCTTCAAGTCCAGCATTGCATGGGTATTAAAAATGAACATATGGGCGCCTGGGTGGCTCAGTTGGTTAAGCAACTGCCTTCGGCTCAGGTCATGATCCTGGAGTCCCTGGATCGAGTCCCGCATCGGGCTCCCTGCTTGGCAGGGAGCCTGCTTCTCCCTCTCCCGCTCCCCCCTCTTGTGCTCTCTCTCTCTCTCACTCTCTCTCTCAAATAAATAAATAAAATCTTAAAAAAAAAAAAAAAAGAACATATTTTTTTGCAGCAAGGAAAATCACAAGTAAATGAGACCAGGTGGCATTGGTGACGGACCTGGGAGGGACTGAGATGCAGCGTCAACCACCCCCCATTTGCACACAGGCGGCTGCAGACCCCCGGCAAGGGGACGCGGGCTCCTGGGTGTGAGTCCATGCCAGGCTGTGTGTGGGCACTCTGGTCCGTGTGCAGCCACTCGGCATCGACGGCTGCCCCAGGCCGCTTCATGCCAGGCTCTGCGGGGAGCCAGGGACACCGAGGAGCTCACCTGCTAGACATGATGTCTGTGGTGACAGAGGGGGGTGAGCCTGAGTGCCCAAGGGCTCTCAGCCAGTGAGCTGAGGCGGGGGATTCCAGGACCAGCGCCTACACTGTTCCGGGGCAGGGGGAGAGGCTGGACTTACTCTGTGGGGCCACCCCAGAGCCTTCTAATCAGTCCTGCACTTGTCCAGCTGGGCAGGGCTGGAAGGGCCTGGAAGTCAGGATTTGTTGGGCTTTTTGTTTTGTTTTGTTTTGTTTTTTAAAGATTTTTATTTATTTATTTGACAGAGAGAGAGATAGCGAGAGCAGGAACACAAGCAGGGGGAGTGCGAGAGGGAGAAGCAGGCTTCCTGCTAAGCAGGGAGCCCGATGCGGGGCTCCATCCCAGGACCCTGGGATCATGAGCTGAGCCAAAGGCAGCCGCTTAACGACTGAGCCACCCAGGCGCCCGGGCTTTTTGTTTTTAATAGAGGTGATTGTATAAAGCAGTATAGTATAATATAATGATACAAGCTCAAAGAGCTTGTGAGCTTTGTGACAAGCTATGTGATATTGGGGCACATTACTCAGCTTCTCTGAGCATTAGCTTCCTCATCTGCAAAGTAGGGATCCCAATACCTTCCTCAGAAGGGCATTTTGAGGACAAAATGAGATAACATATGTGTATCAGTTAACGACCGACCAGGAAAAGAGTATTTATTTACACAGAGAATGTGATCCAAGGAATTAACCACGCAGGACACAGAAGAGCTGGGGGGGGGGGGCGGGGGGGACAGTGACCCAGAGATTATTGTAGCAGGAAGCCGCTTTCCATCTGGGTACACAGGGAGGAGATGGGGCTTCCAGGGCCACCTGCTGGAGGCTGGAACCAGAGAGGGCCCATCTAGGAGAGGGACAGCACAGCACAGTGAATGACTCTAATTCCTATTATTCCCTCCCTCTCTCCCTCCCTCCCTTCCTTCCTTCTTTCCTTCCTTTCTTTCTTTTTTAACTTACGACCCTGAGATCAAGACCTGAGCTGAGATCAATAGTTGGACACTTCAGGGCACCTGGATGGCTCAATTGGTTAAGCATCTGCCTTTGGCTCAGGTCATGATCCCAGGGTCCTGAGATTGAGTCCCACGTCAGGCTTCCTGCTCAGCAGGGAGTCTGCTTCTCCCTCTACACTTCCCCCCTGCTCGTGATCTCTCTCTCACTCTCTCTCTCTCTCTCAAATAGGTAAATAGAATCTTAAAAAAAAAAAAAAAAAAGTGGGACACTCCACCAACTAAGCCACCCAGGGACCCTCTCTTGTTTTCCTTTCTATTATTAAAATAATGCATGCTCAATATATTAAAACTACTTTAGTTGTAACAGAAACTCACTCAAGCCAGGTTAAACATGACAAAAAGGACTTTCATAAAATGCTACAGGGGAGTCTCTAAAATCCAAAGGCTGGACCCAGGACCAGGAAAGGTTATTGGGTGTCCGGAGCGCTCTCCTCCTGTCTCCTGCTTCTCTCCATATGTCTGCTTCATACGTGTCGTGGCACTCAGGGTCCTCAGCCCCTGACAGCTCCCAGGTTCACACTGAGTCTCCTTTCCAAATTCCTGGGGAAGGCATTCTGATTGGCCCAGCTTGGGTACCATTGCCTGTCCTGGTCCAATCATCTATGGCCAAGGGGGCGGGGTCATAGGGCTGCCAGTCACCTTGCCCACCATGCCTGGGGAGCATAGCCCATGGATTTGTGAGCTGGCCTTGCAAAACCTGTTGAAACATACAGAAAGTATTAAAATGCACCTTATTGTTGAATTGTAAAGAAATTTTTTTTAAAGATTTATTTATTTGAGAGAGAGAGAGAGTAAGCAGGGGGGAGGGGCAGAGGGAGAGAGAGAATCCCAAGCAGACTCCCCACTGAGAGAGGAGCCCCATGTGGGGTTCGATCTTGGGACCCTGAGATCATGACCTGAGCCAAAATCAAGAGTCAGCCAGCCACTCAACCAACTGAGCCACCCAGGCCCCCTGTAAAGAAATTTTTGATGTTTCTTTTCAGGTTTTTCTGTTTGGGTGGTCTCTACTATTATTTTTAACATAAATGATGCTGCAGGTAACAGCCCTCCCCCGATGTCTCCTGGGGATGAATTCCCGGAGATGGCAGCCTCCTCTACTGCACCAGCCCACTGGCCGTGGCTGACAGGGTCCCTTTACTGCCCACCACCCCCCCAGGCCATCAGTGGGCAGTAGGTGCTGGTATTTTCTCAAATGATTGTTCTTTACAAGGGGAGCCTGCATTGCGGGTTTCAGAAGGAAAAGAGGCAAGTGGGCCCCACGGCTGACTAACCCCTCTGTGGCTTTATTTTGTTTTTTGGCTTTGTGCATATTTATTTGATTAATTATTATTTGATTATCTGATTAGTTATTATTCCAGACCTCAGTAATCCATTAAGCAAAACTATACAAAGTCGAAGCTTAATTAAACGGAACTTTGACCTCAGTTGGGGGAAAAGGAGTTTATTTAACAAGAAGGTAAAATAGTTTGTGGCAGCCAGAGGGATGATGTTTTTGCTTCCCAATTTTTATTATAAGATTTTCCAAAACATAGGGAAGTTGAAAGAATTGTACAATGAACACTCATATACCCTCCATCTGGATTCAGCAAAGATTCATACTTTGGTTTACCTGTCTCTCTCTTTCTCTCTTTCTTTCTATATATATAATTAATATTAATATATTTTACATATAATACATAATATTAATATTTTATATATTTATTGTATATATTAGTATTTCCCCCCTGAGCCATTTGGAAGTAAGTGGAAGACATCATGACCCTTCACTCCCAAACGTTTCATCTCCTAAGATAAAAACATTCTCCTGCATAACTACAATGCCTTTATTATCCCCCCCAAAATGTACAATTATTCCATCATTCCATTAAGCATTTCAGAGGAACTAATTCAAATTTCAGGGAGCCCAACTGCCATTGATCAGCAATATCAAGGAATACATAATACGTGTAAAAGTACCGAGCCTGGTGCCTGGCACCCAGTAGGAACTTAGTAAACTGAGTCCACGAACTTCCATCACCACCACCTTTAAAAATACGGTAATTCCAAGCAGATTGCTTCGATGTGAGGCCACGTCAGAGCAGTGTGCCCAGGCCACCAGGGCTCCAGATGGGGCTCCCCCAACTCTCCCCAGCAGCCACAAGGGCAGACACTGAAGGCAAGAGGAAAATTGCTGGAAACAAAAGACAGAGTCACAGGGCGCTGAACTTGGCCTCAGCAGCCTCCCAGCAATGAGTGATGGCGCCAGAGAGGAGATCCGTGCCAACCAGCGTTACTCAGCCACGCCGTGGCAGACAGAGCCGGGCTCCTGGCCGGGCTCCCTCCACTTACCAGGGCAAGAGCGGGGTTTTTTTTTAATTGTTTTCAAAACAGATTTCATGTGGTCCCAAAATGAGACCATGATTGTAAATTGAAGTGTAATTAGCCTTTACGCTTTTATATTCATTAACTCTTCTCTGTTAATGATGCTAGGCTGGAGCAGAAACCCTGCATTATGAAACCACATCCAGGAAATAAAATAGTGATTTAGATAATGGCCACAATGTATTGCTACTTACACATAATTAAACAAATGCTCCATTTAAACTTGGAAACATGACTGAATGTTGATTAACCCTCGCCCGGCGATTCTGTTCGGAACTGGGGAAGGGGAGGCACCATGAGCGGGTCCGGAACGAAGTGTCGGGCCAGCCACGTCCGCCTGCCACGTCCGCCTGCCACATCTGCCTGCCACGTCCGCCTGCCACGTCCGCCTGCCACGCCTGTGTAGGGCAGGTGCAGGTCTCATGCCAGGGGGCGTGGCCACCAATGGCCATGACCATGAGAGTGATCCTGGGACCACTTCAGAAACCACCCCCCCGAGGGGAATAAGCCAGACACAGTGTGTGATTCCCCTGATATGAGGTCCCCAGAGCAGTCGAGTTCACCGAGACAGAAAGCAGAACAGTGGCTGCCAGGGGCTGGGAAAGGAGGGTGTGGGGAGGTAGTGTTTAAGGGGTACGAGTCTCAGCGTGGGGAGATGAAGAAGTTCTGCGGACGGATGGTGGTGAGGGCTGCCCAACCGTGTGAATGTGCTTCTTGCCGCTGAACTGTACCCTTAAAACAGCTAAATGGTAAATTGTATGTTATGTGTCTATGCCACAACTTTCTTGGTTTATGTAAGTCATAAAGGAGAAGAAGGAGAAGAAGAGGAGGAGGAGGAGGGAGAAGGATGCGCCCCACCCTGCTCAGCTGCCTGGCAGGCAGACCCTGAGATGGGAACCGGAAGGCAGGTGCATGGTCTGTGAGGTGACCCAGGGAAGGGAAGTGGGGAAATAAGGTAAAGAAAGGGAAGCAACCAACAAGCAGGGCATGACTGTCCCGGTCAAACTCTTCCAAAATCTAGTACCTTAGAACAGCAATAATTACTTGTTACTTCTCAAGATTTCTGTGGGTCGGGAAAGCAGACTGCAGGGATGAATGATCTCTGCTCCATAGTGTCTAGAGCCTTGGCTGGAAAACTCGGAGTCTGGGGCTGGAATCATCGGAGGGTCACTCACTCACACGTCGGGCGGCTGATGCTGGCTGTCCCCCGGGGGTCCCGTTGGCGCTGTCAGCTGAAACCCCCACATGTAGCCTCTCCAGGTGGCCTGGGCTCCTAAAACATGTGGTTAGGTTCCAAGAGCAGTCAGCAGTCATCGAGACAGACAGAGACGGAGACAGAGGCAGGGGGAAACCAGCCTCAGACGTCACGAGGCATCACTTCTGCTGCACGTCGGGAAGGTCTGCCCAGCTTCAGGGATGGTGGGATGTCAACGGCCCCCTGTGTGTGGGGGGATACACTCTGCCCCAGTCACCAGGCAAGTTTCCCTTGCGCACCAAGGGACTGGATGCGCCTCTGGGAGGTCGCCTGCCACGCTGAGACTTGCTGAATGTTCCCGGCGGGCCAGGGCTGTGCTAAGGACACAGGGATGACACCATTCACCCTGCAGTGGCTACTAGAACTACCCCCGTTCTGAAGGCTTAGAAGGTACTGGGGCGGAGACAGCCTGTCCATCCACCATCACCCCTCTTCCCCTTTTCCCAGTCTCACAGCGAGATCACACTCCCCAGCCTCCCTGCAGTTCATGTGGCCATGTGACTGACGACTCTGCCACAGAATGTGAGCCGAAGGGAGGGGTGCCCCTTCCAGGCCCGGGTCACAGGCTCCTGCATGCTTCTCCTCTTCCTGCCGGGAAGCACAACGCAACAGCCTTGGAGACACACCCGCTGAAGATGTCGGACCCTCCCTGAGCCCAGGTCCCCGAAGCACCAAAGGGAGGCGAGCCCCCCTCCTCCTTTATTTATCTCACGTCCATCCGCAACCTGGGACTCTAACTCCAGCAGCAAACACGCCCGGGCCTGTTTGTTACTGTAGCTCAGTCGGCTTGAACACAAGGGCCTTCTCTCAGATTACAGCGTCTGAAATTGCCGTGTGACCACTTCGTAACTCAAAAATGGCCAAATGTTAGCAATTTCACGTGACTCGACGGAAGGTATGGAACTGCTTCTTTTCCCCTGTGGGTAGTCCCCCACTTGTGGATGCACGTTAATTTATTTAACCAGCCCCCTTTGGATAAAAATCTGTGTTGTTTCCTTCTTTTTTTTGTCCTCAGAACTAATGCTGCAGTCAACCTTCTTCAATATTTATCATGAATTTGTACGAGTGTGTCTATCGATAGAGTCCACAAAGCGACATTGCTGCTCATTTAAGTTTGATATGCGCTGCTCAAGTTACTCTCATTTTCTAATAATTATATATGCACGTGTATTTGTGCGTGTGTGTTTAAGCAAATGCTGATGTAGGACTTACTATGTGCCAGTCACTGTTCTATGTTCTTTACAAATATTAATTTATTTAAACTTCGTAACAACCCCGTGAGGTAGGTACTATTATCCCCATTTTACAGATGGGGTAACTGAGGCCAAAAGAGGTAACTTGCCCAAGGTCACGCCACTAGTAAGTGGTGGAGGGTGGAGCTGGGATTTGATTCCAGGTATGCTGTTCCAGAAGCTTCCTTATCACCACTGTGAGGGGGAGGCTTGCCCTCAGAGGCCCCCTCAGACTCAAATGCGGCCCCTGGGCTGGGCCCTGGGAGGCCTGCTCTCTCCCCTTTCAAGAAAAGCAAACAGCAGCAGGGTCACTGCCACTGTGAGCCCTGGGCCTGCCCTGGGGTAAGGGCAGCCCGTGCTAAATAAAAAACAATTTAAAAATGAGTACCTCACAGGAGTCTTTGCCTGATCCTTTCTTCTTACTCAACACATGACTTCCTGTGTTTATTGGTCCCTGGAGTCAGACTGAGCTGAGCATGAAATCTGGCCCTGCCACCAGCAGTCTTACGCCCTTCTCTGAGACTTTGTCCTTTTGTCTAAAAAGTGCGGATAATAACTGGAGAAATAAGTGAAAGCACCGCAATTCCCCTCGCTTACCCAAGAACCCCTGACTTTCACATCAGCGCCAGCGGCCCCAGGCCCAGAACCCACAGGGGCAGCCGCTCCCAGAGACCGTGGACACGCCTGGCTTCTCAGGCCGCCCCAGGGAGGCTCCTTCTCTGACACCAAGGACCCCTCTGGACCTTCGCGTTCCCAGCACCCCCAACCCCCACAATCATGCCAGGACTAATAAAATATAAACCTAATAAGTCCCCGTCCTGTAATGGTCACTGTGGCTCTGCTGTCCGACCCAACACTGCCTGATGGTTATTGGCAGTGGCCAAGCTTCCAGAACAGAAAACCTTCAGGATGGGCATCTGGCGTTGGTTCTCTGCTCTGAGTAGATTTGCAGGCGTTAAATACGTGCTGGGGGGTGCAGAAGACTCTGCTGGTCCATGCCATGCAAGAGCGAAGTAGTCACTTAAATGCTCACCTCTAGACCCCTGCGGTCAGGGCCTGTGGCGGGGTCTGGGTGACCAAGCAGCTGCGGGCATGGCCTGTGTCAGCGGAAATAAAGAGAAGGACCGTGGCGCTGCTTGGATGCTTCTAAGTGCACCGGAAAACTTAGAAAAACAACGATGAGCTCCGGGCTTTCTAGAGCAATGTCTGAGTGAAGAGCCAAAGGTCCTCTCTACGCCTGGAGAAACCCTAGCGGCCTCTCCTCAGGGGGTGTCCTTGCAGGGGAAAAGTGATCTTCCTCAAGACCATCTCCCCCCACCGCTTACTTCTAGTTGCTTCTAGATGTACTACCAGACTCAAGACCTGGCAAGTTTCAGGGGGTTGGGTACAAGGTGTGGCCCATGAGGAGGCGCGGGGCGCACCAACGCATCACAAGATGTTGCCAGCTCGTGTCCACAGGGAAATGTGTATGACAATGGACCCGAAGTGTGGTGCATCCTAAGGGAAGGGATATAATGTTAGGTCTGGGCAAATTTATTGATGTGGGTGGGTGCGCTCCATGAGATCCTGAGTTCCTTGTGTCAGCTCAAGCAACCAGAAGTGGCTCTAAAGATTTGCTCAGCTGGTTCCTTGAGACCTGGACCCCAAAGGTAGCCTATACGGAGGGAAGCTGAGATGCCAGAATTTCTTTAGTAGAAGACAGTATTCAAAACATTCAAGAGAGGGCTTGAATGCTGAAGTAGACTTATTATTTAATACCCGTTCAACCAACCCCTCACCACATTCAGGGGGTGGACAGGGGGATTCATTAATTAATTGATCAATCGATCAATCATGATGTCCCCAAGACTGAAATAAGTGGGCAGCCTAATAAAGTCTTGATTTGTATAAAAGCAGAAAAGCTGTAGGTCTGGGAAACAGAAGTCTAACTGAAGCAAGAAAATGGAGAACTGTGACCCTCGGACTGGGCAGTTCACGGACGCAGAGCCCCTGGAATGACAAAGGCCAGATCCACTTAAGGAAGGACCCTGCTACAGAGCCCAAAGTGCATATTTCCTCCTGATTTTCTGTCAAAGGGCCCTGAAGCCACTTACCAGAGTGTGCACTGGAGAAGAGGAAATATGAAATAATTTAGGGATTATTGGATACTGGTTTGGAGTCGCCACTAATCCCAGAAGACCCAAAAGGCCACCGTGGTCCACTCAGAGCACGGGCTTCTGGAGGAATTCTGGAGATCCATGGCTGTGGAACAAACCACAACCATTTTCTTATGTCTCATTAGCTTGTGGGCCAGGAGTGCCGACAGTGCTCAGTGGGAGATTCTCTCGCTCCTCGTGCTGTCAGCCGAGGCTTGTGTTCCCTCTCTCGCTCTCTCTCTCTGTCAAATAAATAAATAAAATCTTAAAAAAAAAAAAAAAAAAAAAAAAGAATATTGCAGGAAATCACATCAGGTAATTAGGATCATTTGGCTGAGCTCCAGCTCACGTGGACCCAGTGGGTCCCAGAGCAGAGCTCAGGGTTGTTTTTCCAGCTGGGGAATGCACAGCTGGAATTGACACCTTCAGCAACCAGGCGCTCCCTACCTGGGCGGCGAGGGCTTTTATGGGAGGCAAGGCCAAATGGAAGCCCCCCCACCAAAATGGTAAAGCGGAAGCGAACCGCGTTCCCGGAGGGATGGCAGAGATCGTGCCCCACACCGGAGACGCGCGGGATGCAGGGGTGGTTATTCCCACCGCGTCCCCGTTCGACGCACCTGGGACACGTGGAGCTTGCAGGGGGGCAGGAGGCCGTGTAAACGTACTCAGGTGGTGCTTCCAACTGCAGCTGCTGTTCCAGGTGTGGCTTCTTTGCTGGAGCCGCTCGGCACATCTGGCTCCTCTTCTCTGATCAAAGCAGTTTACTTTCAGTTGGCAAGGCCAGTAATATACCTTTCCCATCCGCCTTCGGGGTCATGTCGACTACCCAGCCCCCTTTCACAAACCAGACCCCAGGGACCGGGAGAGCTTCTCCCTTCTGCAGACTATCACACCTGAGCCCCCGGACGACCACTCCCCAAGGATATCAGACAGCTGGCGGCAGGTGGATTACAGCCTGCCACCTCCGTCGTAGAAGGAGGAGAACCTCGCTCCCCTTGGCATAGACACTGATTCTGAGTACGGATTTCCTTGCCAAAAGCACCATCCGTGCACAGTTGGAAGGGAAATAAACATCACCCCAACATGAATAAAGGGGCCTTTGTGTGCCTTTGTACCCCACAGCTGCAGACCCCCAGGGGGAGCCCCGTGTAGACTTCTCCCTGAGTGCCCCCTTTATAGCCAAGAGCTGTGGCTGACTGGGCTTCAGACGGGCTGGCCGGTGATCCCTCCCCTGATCCTCCAATTTCTCCTTGGGGGCCACTTTCCCACACCGTGTCGGGCCTCACAGTATACCAACGTCTTGTCCCATAGCACCCTGGGCGGCTCAGAGGGACCCTGATGGGCCCCAGGAACCCCTGTGCCAGGGCTCGGAGGTGAGAGAGCACGGCAGCATGTTCTCTCTGCTCCTCGAGCAGAGAAGGGAAGGAGGAGCAGCTCCGGGGGAGGAGGTAGAGAGGAGGGCCTTGGTCCCTCCACCAGATAATGTTTTCTGCGTGAAGAAACTCACGGCCTCACGCCACCAAGGTCCCCTCCCTGCCCTGCCAGCCAGGCCTGCTGCCCCCGCCCCGCACCCCTCTTTGTGGGGCCTTCAGCCAAGCCCTGCCTTTTCTGTGCCTGTTTCGCTACCTGCACACAAGGGGGAAGGAAGACTCAGCCCCGAAAGCTTTTCCAGCTTCCAAATTTGCTGAGTCTCTTCTGGGAAGTATCTGGTTTGGGAGAACAGAACCTCCCCTATTAAAAAAACAAAAGCAAACAAACGACAACAAAGCAGGTGTTCCTGCCCCACGACACCTGACTCTTGGAGAGCATGGCTCCAGCCCTGGGCCAGCCCTGCAGCAGGCCCTGGGCCCTGGGCCATGTCCGAGGCCTGGAAGATGGACAGTGGTGGCTGGTGGTGGCTGGAGAATAGCAGGGCCCAGGCCAAGCAGAAGGGGGACACTTCCCCTCCAAACTTGAGGGCACGTGGTGCAGTGACATTGGAAGTAGCCCTGGCGGGGTGGCTTGGTGGGGACGCTCACCCCCCCACCAGCACGGATGAGGAAAGCCAGGCTGAGGGAAGTAAGTAACTTGTCCAAGGCACCACGGGAAGTAAGGGGTAGAGGAGCCGGGTCGGCCTGGCCCCCAATCCCTTCCCGCTGAAGGCAGTGTGGTTTCGTGGCTATGGTGGTTTCCTAGGGTTACCACCACAAAGGACCACAAAGCAGATGGTGGAGCAGCTGAAATTTACTGCCCCCACCATTCTGGAGGCCAGAAGGTTAAAATCGGGGTGTGAGCCAGGTTGATTCTTTCTGGGGGCGGGGGGCAATCTTTGTGGCCCTTGGCTCTAGAAACATCACCCCATCTCTAACGTCACTTCACACGGCGCTCTCCCCGTGTGCTCTGTGTCCAAATTCCCCCTTTCTGTGGGGACACCAGGCTCCACCAGTCATCTTGGGTTAGGGCCCAATGACTAACGGCTTCCTTACTCGAAGACAGGGTCTTTACAGAGGAAATCAAGTATTTTAACTTGAGGTGAGGCCCCGTTGAGCTGTGACTCTGGGGGGAGGGCGGGGAGGCGGGTAAGAATTGGGATTTGTGTCGTAGGTGGTGTGAGCCAGACCCCTCGTGGCCGAGCCTGGGACAAGGGGCCTCTGGCACCCAGGGCACCCCGGTGTTTCTCATCCCAGCACTCTCCAGCCCCGTAGATCATCCAAGATCCCTGGAGATCAGGCTTCCCCTGGGAAGAGTGGTCAGGGCCGCAGGGCCTCGGGCCTGACTGCCCGGTCTCTAAGCCACTCCTGTCCCTCCGCCCGCCCCAGCCCTTCTTCCCCCAGCCCCGCTGTCAGGATCTGCACTTACTCTCCACCTTCCCAGACACATAAAAGTAAATTTAAAAGACTGTATCTTGATTACCAATGCAAAGACCTGTCTCCACTCAGGTCACATTCTGAGGTACCAGGGGTCAGGATTTCAATATGAGTTGGGGGGGAGCAGAGTATGAGAGACAAATTCAACCCCTAACAGTGGCTGAGAGCCCAGATTTGCTACCTGGGCCCTGAGCGGCCCCAAATCTTGCCTGGATGGTCCCGGTGTTAAATTCACAGCAGGCTGGTCTCAGTTCATTCAGAAGGCGGACGGCCAGGCTGCCCGCTCGGAGCGGTGTCTGGGGGGAGCATGGTGGGCAATGGCAGACACCGCCCAGGAGGGTCTGATAAACCAGCCCAGCAGCTCCTGGCAAAGCAGCCCCCTCCCCACCCAGCTCTGCCCTTGCCGGGGGCCTGGCGCGGTGGGCCCCTCACAACCACCTGCAAGGTAGGGATAAACTATTCCCATTTTACAGAGGAGGAAACTGAGACTCAGAGGAGGGAATTCACCTTCCCACAGGGTCACAGCTGGCAAGTGACAGACAAGATTCAACACCTGGCAACCCGGCCCCCGAGCCTGGCCTCCCAACAACCCTCCCTCACACTCAGCTGCAGAAATGGACTACAGGGCCCGGTCCCCCTCCTGTGGGGTTGAGGACGTGGACTGATGAGCAAGCAGGAAGGGAAGAGGAGGCCCAGTGACCGGGCCCTGGACACCAGCCCCAGGCAGGACTCGGCTGCCTGCTGGATCAGGACCAGAACGGCCTCCCTAGCCCTGATGCGCCAGCCTCCCCTCCGAAGCTCAGTCTTGCCATTGTGCAGTAGAGACAGGAATTGCCAACTGTTCCGGCCGCTGAGAGGTTCCAACTCGATCCAGCGGGACAGCCCTGTGTGTCCCTGAGGGCGGGGCCTGCACCTGGGTTGTCCCCTTTGGGGCCCAGTGGAGCCTGGCAAACTGAAGGTACTTAGTGAGAGCCCAACAGTAGAATTGTGGCTTCTATAAAGGTAGATAATGAACAAAATCACAACTTTTCTAAGCTAAGGTCATACAGCCATTAACTAAACTCCAAGGAGAGACAGGACATGATGGCACAGACTTCAGACACCGTACAGGCTGTGAGGAACTCAGCTAAAAGGGGGCACCTGGGGGGCTCAGTCAGTTAAGTGTCCGACTCTTGGTTTCAGCTCAGGTTATGGTCTCAGCGTTGTGAGATCAAGCCCCGCATCAGGCTCTGTGCTCAGCGGGGCGTCCGCTTGGGATTCTCTCTCTCTCCGTCTGCCCCTCCAACCCCCTCAAATAAATAAATCAATCTTTTTTTTTTTTAAAAGAATTCACTTAAAAATTTGGGTAACTTGGGCGTCTGGGTGGCTCAGTTGGTTAAGCGACTGCCTTCGGCTCAGGTCATGACCCTGGAGTCCTGGGATCGAGTCCCACATCGGGCTCCCGGCTCGGCGGGGTGTCTGCTTCTCCCTCTGCCCCTCCCCCCTCTCATGTGCTCTCTCTCATTCTCTCTCTCAAATAAATAAATAAATAAAATCTTTAAAAAAAAATTTGGGTAACTTGCTAAAGGTGAAGTGTGAGCTAGTGTGAGGTATAGAATCCCCAGGAGCCACAGACACAGGGGAATTCCTACCCACTCACAGGCTCACCTCCAACACTTCACCTGATGCTCACAAGAAAGACTGGGGGCAGGGCAAGAGGCCTCCTAGATCACCAGTCACCATGGAAAAGACACAAAGCCTTTTCCACTCTCTTCCCTATGGAACAAGAGCCTTAAGTAGCTGAGAACAGAGCAGGAAAACCCCCCAGACCTATTACAGTTGGGGGAATCAAACACAAAAACCCTCCAACTCTGAGGGAGGAGTAGAAATACATCCTGGGAGGGGCGCCTGGCTCAGTCAGTGAAGCATGTGACTCTTGAGGTCATGAGTTCCAGCCCCATGCTGGGTGTAGAGATTACTTAAAATAATAATAATAAAAATAAATAGAAGAAATAAATACATTCTCGGGGCGCTTGGGTGGCTCAGTCATTAAGCGTCTGCCTTCGGCTCAGGTCATGATCCCAGGGTCCTGGGATCGAGCCCCGCATCGGGCTCCCTGCTCTGCGGAGAGCCTGCTTCTCCCTCTCCCACTCCCCCTGCTTGTGTTCCCTCTCTCTGTCAAATAAATAAAATCTTTAAAAAAAAAAAAAGAAAGAAATACATTCTCAGCATAGAACATTAGAAAGTGAAATGATAGCCTGCAGAATGGGAGAAGACATATGCAAGTCACATATCTGATAAGGGATTAATATCAAGAATGTACATTTACGTGTGTGTGTGTGTGTGTGTATAAAACCGACCTCAACAACAAAAAAACCAAACACCCAATTCAAAAATGGGCAAAGGACTTGAAAAGACAATTCTCCCAAGAAGATATACACACGGCTGATAAGCACGTGAAGAGATGCTCAACATTATTAATCATTAGGGAAATGCAAATCAAAATTACAATGAGAGGGGCGCCTGGATGGCTCAGTCAGTTAAGCATCTGCCTTCGGCTCAGGTCATGATCCCAACATCCTGGGATCGAGTCCTGCATCGGGCTCCCTGCTCTTGGGGAGCCTGCTTCTCCCTCTCCCGCTCCCCCTGCTTGTGTTCCCTCTCTCGCTGTGTCTCTCTCTGTCAAATAAATAAATAAATAAATAAATAATCTTTTAAAAAATAAAATAAAATAAAATAAACAAAATAGCCCAGAAAATAACAAGTGTTGTTCAGGAAGCGGAGAAACTGGGACACCTGTGCATGGCTGGTGGAAATGTAAAATGGCGCAGCCACTGTGGAGGAGGTATAGTGGTTCCTCAAATAATTAAACGTAGAATTGCCATATGATCCCACAATTCCACTTTGGGGTATGCTCAACAGAACGGAAAGCAGGGACTTGAAGACGTGTTCATACGTACTCACGCAGCATCATTCACAACAGCTAAAAGGCGGGGTCGAACGGGTCCCGGGAAGGCTTTCCAGGTCTGCCAATCTGTGGATCTTCAACTGCCTTGGAAAATGGGACCCTGAGGACCATCTGATGTGGTCCAGCCTTGGCCACGTCATAACAGTGTGGCCCGGACGTCAATATCTGAGAACCCACTCACAAATCCCGCCGACTGCACTAGTATTTGCCTAATGTTACTGATAATATATTAATTACATGGACATATTTCAGAAGGTGTTATGGGTTGAATTGTGTCCCCCCAAAAGATATGTTGAAGTCCTAACCCCCAGTACCTGGGGATGTGGCCTCACTTGGGGAGAGTCCTTGCCGATGTAACCGGGTTAAGGTGAGGTCACTGGTGTGGTCCCTAATCCAATATGACCGCTGTCCTCATAAGAAGGGGGGGAGTCTCACTCGGGAAGATGGAAGATGGCCGCGTGACGACAAGTGGCAGGGAGTGGAGCCACAAGCCAAGAAACCCAGGACTGTCACCACCTGCAGAGGCTGAGGCGGGAAGGGCTCTACAGGAGTCTCAGAGGGAGCACGGCCTTGCTGACCCCTTGATTTCAGACCTCTGGCCTCCAGAACTGTGAGAAAATTAATTTCTGTTGTTTGTGGTATTTTCTGACGGCAGCCCTGGGAAACACAGCAGGCCACAGGAAAATTAGCACCAGTCTGCCATTAAACCTCAGATAACGGGAAAGACCGTGTTGTTGTGCGTGTGTCTACAACGTGTGAGCCCCCCCAGCCCCCGCAGCCGTGCTGCCCTTCCCGCCCTCCCTGACCTCCTGGCCTGGCCAGGCCTCCCGACGCCTCCGGGCCCACCAACATGCCACTTCTCCGGCCACAGACCATCCACCCCGGCAGCCACCATCCCGCTAGCTACTTCCAAATCTCTGCAACATCTTTGGAAATGCTCTTTCTGCCTCAAGGGAGGGCTTCTGTGGGGGTGGGAGTCGGCGATCCAAGCACAAGGGCAGGATAAGGGCCAAGAAGAGCCCATGTCTTCGAAAGTCCAAGCAACCCCACTCAGGGGAGTTTCCTGGGGATGTGCAGCTGGGAGCCAGCCTCACCAGGACAGTCTCGGGGGACCTCCCTCCCCAACAGATGTGGGAGCTGACCTGAAGCAGATGAGCACACTCGGGACACAGGAGGGAGGCGGGGGCAGGGGGTGTGTGGAGATGCCCCGGTGGGAGAAGCCCTCCTAGACAGTCCTGCGCAGGCTCTGCCTGGGAGAGACCCCTGCTCCCGCTGTCTCTAACCCTCCCTTCCTGCCCCCCAATGTCTTCTGGCTCAGTGCCTCTCACTCTTTGTCAAATGAGTTCACCAATCTGGAAGGCAGGTTCACGGAGAGCTTCAGAGCTAGGAAAGGTCTAGAAGAGGGTCCGGGCCAGTGGGAAAACAGCATGAAGTCAAGAGGCTAGGCTCTCTTGAACCTGGAGTTCAGATACGTGTCTTATGTGCACATGTGTGAGTGGTTATGTGTGTGTGAGAATACGTGCCCATGCATCCATACACATGCACATTTGTGCACGTGGACACGTGTGTGTGCATGCATGCATGTGTGTGTGTGTGTGTGTGTGTGTTTGGGACAGGAGCCGAGGAGCTCCATAAGCCAACTAGGTCCACCTCAGATAGCTTTCCTCCCCCAAACTTTTTGCCCAGGAAATGTAATTAATTTAAACACTATCCCACCTCCTTTCTCTCCCCCAGTCACTACTGATCACAACAACCCCGGCCTCTGGTCCTCTGTTTGGAAAGTCTTTTTCAGCCTGGTGCTCTCCAGCTCATGACCAACTTCCAGGTAGAGTAAAGGATTAAATGGAAGGCACAATAAGAAGTGAAACAATTAGAATTTCTGCCTCATTATCATGGTAATCTTATCAGTCGGATAATGAGGTATTAATGGAGATTTAATGTGCATCTCATAACAGAATCCCTTGGAGAAAACACACAGGGAAATTGCTGTAAATCCACTTAATGATGGAGAAGTCCCAAAACACCATATTCCAAAGGATGAAAAATGCAGGATGCAAATGAGAAAGAATCAAGGTCAATAACACCACGGGGACGGGCCTAATGGCAGATTTGGAGATATATGTAATAAAAATTGCATGTTGCTTTTAAACCTCACCCTCTGTTTTCAAATGTGCATCCCTAGTAATGAAACACAGAAGTGCAGCCAGAATGATTTGTATGTTTTAGAAACCATAGGGGGGATGGAAAAATGTCTCACAACCCATCAGGCCCCCCGAGGGGAGCCATGGGAAATGGGGTGTTTTACCGAGAGGCTTCCAAGGGAAGGGGGGGCAGAGGAAGAGCCCTTTGGTTGGCAGAGGGGGAAGCAGCCTATGTGAGTTCAAGGTCATTTGGGAAACATGCGCGCATTTACTCTCGCTCCTTCATTCCGCCGTTTGTCGGCTGACCACAGGCAACTCAGAAAGATGAAGGCCACAGTCGGATACAAGCCAAAAATAAGAACCCTCATTCAGAAAGCACCTACTCTGTGTCACGCATGGCGTTACTGAAATGCCATCCACGGACGATCTCGTTTAATTCCAACAGCAACCCTGGGACATGGAAACTATTAATATCCCCATTCCTCAGATGAGAAACTGAGGCTCAGAGAAATGAAGTGAGTGTCTCAAGCTGCATCGTGGCCTGAACATCACCACTACTGTATTAGGTTGAACCATACGAAACTGCCCATGTTTGACTGGGATCCACAAAGAGGGTGATCTCATTCGGTTCAGGCTAATCTTTTACTCTGTGGCTAGGGACCCTTTCTAAGATACGGAAGCCTCTGAACAAGGCAGACAGAGGGACAGAAACAGTGCACTGAGCCGAGTTGCAGAATCCGAGGGTCTGTGGCCTCACAGAGGACCAGGGACAAGAACCTGCCACAGCCCCTGGACTCCTATTTCCCACATCCGCTCTGGGGATTCAGCGAGTGGGTGCTGAGTACATGGAAAGGAAGCCCCAAAACACTCATCCCGTAAGTTAAAAGCACTTCGTGAATTGGAAAATGCTAAGCAAACGTTGGCTGTTTGGTTCTTATAATTTATTGGTGATAATAAATAACCTTAGGGCTTCCCAGACATTTGGATAATGGACTGAAGATAAAGCTAGCTCTATTTTTCACTTATTTTAGGCCACGTAGATAAGGAGAGTTTTGTGGGGCTCTGAGCACAGAGTGACTAACTGTCCGGGTTTGCCTGGAACTGTCTCGGTTTTAGTCCTGAAAATCCCACATCCCGGGAAACCCCTCGGTCCTGGGCAAATTGAGACAGTTGGTGGTCACTGTGCCCCAGAAGGACAGCTGGACTCCCGGGGTCATGGTTGGGAGGCGTCAGGCCCGTTCCATCCAGCACTGGGCGGGCAAGCAGCCCGGTGTACTGAGGCAGAATGGGAGGGCAGAGAAGGCCCTTCCCACAGAGCTACGGTCTGAGCTCTGGAACAGCCCCTGAACATCTGTCACCTCCTTATTCCTCAGGAACCCTGACAGCCAGAGGGTCATGAACCCACTTCACAGATGAGGAAACTGAGACGCGGGCTGGTGCAGGGACTTGCCCAAAGTCCCAAGTAGCCCGTGAGCGTCCAAAGGGCAGAAGAAGAACAAGACCCGGCTGGAGGGTGGAAAAGGGCCCCAGAGAAGAGGTCAGTCGCAACCAGGGAGAAGGCGGGTATTAGGCAACATTTCTGGAGTCTTACAGCTGTGTTCCGTTTAATCACAGACGGCAAATTGAATGATGTTAAGACAGTGTTGCCTCTTTGAATTTCCCCCAGGTCCTTTTTAATGAATAAATAGGCATGATTTGTAATTAGCTTATCCATTGTGCGAATCTTCTAGAGCACCTGAAGTGAGTTAAACATGCCCCCTGCAATCTCGTCAACAATATTAATTCGCTCCGCGAACCTTTCCTCCTGGTCCACCATGCGTGCGACCGAATGATCACATATTCCTCTGCGGTGGACATATTGAGAAAAATTGGGATTTTTCGGCCTGGAAAATGAAGACACAGTGTCCTCATCAGTCCTGCCTCCCAGGGTGGGATTTGGAAGCGACAAGTTTGGTTTGTTTTCATCAGCAAACACTAGATAACCCGCAAAACACTCTCCCACCTTTAAAATTCCCACAGCCACTGGCTCGAAAAGCTTCTGGTCATTAACACCGCCTCACCGAGGGGCCCGAGGCAGGGGCCAGCGGTTGTCACCAACCCGGGCTGCCTTTCTTTGGAGCGAGCTGTCATCTGTTTGCGGGGGCTGCCCGGTCCCCGCCCGCCGCCGCTGTTTGAGTCCACTAACTCCTGCCAAGCTAACGGGCGGCCTGTATCATTTATCCTGTAATTGGGGCTGCTTGTCACGAGTTTTGCCTGATTTCCGTGCTAACCACGTGGCCGCTGCTGAAATTCCAAATCCTAACATTTCCCGGCTCAGAGCTGGTGGGAGGGCCCCTCGGCCCAGGTAGCGTTCTTGATTGCCTCCACATTTTCCAGCAAAGGGGTTTCCATTCATCTTCATCATGGGCTCAATCTGTGCTCAGAGAGGAGGCGGCCGCCCTGGTGGGTCCTCTCCACCCAGTCACCTGGAGGCTCTCTCTCATCTGTTCCTCTGCGTTCACGGCCGCATTTATATTCCGCCTGCCCTGCTGCTTTCTCAGGGGTCCGCGAGGGGTCCCCAGCAACCAGGCCCTCTCCCCCCACCCCGGGCCCTGCATGGGAATCCAGGTGCCAGCCTGTTACAACAAAGGAGGAGGCGAAGGTCACCCCTTCTTCTGAACAAGGAGAATGGGGAGGTGGAGATGCTCCCTCTGTCCTTGCCGTGGCCTTGACACTGGGGAGTGGACCTAGCTGTGTGTGGGGAAGCGGGGAGGTCGGCTTTCCGTGCTCCAGAGAATCCTATTCAGCCCGATCTGCTGGTGTGCGCTGGGTGCCAGGCTTCATGCTGGGTACTAGGGAGGCCACCTGTGTCCAGCCCTGCCCTGGAGAGGATCACAGGCACAGGAGAAGTGCACAGCAGGATCAGGATAATAAAGAACTATCATGGGTACCATCCTCTACAGTTGGCAAAACTCCTTCTGCTTCCACCCCCTGGGAGGGGCCCCCACCCCCAATCCTGCTGGGCTGATATTTTGCAGAGGGGCAGACAGGACCCCTCAGTAGCTAAAAACAAGGACTTGGGAATCCTCTAGGCCTGGATCAGATCCTAGTTCAGCCATTTATTTTCTACGTGGCTTTATACAAACCACCTCACCACTCCGAGCCTCAGCTTCCTCATCTGTAAAATGGGGCTCATTATACTACCCAGCTTCTGTGAAATAACGTGTATAAAGCACTCAGCTCTGTGCCTGGCACATGAAAATGGTCCTAGAACTCGAGGCATTATTGTGACTAATAATATGCACACCCTTGGTGGCACCTTCGTGAAGGATGGGGCCTGAGGGTCCCCACAGTTTGAGAACTAGACTGTCCAGCGAGGTCATCTAGCCCAGGAGCCTGTCAGAGCTGGGCTCAAGTCCTGACCTGGTTCCTCACTGGCTATGTGACTCAGGGCTGCTGGCTCATCTATGAAATGGGGATGACCTTGCCATTAGGTTGCTATAGAAACACTTCCTAGGGGCGCCTGGCTGGCTCACTTGGTGGAGCATGCGACTCTTGATCTCGGGGCTGTGAGTTTGAGCCCCACGCCAGGTGTACAGACTACTTTTAAAAAAAGGAAAAAAGGGGCGCCTGGGTGGCTCAGTTGGTTAAGCGACTGCCTTCGGCTCAGGTCATGATCCCAGGGTCCTGGGATCGAGTCCCACATCAGGCTCCCGGCTCGGCGGGGAGCCTGCTTCTCCCTCTGACCCTCTCCTCTCTCATGCTGTTTCTCTCTCGCTCGCTCTCTAATAAATAAATAAATAAAATCTTAAAAAAAAAAAAAAAAAGAGCATTAAAAAAATAAATAAAAAAAGGGAAAAAAAAACCTTTGTATATTGAGAAAAATGGTTATTGTTTGCTATAACATAGGGTGGGCAAGGAGGAACGTGGTGTACGTGTGTCGAGTGGGAGGGGGCATGCATGAGTCCCGGCGTCTGTCTAGAGCTGTCCCAGTAAAGAGTTGGGGCACTGGTTGGTGTTTCCCGTGTCCAGGAACCTACCCACTCTCCTGGCCATCCTGACCCCTCCTCCAGAAGGGCCTGACCGGGCCTTCACCAGGAAGCCTTTTCAGCCAATGGTGTGTACCTGTCCTTGGCCACAAGATGTCACCCAAGGAACAGCAAAGCAGGGGCCTGGGAGGAAACCGGCCAGCCCAACAGCAACCCAGGAAACCGCAAGTCCCAGCCCTTCTCACATGGCCCCTGCCCCGGGGAAGCCTCAGAAGAGCCAGCAAAGACGGGCATGCTGCGGTGAGTTCAAATCCCAGACTTCCTGCAGGCTGGGACACTGTTGTCCCAGAGAACACTGGTTTGTAGCTCCCACCCCAAATTAATAAATAGGTATGATAATCCCCACTACACAGAGTAGGATTAAAGAGTGCCTGGGGAGCAAGGGTCAGGAGAGGGTGGTGCAAACGGACAACCGAACTTGGGTGTGAGTGGGCTGCCACTGGGCCTGGCGCTCAGCAGGGTACCTGACATCCTCCATCCCCATCCTGTGCTTGGTAAGGTGTGGGGGGCACACACCTGAGAGGCAACACTGTGGCATATCCTCTGCCCCTCAGGGCATCCCCAGGCTCCCTCTTCCTGGTGACTCCATCTCCCTGGTGGTTCAGCTCCACGTGGCCCAGCAGGGCCCATACCAATTCTTTGCGTGGCAGCCACCTGGCACCTGGATCTGGAATAGGGAAGAAGTGGGAGGAAGGGCATGACCCCCGCCCTGGCGCCCCTGGGGCAGCCCCAAGTGAACCACCCCAGTGGTGGGCAGGCTGCAGCCTGGAACCCGGGGACCCCGTGCCCAGCCAGGGGTGCGCAGCTGGAGACATTGAGGGCCAGCCAGATGCCCTGGTGTCTCCAGACCTGAGGACCAGCTGCAGCTGGAGAACCCAGGGATCCTGGATCCCCGGCCTGAGCCCGCAGGGCCCGCAGACCTTGACCCTGGCCCGGAGGCTGAGCATACAGTCTAAGTTCCTTGCAGACGGGACTTGGTATGACCGTGCCCACACTTTGCTGGGTACAAGGCTCCTTATCAGTTCCTCCACCAGCTGGGGCTACAGAGGTGGAGGCCAAGGGCTTTGGGGCAAGGTGCCTTCCCAGAGGATGTGAAGGTAGGGGAGGGAGAGCCCCTGTCCTACAGGGGCTGAATTTGGGAAGAAAAAATAGTGAAATCTCCCTGCCAAGGAGCTACTATGGTCTGTCCTCTCTTCCACCCCCATCTGCAGACATTTGGGGACACCTGCCATTTGGGGTGGGACAGTCCCTGGAGAGCATGGGTTCCGGGGCGATCAGTGCTTTGCAGAGAAGTGTACAGGGGATGAGGCCTCACTGGGGACAGAGGGAAGGATGGGGGCTCCTGGGGGGGGTCTGCCGTCCTCCCTTTGAAGCTGGATTGGTAGGGAGAGGCGTTGAAACCGGAGGGCTCAGTAAGGGCAGACAGAGGCTTACAGGCAGGCGAAGGATGACAGTTGGGGGCAGAGGTAAGCGTTTTGAGGCCCCGGTGGGAGCTGGAGAAGGACAGAAGCATAAGGCTGAAAAGTAGGTCGGAACCAAAATAGAAGAAAGAAGATTTTAGGCAGAAGAGGAATCTGATCAGACTTGATCAATTCTAAGGGCACCTAGGAGAAAGGGCGAGAGGGAGGCGGTTGTGAGAACAGAGCTGGGGAAAAGCGGCCGTGGGGGTGGAGGCACACTCCGGAGAAGCCGCTCAGGAGGTCTGGGCGATACAGAGATGGGGGCAGCGAAGAAGAACCCCAGAGGCAGGACCGCAGGGCACGAACCAACTCAAGTATCCAAATCCGGAAGGTTTTAAGCTGCAGAAACTGTTCCACTATGGTTAGTATTCACGATCACAGCACAACAGATGTAGGTTCACAATGGAGCCTTTCAGTTAAAACTGGGTTCCCTTCGAGTGGTTTCTGTGCTCCTCGGCTGACCGTGCCTGGAATGCCTAGGGGCCTAGCCAGGGCTGGCCCCTTTCCGTGACCTCCACAGTGTCCTGCGCTTTAGCTCCAGCCCTCAGTTAGATGACAGCACAGGAGAACTATTTCAAGATTTTATATATATAATCGTAATATACATGTGACCAAACCAGAGACTGGAAGAGTCATTGAGGTAATAGAGCCCAATTCAGGAAGGGGTCACCTGCCTCAGGTCTGGTTAGAGGCAAAGCTAAGATGGGAACCGTCTTCAGGCTCCCGCACCAGGTACTACGACCAGACACCACTCCACACCGTGGCTTTTAGGGAGGTGGCAGGAGTCTTCCAGGGAGGGGGAAAAAACCCTCTTGGGGCTGGTGGGTGTGGTCCAGCCTTGCGGTGGGGGAGGTGCTGGAAGGAGGCCCTTATCGCCTTCCCTTTGTGTCGTCTGGCCCGTTCCTACCCACTTGCCTCCTTCCCCTTCCTCAGACTCACTCCCCACTAGCTCCCCCAGCGCGGCCCCTGTCACTAGCGTGACCACAAAAGAGGGAACACGGGGTTGTTGGTGATCAAGAAGTGAGGTGAGCAGGAGGGAGGAAAATAAATCCAGGACTTGGAATCCACAAAGTGATGGAGGGGAACCAAAATAGGGGATGAGGGAAGCAAAGGTTCTCTCGCTGTCAGCAGGGCCAGGCCCAGGCTGCTTTTTGGAAGAAGCTAAGTCAGAAGCCAGGGGCTGCTGGAACCAATGCTGTCATCTCACACGGGGACACCAGTTCCGAAGGGAAAACAAAACACAACAGAAATGGAAGAGACACGTTGAAAGCGAAGAAAACAGGAGGATTAGATAAATATCTTTTCATAGCAAAACTTGAACACTGAGATCCTCTGGGGATGTTTAGCCATTTGAGGTTTGGGGAAGAGAGTTTTTACATAACCACACGGGTTATAAAGAAAACACTTGGGCTTAAGCAAATAAAAAGAGCCATCCTTAGAGGATAAATTGGACTGGCTGTCTGGCAAAAGTTCTCCTTTAAAAGAGCCTGCCTTCCTCACACCTGTTACCCTTGCAGGACTTGGAGCCAAGCCTTCAGGAATTGAACACCTTTTGCAGTGGATCCCAAATTTTAGCGAGCATCAGAGTCAGATGGGGAGCTTGCTAGGAATGCAGATTGCTGGGCCCTCCCCCAGAAATTCTGATTCAGGGGCTATGGGGTGCAATCGCAAGCTTACGGACATCCCCAGGTGGGTGGTGCAGATGGGCCACTGGTTCATGCTTTGTGAAATGCTCTCTGGGCGCTTCTCAAACTTCCCTGTCACCTGGAAGACTTACTTTTGTTTTTATAGAAGATACTTTTAATTATTAAAAATTATAAAGACTGTATATGATTTGGAAATAAGACTACCACATGACGGCCAAATAAGAATCGTCCGGGGGGGGGTGCCTGGGTGGCTCAGTCGGTTAAGCGGCTGCCTTCGGCTCAGGTCATGATCCCAGGGTCCTGGGATCGAGCCCCGCATCAGGCTCCCTGCTCAGCGGAGAGCCTGCTTCTCCCTTTCCCTCTGCCTGCCGCTCTGCCTATTTGTGCTCTCTGTCAAATAATAAATTAAAAAAAAAAAAAAAAAGAATCGTCCAGGGGCGCCTGGGTGGCTCAGTAATTAACCATCTGCCTTCAGCTCAGGTCATGATCCCAGGGTCCTGGGATCAAGCCCCACACTGGGCTCCTGGCTCAGCGAGGAGCCTGCTTCTCCCTCTCCCTCTGCCTCTCTCCCTGCTCATGCTCTATCTCTGTGTCTCAAATGAATAAATAAAATCTTTAAAAAAAAAAAAAAAGAATCGTCCATCCCATGCCTTTGGTCACTCAGAAATAAAATGTTACCAGCTAGGACTGTGGTTGCTGGTCACCTTCCATTGTTTATATCTGTGAGTTCACCATAGTCTGCTTCCCCTTCCCTATAAATTCCAGACCCTTCTTCATATGCCCACAGGCCCCATCTCTGAGACCTGCCTGGAATAACGATATACTGTGCCATGTCGTCTTTTGACTGACATCACCCCCTTGCATGCTTCACTATTCCCTCATTGCCACATCTCCTCTGTTGCTGGAGAAAATGCTGTGACTGGGTGTTTTTCTTCCACCTATCTCATGATGGGGTCCTGACCACTTGCCCTGGTAAAGGCACATGATTCAGAGATCTTCCGAGAACCAAGCTGCCAACTTTTTCAGACTCATGTCTGAAACACTGATCAAGTACCTGTAATACAGGTCTTTGAAAGGTGGCTTCTACGTTTCCTTTTTTAAAATTTAATCTTTGGTCTTCTCCTGACTCTCAAGCCCAGATAGCCTAGAGCCAGGATGTAAAGGATGTAAAGATGCCTGGTTCCATCCTCAATAAATTCGTATTTACAAACAAGAGTACCAGGTGATTCTCAAGAGGGAAGTTTGGAAAACAATGGTTTACAGAACTCCCTAGGGCACAATTTTGGGTCCCACTCCTGGAGATTATAATTCATTTGGTCAGAGTCAGGACAGATCCCGACTGAATTCCCCAGGAATGACTAAGAAACATCAGCGGCTACATATATGAATCAACAGCCCTGGTTACAAAACTTCTGTCAATTAAGAGGGGTAAGGAAAGCTGAGGTGAAAATGTCCTCTTTTAAAAAATCACATCAAAAGGGGTGCCTGGCTGGCTCAGTCGGTGGAGCATGCAACTCTTGATCCCAGAGTCGTGAGGTCAAGCCCGTCCGGCATAGAGATGACTTTAAAAAAAATCACATCAGATACTCTTTTCACAGGAACATAAAATTTAATGGTTTCGGCCAGCAATATGCTGAATTCCTAGTTAACAGAAATAAGTCTACTGTGGTTTTCATGTTCAGCATCTACAACAGGTTCAATGACTTGGAACTGAGAGCTATTCCCACATGTGGAAGATGTTTTCAGGATCCCCACAGCCAGAGATTTTTCTGGTCTCTTTGGTCAATTTTTTTTTTTTGAAGTCTATGTACTGCATTTTGGTACCCCAAGAAGATGGAAAAGGATTCTTCTGGAATGAAATGACTGAAGCAAAAGCTCTTTAATGAATCCTTACATCTCTAGGCAGAGGACACATTTATAGCCAAGAAGCGCTTCTGAGAAATGATCTCACTTCTCAGGATCGTGACACATCTTACAGGCAGCACTACAGGGAAGCCTAGCTCAACAGTGACACAGCTCAGCATCCTTCGGCAAAGGCTACGGAGCCACTTACTGGGAGACCGGGGTTGAGTGGGTAAAATATAACAGGAGTCCAAGCACATAGGTAATGCCAAGTTGGCAAGAAAAGTTGAATTCTATTTTCAGTTTTAGGCAAGTGATAGCATTGATTTTAATATTGAACAGACTGAATGAAAATGGAGCCCTAATCAAATTTTTAATGTCTCCTTCTAAATGAAGTGCAATCAATATAGGGAAAGCACCCTTCCACCAGTGAGGGAAGCCTGCAGAGTGAGCTTGTGACAAGGACTCCTTGTCTGATAGCACCTCCCCTCAGCTGAAAAGATTAATAAAGGCTTCAGTGAATACCGTGATGGGGACTTCTGTTCGCAGAACTAAGGCTGATGAGTAGCTACCAAATACAAGGGTCAGAAACAAACTGTGAAACCAGTCAATGTTCACCATCGCCTTAGCAACCACGAGTTCATGCTCATTCCTTCCTGGACCACACTTAACAAATATCCTTAGACGTTCAGGAGAAAAAGACAAGTGTGAATTCATGCAGAAATTAGTAATATTTGAAGTCAAAGAAACTTTCAGAACTGCTTCTGCGTATAAAATAGATGATGGAAACATAAAATCCAGTGAATTCAACTGCTCTCCCTTTTTAATCAGCTTTACAGAACGATACCATACATCAGTCATCACATTAGAAGACAGGAGGAGCTTCCTGTACATATACAAGATTGTGCAAGCTCATTAGCTGAGGCTTATAGAAGGTTTAATCAGTTTCAAGAGGAGAGGCAGTACAACGCTTTTTAATACAGGTGAAGCACAAGAATACGGTAAACAAGACAGAGTATCAGCTCAGCAGAGGTGAATTCTTACGGCGTGTGGCTGCTGCCCATACTATCTGCCACGAACCCGGTAGAGAGGACTTCCTCCCTCTTGAACTTAACCTTTGCTGAGTGCAGGCCTGTGGGACACACCAGCTCCACGGTGACTCCACACCAACCATGACACTAAGCAAACTATGTTTTCCTTTCTCCGAGTGTTCTCAGGAGGAATAAAGCGATTCCTGGTCATCCCACTTCTTGGGTGACCTACATTCTAAAATACATTAAGTATTAATCTGGCAAAGTTCTCAAGCATTTTGGCATTCAAAATATCTCAAATGTCTCATCACTGTTAACCTACTAAAAATTCTTTGAGCTTCAACAAGATTGTTTCTGATCTCCCTGCCCCAATGATGGCAATTGCATACAGAGTAAATCCACTAGACTTAAAAGAACTAAAAAGACAGCAAATACAGACTTTTCCTTAAACAAATAAAGCAGGAATGGAGAGGCAGGAAGAGAAAGTCTAAGACACACATGGAGGAAGCTAACCCCACTATATTTCTATCACTTCTACGTAATCCACTAATAATTTTGAGCAAGTGTGGTCCAACTTCCCCTTTCCACACCCAATCACATCAGAGAGAGGAATCTTTAAATTTAGTCTCCCCCATTTTAATTATGTAGTTGACCTTTACTTGGCCCAAACTGGAATCCCCATGGCAGGCAACGCGACAGAGGTGCTGGATGGGCACGCGCAGTCGGCTACACGGTCTCAGCACAGCCTGGCCACTGTCTGGGCCCGGTTTCTGTTCTCTTGCTCATGCACCTCAGCAACACGTATACTGAAAGTCCGTGTTAAACAAAGGCTTCCAGGACACAACAGGAAAAGAAAAACCATGCAACACGTCTATTCTCAATCCCTCACAAAGCCTAATTCTCTTACTACAGCGATTTAATATCTGCATTTAAAAAAGGCTTTCATCAGCAGGTTTTTAAAAGAAAAATCAGAAGAAAGCAATTACTGTGGCTGAGATGTGAACTAAAGTGGAGAAAGCAAACAAAACGTTAACCAGGTTTTAAAAAAAAACAATTTCAAAAGGAAACACAATCTTCAATCTGTATTCCTATTACCTAACCGTCTCCAGAAGCAGAATATTAACACAAAACACAAACTCATTTCTCATTTGAGAAGTTAACTGCGTAAGATTTCAGTGAACTGAGCCACTCTCTCTCCATTTAACATTATCGTTGCAAATTCCATGTCATAATCAATGGCTACTGAATGTCTCCTGTGGGTGATTTTACACTTTTGCACTAATCCTTCATACAAAACAGGTACTGGAAGTGTGGTAAGAACCGAGGAACAACCGTTCCTCCTTCCTGAAGGAGCGAAATCCAATCACTGGCTGGCTCACGCCCTACCACGGCCATGCGTTACCAATTCCTCAATTCGGAGATTGGCACCGTAACGAGTCATGATGCCACATGAAACCGGCAATGGGGAATGCTGGTTTGTCCATGCTCCTAACCGGGTTTCCAGCGGGAAACTTCGCTGCTCCTTAAACAGCGGGGCTGCGCTGCCGCACCTGAGGCGAGACCCACGCCCCTGCCTGTCTCCGGCGTCGTCTGGTGCCAGGTCTGTGGGCTTCTACCCTCACCACTGGCTCTAGCGCTGCTCGGCCCTTACCTCCTGCCTCCAGCGCAGCCCGAAATCCCCCAACTCACCACCTTCTCCTCCCCAGGAAAGAGCCCTGTGCCACGTCCACAGCTTCGCATTTATTTCCACAGTGATAACACAGCAGAGATGGAGAACCATTTGGAGAAAAAAATCTCTATGAAATCCTATAATAATGCATTCCAACTATTCCGAGTCTTCTACTGACTTAACATTTATTGAATCAAATGCTGAAGTAAATGGACTCCCCCTCGGGTCTTAGAAATCGTGTCAGACTGTTCTTCTCATAAAGTGTTTAGGATAGGATTGGACAATCTAATATGCAGGCAAGTTTGACAGTTACAGCCCCTGAAGCGCAGGACTCTACACAGACTGCTTGACCTAACATCCCAAAGGACATTTTGTAGTACTAGTTTAATTCTGATCTCTCCCTAAAAGGCAGAAACCACATCCCACACTCCTATGCAACTTGTCATTTTGGTATTTTAAAATAAATGAATGAGAAGAGGTGGAGGCATAAAGAAAATCCGGCCTCTTTAGGCACAATTAAACACAGAGGTCTTGGAGAGAAGACAGCCTCTGTATTCATCTGCTCAAGGTTGTTTGTCACAGTTCCCTTAAAAACGCCTAGAAATGCTGCCTGCAACAAGGGACTCAAAGTATGGGGCCGGGTGTGTTATAAAAGCAGCTCACCATGTTTAGGAAACATACAAAGTGAAACCAGTCAGTCGTGACTTAGGTACGAGACTTGTGCTTGAAGCTTTGGTGTGCCTCCTTGGCCAATTTCTCAGACACCAAAACCCACTCCTGATTACCAATATACAATCAAACCAAAATACTGAAACATAGACTTTTGTTCAGAAGAGGGAAATAAAGGCACAGAAACCTGCCAAAATAGACTTTTTTCCATAAGAATAATATGGTTGATTAAAATAGTTTATCACTAGTAAAACTTGTATCACTAGAGCAGACAATACAAATTAGTTTTTAAAAAAAATGACATTCACTGAATTCCTGGTCTGTCATTCAATGTGAATAATCATCAAAAATATATTACAATCGAAGGTTTGAAAGGAGTTCTGTTTGGGGTTTCTACACTGTGTTCAGTATTTCAGATAAGAAGAACCACAGTAACGTATCAGGTGTCTATCGTTCCTTTGTACACAATGCATGGCGATTAAAGGGTCTACCTCCTTCCTCCTGCAGGCTCGAAGACGTCTGTGGTGAGGAATGTCTAAGTGATTGTTATACCCCTCATCAAAGGCAGCCTTGTGCATCAAACTCCACACCTAGAAAGTTCAAGAAACTGTTTTCCACTTTAATTAATATTTCTGTGTACTTGTTGCTTTGAAGCTCAGCTTAAACCTTGTCCAGGAAACCATTTCACAAGAGGGTACGTCACAACCTACTATCAGCAATATTCCTTGTTTATTAGAATCTGAAGATGTCCATATTACATCAAATATAAATATATATTATATTTACATTTCCTTCTTAGCTTTTCAATCGAGGTGAGTGTATCTATAGATAATGCCACTGATGTCACCACCGTTCTAATTCTCAGTGCAGCTGGAATTCTCCTTCCATTAGATGCCTGTAAGATTAGACAGCATCTAAAAAGAGGTGTACTGTTCTTTTTATTTTTTTAAATAAAAGGAAAGAATGGGTATCCATGAATGGAGATCTAGGAATTTTCTAGATTTTGTTCTGTTTTTTAATATTTCAAAATACCTGAAAAATGTGGTCCCTTTTTGCAGTACTAATTCTCTACTTGGGACAAGAAAATAACCAAATACGCAACAGAAAGGAAAAGAGCCCAAAGAAAAGAGAACCTGCTTGTTAGCTCATTAATCTGTTTAGTAAAGATCTGTTTTAAAATGTCTGAATGCTGTACAATATTATACAAAAACAATCTTCAGCCTTCCAAGTAGCTGGTACATTTTCTAAGAGATCTGTTTGCCCGCCTAACAGTCTGCGGCCTTGGGGGGCCTTGGTCTTGGTCACTTTCGGTCGTCGATAGTTTTAATGAACTCCACTGCTGCTGTGAACTGCATCCACCAATAGGATTCCTCCCCAGACAGACAGCTGGCATAAAAGCTACTGATATACTGGACAGTGGACAGCAAGCAGGGCGGATTTGCCTAGAGAAGCGAAAAATAAGAGAGTCAAATACTCAGATGTAGAGCTCTACAAAAATCATCTAAGTGAACATCTTCAAATGTTTTTCTGTGGAAGAGCGACCAGTCCTTTTTGAAAATAATCCCCAAATTCTTCTCTGGAAGTGATTTATAAACCCTAGCCACTACGAGCAACAACAGTATACTGGAAAGGCAACTCGGGTTCTAGGGCCAGCTGAACTATCTAGAGCTTTCCATCCTTGTAAGTCACTGAAGCTTGCTGGTCCCTAAGGAGGCTGAACTCATCCCAGCAGACCTCCTCAACATCCCAGGATTCCAAAATATTAGATAAGGAAATAAATGCTATACGCCAAGTGAGTTAGAAGTCCGGGCAGAATCAGCTGAGAAAGAAAAAAACTAAAAAGAGAACATGCCCTCTGTTGCCAGAGGTAACACAGAACATCTCCTGCTTTTTGGCTTTCTTCATGGGGAAAGGACGGACACAGGTGTTTTAAGTGGTTGGGAGAAGCTAAGGCCTGAGCCTCAGAACACGTTCAAACGGACCCTGCACAGGAACTAGTCACACCACATGTGCGAGAGAGGAGAGTGAGGCCAGCAGCAGGAGTTACGAAGGCTGACCGCACACTGATCCTATGGGTCGCTGACTGAGCTGAGAGTTCAGACTGCAGAAATACCACAAATACGGGGGCCTGGGCGGCTCTATCAGTTGAGTGTCCAACTCTTGATTTTGGCTCAGGTCATGGTCTCAGGGTTGTGAGATCGAGCCCCATGTCAGGCTCTGTGCTCAGTGCAGAGACTGCTTGAGATCCTCTCCCTCTGCCCCTCCCTCCACCCCCCCCAAATAAATAAAATAAATCTTAAAAAAAGAGAGAGAGATGTCAGTACGTTTTAAAATAATATGGCACAGGCGCCTGGGTGGCTCAGTCGGTTAAGCGTCTGCCTTCGGCTCAGGTCATGATCCTGCTCCGCGGGAGGCCTGCTTCTCCCTCTCCCACTCCCCCTGCTTGTGCTCCTGCTCTCACTATCTCTGTCTCTGTCAAATAAATAAAATCTTTAAAAATAAAATAAAATAAAATAAATAATATGGCACAATTACAAAATAAGAGGCTAAAAGAGAAGAGAGGTATTTGGGAGATTTGATAGCTCATGTGACAAGTATTATGAAGAATTCAATGTGGAAGAAGATGGGAAAAGCACAACAAAAAGAACTTGCCCTCATTCATTCCTTCATTCATTCACTCAGTAATTACAACCAAGCCCCAACCAAGAACCTCAGGCACATAACAGCTGGAAATGTTCAGCTAGCAATCTGGTCCTCCTATTCTTTCTTTTGAAAACTGTAACTTCTGGACAGAATCAAACTTCACATTAGACACTTTCTTTCTGGGTAACACAGAGCTTGAGACTGGGAAGAGCTGAGGTCTCTGGAGCATGGGAAGACCTGCACCACCCTGCTTAGAAATGCCAAATAAACTCTCTTCATTAATAATAGTGAGGGGCCCACCTTTATCAACACAAATACCAAAACAGGGACAAAGTCATCTGCTCCGGGGACGGAGTCCTCATTGGCCAGGCTCAGGAGGTTCATGATGGTGGAGCACATTCGCAAAATGCACTGCACTTTGTCCCGGGGGGTCTTGTAAGCACTTATTGTCCTGATTTCCGACTGTGCAGATGGCCATGGGGCCTCCCGAAGATAAACCTAAGTGAGACCAGAGACAGACAGACAGATCTTGAATCTAACCACAGCAACCACAGCAACCTCCGTGTCAGGAAGCAGAAGGGCAAGCTTGGTGCCTTTTCCTTTCTTCAGTAAAGCCAGGTTGCTGTTCCTTCCCCTCTCACTAAGACTGAAGCTTAATTTTTAAACTTTTAAATAATTTGCTTTACATTTTCGAATAAGGCAACCCAGATATCCATTAATGGAGAAAAGGGCATACAATAACACCCAACCTAGAATTCAAAAAGTTTCAAATACTTCTCTTTAAGTAGCTAGAATGAAACTTCTCTACATGTAGTAGCTGATTCTAAAAACACAAACAAGCTACTTCTGAAAGAAAAAAATTTAAAAATACGTACATTTGTTGCAGTAGCTCTAGAAAGAACAGATTCAAAAAGGCAAAAGATAATTTAAAAACTCATGCTAATCCTAGTATTTCATTAGTGGGGACTTTAATAAAACAACCAGAAAGCTCAAATACCAGAAATTTTCCTATCATTTTGTAAAACTGTATGACACTAAAAGGTAATTTTGACATCACATTCGGATTTCATTTCCTCCCCTGGAATAACAGTAGTCACACTCTGTGGAGTGTCACCAGATTCCTTATTCAAACGGGACTTTTCTGCAGAAACAGGACAATAAAAACACCTATGGAGGGGGCGCCTGGGTGGCTCGGTTGGTTAAGTGACCGACTCTTGATTCCGGCTCAGGTCATGATCTCAGGGTTGTGAGACACAGCCCTGCGTCCGAAGCCTGCTTAAGATTCTCTCTCTCCCTCGGATCCCCTTCATCACAGTCTCTCTCTAAAACAGACAAACAAAACACCTCCATGGGGAGCACGGCGGCGGGAGGCGGGGTGGCTTCAGGGCCCTCAGTGCAGCCTCCTCCTCCTCATCTCCCCACTGAGGTGCTGCTCCATGCCAGGCACTTTTAATCCCAGGGCCTTCGAGAACTTTACAGTTGGAATTGCAGCTAATGCGAGTCGTGCTTTATAATTCATGATGTTCTGTCTCCATGCACATGGAACACGGAGCAACTACGGGTACCGCCCATGCCATATACACTTGCATTACCTCCGGTATCTGAAGAGCTCTGTGATTTGCAGTCACTACTTTAGACAATCTCTGAATATGTTCATGAAGAACCCTGCAAACCCCCCAAAACACATATGTAAATACATATTCCAGATAAGGTACACAAAGAGTCATAATTGATTTTTTCAAAACATTTAAACTTAATTTGAGATACAGATTACAATTACAGTTGAGAGTATCTCTTAGCTATAGGTATTCTGTCCTGTCAAAAAAAGTCTCACACTTAGGATCTGCTTAGAAATGCTAAGTGAGCTGAGGGGAGACAAGGAGAGTAGGGAAGTCCTTCCTTCCTAGCGGAGGACAGCACATTCCAAGGGACAAAGGAGAGGAGCCCTAGCCCAGAAGCCACCTGGACACACTAATTAGTACAAAGCACAGAGGAAGTATAGGGATCAAAAGCCAGAAACCAAAGATCACAGAAGTTTAGATAGAGAAGGGCTCTTGAGAACACTCAAACTCTCTCTCATTTCATAGATGAAAATAATCAGGCTTAAAAAGGTGAAGGATTTGCCTAAGGTCACACAGGGATTAGTAGCAAGGGCTACACCCAACTTTCTTGGTTTCTACTGTTCTTTCCAGAACACCATGTTAACTGTCCACTCTGTAACACCTGCAGAAATGCCATGGAGGAGTGGGTAGGAATAATCTGCTTCAAAGCTACTCTTTGAGGTAAATAGTTTGAATGTCCCTAACTCCTTATCCCATTCTGGAAGCCAAAAACTGGTCTCTGGAGAGAAAAGAGGTCCCATTTGGCAAATTAAGTACAGAAGCCTGGGTAGATCTCTGAGAGTTATGAACCAGTGGGAGAGGCAGGCTGGAACAATCCTAACCCATTCACTGAACATACACGCAAGATCTTGGCATTTCCATGAAAGAATCCTTCTATAAACCACTCATGAGTCACCCCGAGATCCTACCACATGGACCCCTTGACAGCCACTGGCACAGGAAGCCAGTGTTACTGCTGGGGACACGGAAGCCACCTCAGCATGCTCGGGGCAGAAACAGGGTTGGAAAGCAGTGCTCAAGAAAATGCAAAAAAGGAAACATGAAAACATGAAATCATCCCTATTCTCATTACTCAAAATATAACCTCTGTTACCACTCCAGGTATTTTTTTTTTCAGGATTCATTTTTTTTTTAGGATTATTTTTTAAAATCAGCTTTATTGAGACATAACTCACACACCATACATTTCCAGATATTTTTTGATACCCAAACGTAGAGCTTTTCATTCCTACTAAACAGATAATGAGCATATGGAAGTCAAGCACTGTGCTTGATGCTGGGGTAGAGTGGTGAATAAAAAGCACGATGTTCCTGCTCTCGTGGGGCCGATGACCCAGTGAAGGAGAGCAGCGCTCACCAGACGACCACACACAGCAGTGATCACGAAGGGGGTGATTCTGCCCCCTGAGGGGCATTCGGCAGTGCCCGGAGACATTCCGGTTCTCACAGCAGGGGGCACTACCGGCAGCTAGACTGTACAGACCAGGGATGCCACTAAACATCCCACAAGGCACACAGCAGCCTCCCACACCAAAAAACTATCGGGCCCAAAATGTCAGTAGCACCAGGCGGAGGAATGTCAAAGCACAAGGAGGGCAAGTGCTAACAAAAGGTACACAGGCCCAGGAGAGCCCTGCCAGGGACAGGACCCAGCCGGAAAGGTCAGGGAGGCAGTGCTGCAGTCAAGATCTGAAGGAAGAGAAAGGAGGGGAGAACAGCTGGTTCAGAAGAGCAGCGGTGCCCTCCAAAAAGGCCACAGCAACTGAGACACCCTCCGGCCTCATTCCCACTGCCCTGAAAACAGACAGTTATCCTTCTTTCTGATCTCGGAATCAGACGGGTGAAAAACGGTAACACGCGCTGCCTTCACCGTCACCTACTAAGTCTCAGCACAGCTGGTGTGAAACAAGGGACTGGCTGATGGACCCCTACGTGGCCAACCCGGGCGCAGTAAACATGGGAGTGCTCACTGGTCACGAAGTATGTCCCCATCCTGGTTAGGGTAGAAAGCAAGCTTGAAAATCCGATTCATCACACTCCGTTCGATGGCCAGCTGAGCGTCCTGAAGCTGCTCTTCACTCGCATTCTGCCATATGACATCCTGGGCCATCGCACCATAAAGGAACTGCAGAAAATCTTCTACCTGAGCAGTTTTATCATCAGCTGCTGTGAGTTGCTGAAAGTCTCCAATGCAAAATAATAATTTTTTAAATACACTATCTGAATAATTTTAAAAAGGAAATTATAGAAATCATTTTAATAACTAGCTATGCAGACATAATTATGCACTTAAAGCCAAAAGTATCTGGGTATGGTTTATTTTAGGAGAGTATGTGGCCAAATCATTAAAATCGGGAGAAAGGTAAGAAATATGCAAAAGTTTAAGAGCAAGGGGTTTGTTATAAAAATGACATACTTTGACTAATGTATTGAATCACTATACTGTACACCTAAAACTGGTATGACACTGTACATCAATCGTAATGGAATTTTAAAAATAAATATTAAAAAATAAAAATTAAAAAAATTTTAATGATATGCTTTATTTTTAAGTATGAGAAGAATTTTGTGAACCCAAAACTTTAACCAATTTTCCCAATTTTGTATAAACTACACCTATTCGATCCATGATAAAAATGAAATTTACTGGTTCGACATCAAGGTTTAATGATTAAGAATCCATAAAACACCTACTCTTAGACATGCAACTACTCACACCAGCGGTACAAAAATTTCTGAATCTCCCCACTAACACATGGCTGAAGAGATGCTTAATCTAAAGGTCTTTAGTTACCGTGAATGAACTCCCTGATCTTCTTTTCTTTGCTCTCAAGCAGCAACCTCACACAGACAGTGGTGAAGTATCGATTGGCCACCTCTTTGTCCCGCAACACCCTCTGCAGTAGCCTCTCCAGGTGGGCCTGCGTGGTCTGCAGCCCTTGCCGACAGCGAGTGAGATAAGCAATATAGGGCGCCCTTTTCCTAAAAGGAAATAGACTTTGCAGGACATCACATACACACAGTGCACACTTTCTTGGAGACGAAGAGTCCTTATTTTTCTTTTAAAAAAATATGACCTTTGGTTTTATGAATTAACCATGTCAGGCTGCAGACAACTGTCTTGAGGACTAATCATGCTGCCAGCTCGTGTTGGTGAAGAATAACACCTACTGGGCTGACCACTTAGCTACCTAACTCACTACATGTTACTAAGTCCCTAGGCATCCTTGATCTATTTTATATTGGCCCATGGTCTCCATGCTGTAAGACCTCACACCTCACAGGAAACTGATTGCTACAGAAGACTAAAACAACAAAATACAGGTTAATATACCACTAGATCATTAAACATATCAGCGATTATCTGCTTATAGTCTAATTGTAACAATCCTTAGAGCGCCCATCCCCTAAGCCTGGGGGCCTGGTCATCTCCCAAGACTCTCCCTGACGCTCTTCTCCTGAACTGTTAGCAAAGGGCGGCAGCAGACGGAGGGCAGCAATTTTTAGGCCTACGCCTGCTTCCCTGTTGCAGGGAAGTCGTTTTTCTGGCCACCCCCAAGAAAAGGAGTAGGATAGGATATCCTAGTTATCCTGGCCTCACCTCTGCTAACACTGCTTCAGTGCAAAGCTGAAGGACAGTGCACCTCTCTGTTAGTGAGAGCTGCTCATTTACAACTACATTTCCAGATAAATATCCAAATGTGTTCCTTGGAAATCTACATCCAGATAAACACAGCCCAGCATGTTGCAGTAAGCCTAGATTCACTTGTGAAATCAAGACAGGGAAGAAGATCCTTGACGCCGGGTGACAGGTGCAGGAGGCTGGGGTAAATACCTGTAGTCCTCGGCAATAGAGGCCAGCAGTTTCCTGCAAGTTCTGTTATCAAAGCGGCACACGCAACGCATTGTTTCTTGAAGCTGAGCCATTAAGTTCTTATCTTGTAAATTAATTGCTTCAGCTATTTGAACTTTTAAGAAGCATACAATTTCATTGTCTAAACAAAAAGAAAAAAGAGAGAGAGAGAGAGAATTCTGTTATTGTCGAGAATTTCCTCTGCATGCCATCCCTCAGCCTTTGGGATGTCAGTTCTGCTCAACCACGGATCAGCAGAATTAAGCTGCACTGCCACTCACTTTAATGAAGCATCAGGAATCAAAGTGCCCTTACCTGGTGCTAATACAAATATACTAATGGAAACATATGGAATTGCTACATAGCTTACACAGGTGTGTACGAGCAGTTTCACATGGTTCAACCCATAAATACAGGAAAAACTTACCCTCTGGGTCTGTGTGGTCCGGTAGACCATTCCTTGTTGAATGGGTTAGCACTGGGAAAGCAACAGAATCCGCAGAGCAAAGAGCGAGCCTCAGTTTCTTTTTTGCATCTCTGAAGAATGAGTCAAAAGTACATTAATTTCTTTTTTTTTTTTAAGATTTTATTTATTGGAGAGAGAGAGGGAGAGAGAGAGAGCACAAGTGGAGGGAAGGGCAGAGGGAGAGGGAGAAGCAGACTCCCCTGCCGAGCAGGGAGCCCGATGCGGGGCTCGATCCCAGGACCACGGGATCACAACCCAAGCCGAAGGCAGCCACCCAACCGACTGACCCACCCACACACCCCAAAAGTACAGTAATTTCTTTATGCAGATACGGTCACAGTTTATGAACACTCACTATATAAATTAATATGCTACCTCAGGACTCAAATGTTTCAAGCAGTCATAAAGAAAAGATAATTTTTAATTTATTGACACCTTACTTAAAGGAACAGGCTTTCTAGTTACCCAAGGAACAAGGCTATAAAAATGCTCTGGGCAGGATCATTCTGTAAAGTCACCAGAATCAGTCAAACAACAAGTCCTTTGGACCCTGCAACATATACTGAGTCTCACAACGAACATTATGAGAATGAGAAAGGGGCATTATGCCAGGGTCAGCAGGGTCAGACGGAAGTTACCAGAACCATCTCAACACGCAAACCAAGAATGCCCTCCACCACATCTCTTGAGAAAGGCTGATCCTGCCACAGGACGAGCTCACCACTTGACAAGAAGCCCTTCCGATTGCTCTACTGCTTGAAACTGCAGCCGACCCTGCCATCCGTTCAGTCTCCCCCAGCATTTCCCACGTGGCCGGGGAGCTTGGTGTGGGCAAAGGGACTGCCACTTGTGTCATTTAAAGGACTGACGTGGCCCCTGTGAGCACATGTGGTTGGTTTTTCACCCCTGAATTAAAGCCTTTGATATATGGCATCCACAACGAAGCAGTCTTTTCAGGAAATAGCATTTCGTTCTTATCTCTCTGCTCTATACATTTACTCGGTGGCTCAATGAATCATTTGACTTGAAGCAACTGCAGTGATGATGAAAAGTCCAAACCCACAAATCTGAAATCCTATCAAAGAAATACCTGTACGAGAAAGCAGAATCCTGAGGGTGGGCCGCCTGGCTCGCAGAGTCCGGGAGATCATCGGCCGAGATGTTCTGCAGCGTTTCCTCTCGAGGAGAGTCATGTGCACTCTCACCATCACCCATGACCTCTGCACAAACCCACCCAAGAGAGGATAAAAGCAGGTTAACCTGGAAGCATCTAGCACAAGGAGGTATTCGAGCTACTCGACCATAAATTAGCACTGTACTTTACAGAGTTGTTCAATGAAGCACTGAAGCATTATCTGTTAAGTCACAGACTTTCATTGCCTTTAATCAGAACTGCTGAACCACAGAACTAAGAAGGGTCTCAAAAATCATCTTACATAACACCCTCATGTTATAGTCATGGAATCCTGCCCAAGCAGAAAGTGGCTTGCTGGACAGCCCTCAGCTACCTGGTGGCTAAGGTGAACCCTGCCCTCAGCTCTCCAGGGCTCTTTACTAGAGCTTTTCCCACTGCCCAAGGATGAGCTGGGACAGATCTGTGGCTCCTGCAGCTGGTTTTATGTTTTCAGTTAACCAATTTAGAGAATACATTCATATATAAAATCAAAAGGAATAAAAACTCATACTATAATAAAGATACTGTGCTTACGTAGGACAACTATCTTTATTAGGAGATAATTTCAAATGCTTCAGGGAAAAAAAGGAAAAAATATACAGAGAGAAAATGCGGCAAAATGTTAACTGATAAAGTCCAGGTAGAAAGAATATGGACCTTCACTGTACTATTCAACTCTTCTGTCCTTTGAAACTTCTCAAAATAGTAAGTATGGGAAATCCGCCTCTACTTTGGCTTCCCCTTATGCTCCCTATGATTTCTCCCTGAGCCATCTCACATTACCAGTCAGATTCTTCCAGGGACACTCTGTGCACCACACAAGCACAAACACATGCAGTATGTAATTTATGCTTTTATATACATTTCTTTCCTCTTACTTTATATCTTAGGGATTATACCATATTTTTCTGACAGCTATTCAAAATAGCTATTAAAAAGCTACTTTTTAGGGGCACTTGGGTGGCTCAGTTGGTTAAGCAACTGCCTTCAGCTCAGGTCATGATCCTGGAGTCCCGGGATCGAGTCCTGCATTGGGCTCCCTGCTCAGCAGCGAGTCTGCTTCTCCCTCTGACCCTCCCCCCTCTCAGGTGCTCTCTCTTTCTCTCTCTCTCAAATAAATAAATAAAATCTCTAAAAAAAAAAAAAAAGTTACTTTTTATTGAGATCACTTTTCACTGTGATACCAAAGTTAGAACACTTGACCCATGAACAACACAGGTTTGAAATGCATGGGTCCACTTATACATGGATTTTTTTTTTAATTTTTAAGTAATTTCTACACTCAGTGTGGGGCTCGAACTCACAACCCCAAGATCAAGAATCACATGCTCTTCTGACTGAGCCAACCAGGCACTCCCATGTGCATTTTTTTTTCAGTACATACATACAGTGCTGTGAATGTATTCTCTCATGATTTTCTTAAGAATATTGTCTTTTCTCTAGCTTACTTTACTGTAAGAATACAGTATATAATACATAAACATGCAAAATATGCTTAATTGACTATGTTGTTAAGGCTGCCAGTCAACAGGAGGCTATCAGTCGTTTTGGGGGAGTCAAAAGTCACATATAAATTTTTAACTATGTGGGATGTTGGTGTTCCTACCCACCCACCCCACACACACCCCCACACCCCACACGTTGTGCAGGGTCAACTGTATTCAAATCTTTATCATGATGATCACCTGTACTTTCATAGTTTGCCATTGCTCCTTCACTGGGGCTGGTTCGCTTAATGGCATTCCTGTATTTGTCCAGAATATCCTCAGCGACCTGAGCTTGTGCACTGAGTCTAGGGCTGGGATCATCTGCAGGGGAAAGGAGAGTAGAGAGTTAGCTCCCCTTGGTTTGTAGCAATTCTGATGTTAGTATGATACCAGTAGCATAATCCCAAAGGCGGATTAGGAGGTAAGACTTAAAAAGAGCACATATCTCAATGTTAAGAGGCACCATGCAGCTGCCTGCTCATCCCATTTCTCGGTCTGAGAGCCTTGCCCAAGCACGAAATTGGGAGGACTGGCTCCATTTTCTCATCACTGCCAAAATTCTGCATGACAGTGTCGGGAAGTTCAGTGCAAACTACATGGATGATGGGTTTCTAAAGCGCTTCCACTCAAGTTACTGTTATTAGCAGTTCACGCTAACAGAACTTCCAACAGTGCATCTTTATATGCAGATTCATGTATTCAGACATCTCCATGCTGAAGGAGGGGGAAAAGTATCAAATTTAGAATTAAACCCTTTTAAATAGTAAAAAATGCCTTCCTCCACTCTTCCTGTATGACTCTCTGCTCCACATCTGAAAACTTCAGGTATCAATATTCTGTCTTCCTGAATCACCACGACAGTGCAGCTGCTGGAAGAGTGCACTCTGGTGCCTGCAATGGTGTCAGAGGCCCTCCGAGAGACTCTAGCCACTGCTGGAAAGTGCTGGAATTGTAGCCAGGGTACACGGAGAAAAAGCTGTTATCACCATCACAGACGTAGCACTGTTTACTGTCAGGACCATCATCCTGTCAGCAAAATCAGTGCATCACAATGTGTTCCTGAAGTCTAAGATGACACAGTCATCAAGGCAAAGAACTGCTACAGATCTATGGGACAAAATCAAGTTCTCTAGTGAAATGCAAACTCCTGAGGTAGATCTAGACCAAGGAGGTAACCATAAATGTCCACATTCTGGTAGAATCCCATTTTTCAAAAAGTCTAAAAACACATAAAAAGCACTAGATTTTATATGTGTGTGTGTGTTGACAGCAGCTAATAATAATAGCAGTAACATTTATTGAGCACTTACCACGTGCCAGGAACTGTGCTAAGCACCTTATATGAACGATCTCAATTAATTATCACAACAACCCTACAGGAGGTACTGTTACCACCTCCGTTTTATGGACGAGGAAATCAGGTACAGAGAGGTTCGGTAGTATGCTCATGGGCTCTTCTGTTTCCATGGGCAAAAAAATTTAGTATCCCCTGTCTCTGTAAAATTGCAGTAAACTGTAGAGTAAGAGGGTTTCCAAACTAATTTAATCTTTCTGCTTTAATGGTATTTGAATGCATGAGAAGAGAATCCTAATAAAATCTGATCTTCTTCAAAATGTAAACTGATAAACCTTTTATCATTACAAAATCTTTCTTTAGAGGGGAAGTACTTTTTTGCTATTGGTTTTGAGTGCTGTTGAGTGTTCTGAAAAAGGACCAATAAAATTTGGCTAACCATAGGGAAAGCCATATGTCGCTTATAACCTTTATTTCTATGCCATTAAGAACTTTATCCCAGGAAAGTAATGAAAACAAACAAAATATACTACATATACGAAGCTGTGAGCAATATTTTCACTGTAAAAAACTGGATACAATTCAAGTATCCAAAAGCAGGAGAACATTCACAATGCTATAAAATCATATGACAGATTATCTGCGAGCCAATACAAATTATTAAAACCAACCATGTCTATTAGAAACTGGAGAGGGTTTATGAAATAACATGTAGTAAAAGAAGAATACAAAGTTACACAATACTCTATTCAATCATGAAAAAGCCATGTACAAATATGGAAAGATTGGGAAAGAACATGAAAAAAAAAAAAGGATAGTTAGGGTGACTGCATTATGGACAGACTGTTAAGAAATTTCCTTTCATATCATTTAAAAGCTGATTTAATGATAATTTTCAACAGGTCATTAATTAGGACCGGGCAGAAATTTCTGCACTAGTAGGAAAACTAAATTGCTTGAATCAAACACAAAGAAAATGAAATACCTTATAAAAAAAAAAAAAAAAAAACACTTAACTTTACTTAGCTTCTAGATTAGGCACCAAGAACCAAGGAAAACGTTTGCCCAAAGACACAAGCAAAAAATAATTTATAACTTCTCCAGTTATTAATTCAACATTTTAAAAACATTAGATTTCATTAAGAGTATTTCATTCCATAAACACTGGTGGTGGTCTAACACCAAGAACATGGTAAGAAAACATTAATATGTTTCCAACTCTTCTCAATCAGACTGTAGGCTCCTGTGATTTGACTGAATAACCACAACACTTAGCACAGTGCCTGGCATGAGTCAGATGTTCAACAAGTATTTGCTGACTGAGTAAGACAGGCCTGATGGCTCTCAGCAGAGAACCTTGGCCTGGACACATAGCTCCTGATCTTCAAAACCCTTCATTCCAGGACAGTCACTGCACCAGATAAAGCAGGGATGTATGCTAGAGACCATGGAAATACATCCAAATACATGGAACCAGATACCAGAATGACATGCATTAAAATGGGATTCTACCTGTACTACGCTGAGCTACTTGAGGAGAATGTTCTTTGAAAACCTATACCATTTTTTAATAAAAATCTTCATTTTAATTTAGTAGGATAACATAGTTGAAAATCAAGATAAGAAAAAAAGAGGTGAGAAATTAATTTCTGGTCTAGATGCTCTACAGCCATCAGGAACAGTACAAAGCTATCAAACTCAAGGTGGGGTCATTAGCACTACTTCTCGAACTCATTCCTTTAAGGGTGCTCAATCATAATGTGCCAAACAGAAGCTGCAAAAACACAAATGCTGAATAAGGTAAGAATCCAATCCCCAGTTGTATTTTCCTTGGGTCAGATAGCAATGTTAAAATGATTCAAGCTGTAAAAAATTAGTAAAGTTTATAAATTTATGATACTGTTGGAACACTTTATCACAAAAAAAGGAAATGATTAGGTAGAACAGAATTTCACTGTGATCCTGAATAATCAAGAACTACAGATGGGAATAAATTTAGAATTCTATGATCAACGTTAGAGAAAGCTATTTGATCAGTGATCCAAAGATGTGGCATGCATCGCACTACAACCATCACACCACACTTTCCTAAAAGGCCCCATGTGGCATCGTCCCCCTGGGATGTCGCGTTGTAGGGCTGTGCCTAGAGGCTCAGCCTCAGCGGCCTCATCATACACAGAAGTTATGATAATGAGGATGAGGATGGCGGTGGCAGTCTGCAGGAAGAGCACACTGAGGTTCACTGCGGCCACGGCCTGGAAGCCACAGAACTATGAAGAACACACTCCCCACTGCACACACACAGACACACTCTTCTAAAAAGGCAGCGCTTATGACGCCCAGGAAACAGTGCTATGAAATATGTGCTCTGGGAATGAAGGAGCCAGGAAGTCCACGGTCTACAAACCTGTGAGTGTTGAGAATCTGTCAGGCCCCACATCATCTTTGTCTTTTTCTTGTTTTTCTTTCTTTCTAAATGGTATAGGAGCTGGAAATTAAATAAAGTCAGTAGCGTGACACATAACATACTGCACTACTCGGAAGACAGCAGTCATTTTGGAGTATTAACTGGTGGGCCAACATTTCTAAGTGGAAGGAAGGTGAAAAGTTTAAAAGCTAATATATCCTGAGTGTCCATGGATAATCATTCTTAAAACAGTGTTGAAGGTTCTTAAAGAAGCTTTCAGGATCTGCTTTGGGGTCATCTGTCACAGGAAGAATGATTTAACCCGAATCTGTTGGGACTAAATCAAAACCACTGCCTCTTAACCTTTGCTCGAAAACAACACATTCAAAGCTCTGAGCCTCAATCTGTCCTCATCAAGGAGGCTTGAGTACAGCTGAAAGCAGAGCTCCTCAGCTCCTGAGCGCCACGGTGCCGAGAAGAGGACTTCGGAAGACGTCCCTAGCCTTAACCCTGGATGATCTCTCCTTGCAGGAAGAGACACTTCTGCCAACTCAAATCTCAATATTTACTGCTACAATGCCAGGCTAGTCACCAAAAAAAAAAAACAAAAAAAACAATTTTATACAACTGCCTTCCAAAATAAACACTCACTAATATTCAGGATATAAACAGTCTCAACAAACATAAACATAAAAAGCTTAAGTTTACTCCAGGAATGTAAAGGATGCATTTTCAATGTTTAATTACCAATATCATCCCTTTTTCCTGCAATAATTATTAACAATATATATGTTAACAGTCCCACGTTTAACCCTGATGGCATATGATATTTAAACAACCGTGACCTGCCTGACTTCCACTTATGAAACCACTACCACTTCCTGCAAAGAACAAGAACTATCATTTCTAAAAGTCTGCCTTTAGCATTCACCTGAGTGAAACCATTTTCTATACCCTCCAAACGGCTAGAAACTTAGGCCCAGCAAGCCACACAGAGGAGCTGACATACTGGCTCTCTGAAAGAGATCTGGGGGCTTTGCTTCTTGTTGCTAATATAATTCTAATATTTTATAAAATTACCTTTAGGCATGGCAGAAACAAAACGTTTTCTCCACCAAGGTCTGTTCCTGTCTGATTTCTCATCATCGCTATCTTTGCGTTCTTCAGTCTGTAGAAAAAGTTTGATGCTTTATTTGGAGTTGGACAGCAGGATAAATTACTAGGAAAAGGATTTCAGTTTGTCTGTGAAATACAAAAACCACTCTTGTTTGTCTTAAAAGCAAAACTGTTCTTATTGCTGTACAGGCAACTTCTGAAACATGGAAGTATACCTTTTAAGCACCAGACTATGATCTGCTTGAGGGCAGGCACTATCTCATTACTGTTAGTAAACAAAAACCTTAATACAGAGCCTAGCACAGAGTAAGGCACTCAATAAATACTTTTGGAAGGAGTAAGCGCAATGCACATGAAGTCTAGAGGGGTAATGGAGATAACACAGGAGTAGTAATAATAAAACTGAGTATGGACTGTGTGCCAAATACCAAGTGTTAAGGATACATATTTTGGCATTTAAACCTCACAGTAGCCTTAGGAGATAAATACTACTATTAAGCCCTTTTTATAGATGAGAAATAAGGGGCTAAAAAAGGTTATCTCCCTATCTTCCCCAAAGTTATATAGCCTGCGTGTGGCATAGTTGGGACTCAAACCCAGATGCAAACAACTTCAAAGTTCATGTTTTGATTGCCAATTAAATTGAGTTATTAAAATGACATGTCAAAGAGCTGAGACTATAGTTCCTTTACCAGCCTATCAAGTGACCTTAGACAAATCATTTAATTTCTCATCTCGGAAGGAAACTGTGAGGTTTAAATGAAATGAGATACAAAATTGCTTGGAGGAAAGTTCAGAGTGTCATAAAAATGCAAAATACATGACTACAAAACCAGAATAGTACAGGTTTCCCATGGGTTACACTGTGGACAAACTAGACTGACAGATCATCTTTAATCATGACCGCTGTCCATCTTCACTCTCAAGATGTATATATACCATGTTAATTGCACATATCAAGAGAAACAAGCGGACAGAACACTAAAGCTGACCACAATTAGCAAAATTCTTCTAGATGGCCTGTGTCCCATACCTCTCCTCTTGAGGAGTCCTTACTCGGGGAGGAAGATGATGAATGAGGTGCAGCCACCAAAGAAGTAGCACCAATGGCTGCGGCTGGAGGGAGTTCTCGCTCTTCAATCCCTGGACGACGGTTCCAGCTGGGGTCACTCATAGGTCGCCGGACAGATGATACTATATCAGAGCTCCTGCTGCGAACTAATCTCTCAGGGTAAGAATGCCTTTGCTTGAATGCCTCCATTTCAGCTGGAGTCAAAACATGGGAACCAAAGTTTGGCAACCTGGCCTCATTTCCTCCCACAGCTCCTTCCAGGATTGGGGGATCTGGTGGTGGATGCGATGGCCTGGCATAGTGAACCTTTGGCCTTACCACTGCAGACGCCCCTGGAACACAGGGAAAAAAAAGTTTGCAACTGAGATACAACTGATCCAACAAAGGCATCAACATAGGGTTTTGGTTCTGTTCGTCTGCCCAGGGTTAAGTCAAAAAGCTCATTTGACTACTTTACCTTCATGTGAAGACAGTGGATCAAACATGGCAAGTAGAGACTCTGACTGAGAAGGAGGAGAGGTCAGTTGGTGGGCGCCTAAAACAAATGGGCAAACTGTAAGACCAGTCAGAACTCATCACTCAGTAAGAGTTTCTACACAGTGAAAAAGGTTCTAGCATTCTTCCACAGTATTCCTTTTCTTTTAAAGATTTATTATTTGATTCATATTTGAGAGAGAGTGCACACATGGGGGAAGGGGCAGAGGGAGAGAGAGAGAATCCCTAACAGACTCCGTACCCAGCACAAGCCCATACAGGGCTTGATCTCCTGACCCTGAGATCATGACCCACACTGAAATCAAGAGTCTGACGCTCAACCGACTGAGCCATCCAGGCACCCCAGTTTTCCTTTTCTGATCAATACAACTTGAGGGGCGTATCAGAAAAAAAGAGAATCTAATAAATATCATAATCTGATTACTTCAAATTCATGGTATGTTTTTATCTACATTTAAGTGGTATAGCAACCGCATGTTAATTACTTTTAATGGCCAAATTGCATTATAGTTAATGCAAGGAGTAGAGCCAAAAGATGTAAATCATCAAAATTTTCAGAATGTCACAGCTGGGGGCACCTGGGTGGCTCAGTCATTAAGCATCTGCCTTCGGCTCAGGACGTGATCCCAGGGTCCTGGGATCGAGCCCCGCATTGGGCTGCCTGCTTGGCGGGGAGCCTGCTTCTCCCTCTCCCACTCCCCCTGCTTGTGTTCCTGCTCTCGCTATCTCTCTCTGTCAAATAAATAAATAAAAAATAAAATCTTAAAAAAAAAAAAAAATGTCACAACTGCCCTGAGTCTCACCTTCCTTCCACCTATAAAAATAAGGGCAAAAAATAATATTAATAATAATAATAAGGGAAGGGGTGCTTGGGTGGCTCAGTCGGTTAAGTGTCTGCCTTTGGCTCAGGTCATGATCCCAGGGTCCTAGGAGCCCCGTGTCAAGCCTGCTTCTCCCCTCTCTCTGTCGCTACCCTTGCTTGTGCTCTTTCTCTCTCTCCAATAAAATCTTTAAAAAAATAAGGGCAATATATGTGCTATGGTGACAGCTGTGAATTGTGCAAGACTGTTGAATCACAGATCTGTACCTCTGAAACAAATAATACAGTATATGTTAAAAAAAAAAATAAGGGCAATATTACCTAGAAGGAATATAAATAAAAAGTTGTAAAATTTGAAATTCCTATCTCGGCAAATAACAATTTGTAAAAGTACTCCTAAACAAAAATGAGTAATACTACATTACACCACAAAACAGATTCAAACTACTCTCAGCTATGGAGTAAAAATGACTCCTCTAAGCATATATCTACACAACCAAAATCAGAAATATTAAAACAGGTAAGTATGCAGAGGCTAAAACTTACAAATATATAAAAGAAACCTCTAGAGGTGCCTGGGTGGCCCAGTCAGTTAAGCATCTGACTCTTGATTTCAGCTAAGGTCATGATCTCAGGGTTGTGAGACTGAGCCCCACTTAAGATTTTCTCTCTCTCCCTTTGCCTCTCCCCTTACCCCCCCTACCCACTGCCAGGGCTCGCTCGCTCTCTTTCAAAAAAAAGAAAGAAAGAAAAGAAACGGTTACTCTAAACTTTTTGAGTCTGAACTCTTTAATGTTAATGAATGACAGTACTTTGATTTTATGCTTTTTGATTTTTCTTTTGTTCTATACATTTACCTTCCTCTATTAAAATTATAAAAATAGTATATTATTATGAAAGACATCTTAGAATATCAGTTCTAAAATTTCGGTCTTAGGACACTTTTACCTTCTTAAAAATCATTGCCCCAAAGAGCCTATATATGTTGGTTATACCTACTGACACTTACCATATCATAAATTAAAAATGAAAACAAATATATATTTATATATTAATTCATTTAAACATATCTGTTAAATGGTAATACAAATAACCCTTTTAAATGAAAAATAACTGTTTTCCAAAATAAAAAAATAACTGACACTGTTTTACATTTTTACAAATTCCTTTAATGTAAGTCTTAATAGAACAGAGCTGGATTCTCATATGAGCTTCTGCTTTCAATCTGTTCCAATACATATTTTGACTGAAGTATATAAAGCTGGCCTCAAACAGACATGTAGATGGAAAAGGGAAGATATTTTAACAGCCTTCTCAGATAATTGTGGACATTCTTCTACGATACGACACCAAATCTTGATTAGTAGTTTTTTAAAAGTTAGCTATAATTTGGAATCTAAAACCAAATCAATGAACTTTTACTGTGTTACATTAAAATTATTTGGTCTGTCTTCCACTTTAAATGATTTTTGTAACATCATGCATTGATTGGGCGCCTGGGTGGCTCAGTTGGTTGAGCGACTGCCTTCGGCTCAGGTCATGATCCTGGAGTCCCTGGATCGAGTCCTGCATCGGGCTCCCTGCTCGGCGAGGAGCCTGCTTCTCCCTCTAACCCTCCCCCATCTCATGTACTCTCTCTCTCTCTCATTCTCACTCTCTCAAATAAATAAATAAAATCTTTAAAAAAAAAAAAAATCATGCATTGATCACCTGGAAAATACTGGTTCAATGAGATATGCAGATCTTCCACATGTTGACACATTTCAATATATAATATCAAAAAATCACATGCTCATCAGAAAAACCACCAATCTCATCAGAAAAGTCTTTAAATATCAGAAAGCTGTCAAGCTCATGAAGGTGGATACAAGTTTTCCGAAATTCTCATTTTTATCTGAAAGCCTGAATTTTATCACTGGCAACAAACTCTACTCTGTCGGTTGTTTTCCTTGAAGTGGTAAGCTCACTTTGTTAATTTTCAATAAATGCCTGCCAAATACCCAAATATGAATAACTACAGTTTGTCAGTCATTCTTTCAAGTAAAAATGGTGTGTCATGAAAAACAAATAAGAGAAGAAACAGCTAGTTAAGCTCACAGCTCCAATAACCAGCTAAGTGTTTTTCCTTGAGATACATCACCACCACGCATTAGGAGTATTTCCTATTTCTTCAGAATTTTGAACAGATGTGTCATTCAGGGTTGAGATGTAATTAAGTAACTTTTACTGCTTCATGAAAGATTTCTTTTTTAACTGCGAGAGAATATAGTGACTGCTAACTGTTCAGTGCCACTGCTTTGCTTCATGCTAAGGCCCACCCTGGCTAATTCACCCACCTTTGCTTATGCACCATCAGTGCAAATGTCAACATAGTAAAAAGGACAACCTTTTACTATTATGAAAACAGTTTTGACCTCATTACCCCTCACTCCCCAAAAGGGTCTTAAGGGTCCTCAGTGGTCCATGGAGACTATACTCTGAAAATTGCTTATTTAGAACAGTGGTTCTCAAATGGGGCTATCTGTTCCCCAAGGGATCATTTGGCAGTATCTGGAGACATTTTTGGTTGTCACAACCACAGGGGAAGAAGGGGGTGCTGTGTTCCTGGGAGAGGCCAGAGATGTCACTAAACATCCTATAATGCACAGAACAGGTCTCCATAACAAAGAACTACCTGGCCCAAAATGTTAATAGTGTTGAGGATGAGAAATCTTGGTTTAGAACAAAAGACATTTTTTGTAAGAAAGAAAAAGTATCTAAAACCCTAGTACATAAAACCACTGCTAGCATTTTGGTATTTCTTTCCTGTGCTTTCTCTATGGTAGTTTTTTTAATGTTTTATTATCTTACATATGAAATTCTTGAGGATAAATTTCCCAAGAGATACTATGTTCTAGTATTTCTAGAGTTTGAAGCTATTTCATACGTTTAAAGATTTTAAAAAAACAGCCACAAAACAAAAACAAAAACAAAAACAAAACCCAGCTGCATAAATTATGAGTCGGTGCATCAAAATTCACTTAGCAATTCTATTTTTCAACCCTTAGGTTGTTTCTCATTTTCTGCCAATATAAATGTTATGAAGAACATAAGACTTTCTGCATACATGGAATGGCTTCCTGATGACTAATTCCTAAAGTGGACTAACTGAACCAAATTTAGTTTGTGAATTTTCTTTTTTTTTTTTTAAGTAGGCTCCACGCCCAGTGTGGAGCCCAACACAGGGCCTGAACTCACGATCCTGAGAATAAGACCTGAGCTGAGACCAAGAATCGGACGCTTAACCAACTGAGCCACCCAGGCGCCCCTGGTTTGTGAATTTTCAAGGCCTTACGTATGTACTGCCAAATTATGCCCCGAAGTGCTCTATCAACTGATATTATCACCAGCAAAAGTGTAAGGCTGCCAGTTTCACCTGTGAATGTGATCATTTTTAAGTCATTCTCCTTTCCCTTTCTTACCATGAGTTACTTCATCCATGTCTGGACTAGTGACAGAATCTTTACCCCCAAAATCAGAGCTGCACTCAGATCTCAGGTCTTCAATCTTATTGGGAATATCCTCAGAGGTTGCACTAATGCCTTAAAAAAAAAAAAAAAGCAAAAAATAAACAGCAAGAAGAACAAAATAACCACACAAAAAGTATATGAAGTTTGGAGAAATGTAAATATTCTCAAAATTTTTATGTCCCAAGTGCTATACGTGTGAGATGTTTGGTTATCACATCCTTTATTGTACTACTGCCTAAATATGCTTACCTTGATTTGTACGACATAATCGCAAGTATCATGTGGTATCTAAATACAGTAGCAGAGGCCACTAAGAACAGATGGAATTAGAGAGGGAACTCACAGACTGTTTGCCAATTACTTCAACAGGCTCTAGAAAGCCACATGTTAAGTTCTCATGGATTTAAGGTCCCACGGAAATAATTCTGTTTCCTGGAAATTCCTCAACTCTTAAATACAACACATCTCTGTTATCAACTTAATAAACGAAGCGGTGGGGCCACACCCTGCAATCCTTATTCCTTAAAACAAGACCGACATACCCGACACAACACTGAGGCCTGGTGTGCTGGGGCGGGAACTGACCTCCCTGACATCCGTATCATCAGATGTGCTACCTAGTCCCGAACAGCTCTCCAGCTCTTGTAGACGCTCCTCCTGCTTTAGATCCGGGGCCTCTACACAGAAGACAGGGGGTGCCACGTGAGTGATTCTGTTAGCACGCCGCAGGTTCAGCTTGTGACCCACATGAGGAAAGCTACCAGAGTGTGAATGACATCACTGTAAACGGATTTCTAAGTCTGGGCCAGTTAGCAAAGTTAGTTAGATCGAGTGTTAAAGAAGCTTAGGTTGTGATTTTCATTCCAATATAGGCCAGTTTGTTGTGCAAAGGTGAAAACTCTGCCTGTAGATCACTAATCTCATAAAATATGCTGTTGGTTAAGAAGTAAACTCAACAAGAGAATACAGAATAGCTTAACATTAAACCAAACATTTTCTAAAAAATAACTCCTACAAACACTCAATAGATCGTACGCTAATGCCACTGTCTCCTTATGTAAAGGTCAGCATGTCTGAGTGCATTAATATTATAAAACATATCAGAATCACTTAATTATTCTTGAGCCCAGTAGATCAGATAGAATGTAATTCAGATATACGGTTACTTAAATTTGCATTCTGGTAGTTGACATTGAATTGAAAACAAAGTTTTATCTTCATAATCAGAAAAAAAAAAGAAATGCAGTATTTGAGAAAAGAGAAAGTACAAAACACTTTATATATATTTGTAATAATCCTACACAAAATAATTCTCAGGACTCCAGAGTCTCAATTTCAGTACATTTCAAAATTAGATCTCTTTTAAAGGGTCAAGTTCTCCCTGGGATGAACCTGGGCACACTTGCCACGCATCCAACCGCTCAGGGTTCAAGTTGTACTGCTATTCCTATTTTGTGATGAGTTAGTGGGAGATACCAACCTGTGTCACACACAGAACTCTGGTGAGTTGCTAACAAATACTTACAAATACCTGAACACAGAGCCAAAAAGCACCTGCCATCTTAGCCCATGCCATCCAACTGCATTTTTTCCCGATGGACAGAAAATGCCCGAACTGTCCATCTGAAATTCTTAGTAATATGGTTGTGTCACACTTGACAAAATGTACATAGTATAGGAATTAAGATACCTTACATTTAAAACTTCTGTGCAAATCAAAAAGCAAACAATGACGGCATACTGACCTGAGTCACTTGGCAATACCTCTACACTCCAAGCTTCGCTTGTTGTCTCTGATATGGTAGAACCAGTGCAGGGGTCAAGAAGCACTGACCCTGAACCTGGCAGGCACAGTAAACTGCCTAACATGTTCTCTGCTGCTGCACCTGTATAACCAGTGGGGAGCAAAGGGTTAACGAAGATCCTGATGTAAAGAGCAGTGATAACGGAGAAGGGCCAAACACTGAACTAACTGTCATCTCTACTCTATCCACAAGAAGGAAGCCAAGGTAAGTGTAATTTCAATCAACAGCACCACTAAAAACACAAATTTCCGACTTTGGTCACAATGGCAAAAGCTCCTTTTTCTCAGTTTCCTCCTGTTCACCTTGGACTCTCCATAGAGAAAACATCCATCATTAGGTCAATTCATTTCAACTATCGTTCATCTTGGTTGTGTAGCACATTTTTACATGTGCCCCAAAATTCCTAAAAGGTATAGTCCTCACAGGGATTAAAAACACTCAAATGGAGACACTAAACCACAGAAAGTTATACTGGCCAAATATGTTCTCTTCTGGCACGTTAGCCACATATTCAGAGCAATAAAATATATTTGCAGGAAAATACACATCTCTGTAGCATGCATTCAACTGCAAATACAGCTCACTGCTCAAACAGAGCTCTCTGCCAAGAAGAATACTACTTTGGCCCCTGAAACAAAGTAATGCAAAACCAATTAAGAAATCTGTTTACACTACTTAAAAATACAAATAGAAAGGATTAAACATTATTATACACCCGTGTTACAAATACTCAAGTTCAGGATGCTCCATGACGGCTGTCTGATAACGCCTAACAAAAGAACAATTCTACTGCAGTGCATAAAAAACTTTTGGCAAAAGGTTACTGGTGAAAGTTACCTTTTAAAGATATATAAAATAATTACAAATAAAATAACGTCTGGAATTTGCCTAAATATAACAGGGGGAGACAGGGTAAAAGGGGTAGTGGGAGAAGAGATGAGACAAAACTGGCCACGTGTGCATGTGTAATAGTTGAAGCTGAATGACTGATACACAGAGTACGTTCTTCCCTCTTGTATTTGCCTGAAACGCTCCATGATTTAAAGAGAAAATGAAGATGCTGCTTATAGGACTGTATGAAATCTTTCAGAACTCACAGAACAGTATCCTAAAGAGGGTGAATTTTAAACTATGTAAATAGTATCTCAATAAAATTGATATTTAAAAAAAAAAGAGGGCGCCTGTGTGGCTCAGTCGGTTAAGCGGCTGCCTTCGGCTCAGGTCATGATCCCAGGGTCCTGGGATAGAGTTCCGTATCGGGCTCCCTGCTCTGCGGGGAGCCTGCTTCTCCCTCTCCCTCTGCCTGCTTCTCTGCCTACTTGTGTTCTCTCTCTCTCTCTCTGTCAAACAAATAAATAAAATCTTAAAAAAAAAAAAAAAGAAAAAACTAATCACTCTTTGGAAATGAACTAATCCTTCCAGAAGAAATTCCTTTTTTTTTTTTTCTCCTTAAGTAAGCTCTACACCCAACATGGGGCTTCAACTCACAGCCCTGAGATCAAGAGTTGCATACTCTACTGAGTGAGCCAGGCGCCCTATTAAATTCAATTTTTAGAGAATCTCAGTACTGTATTATTCTGAAAGATTTTATGGCTATAATCTGTAAGAATTTTCATTTTCAGGTGAGGTGTGTAGTCTCAAAAAGAATATCCTCAGAATATATACTATGCCCTGAAAACAAGAAGCTAATTCAGAAGACTGGTTTTTCTTTTTTGGCAGGGGAGGGGGAGTTAAATGCAGATAGGGAAAAACGCTACCTATATTTCGGTAAAGAAAAAAAGACACAAATGCCTTGTTACATACAGTTATCTCAGCTTCCTAGGTCTGTCTGTCTGAGGCTGAAGTCCCCGCCCATGAAGGGCAGGTAGATATGAATAACTAAGCAGCAATCTTCCAGAGAAATTAAACAGCAGTTACCTGCAATTTCTTGTAAGCGATCTTCATCAATGTTAGGGTCGAAATCACTTCCCAAGACATCTGTACTCCAGGTCTCACTCACTGTTTCTGATATATCTCTGTCATCTGTCAGTCCCATCATGTCACGTATTTCAAACTTCCTTAACTTATCATCAAGATTATCTTGTGTTGTAGCTATCAGAAACAAAATTATGCACTTTAAAAATGGCAGCACAGCTATTTTTTTAAATCAACTTTAAAGGTACATATTTTATCAGTAACACTGAGCATGCAATACCAACACTGAATTATCCCCCTACAGATGTACTGTTTCCCTCTCTGAACTAAGCTCAGCATATGTACCCCCATTTCTGACAGATTAACTGGGGCAACCTCTACAGTGTGATTCTGATAAAAAATTGGGATATATGGCAGCAGACCTATCCACAGAGACCTGGCAGGCCAGAAAGGACTGGCAGGATATATTCAGAGCACTAAATGAGAAAAATATGCAGCCAAGAATACTATATCCAGTTAGGCTGTCATTGAAAATAGGAGAGATAAAAAGCTTCCAGGACAAACAAAAACTAAAGGAATTTGCAAACACCAAACCAGCCCTACAAGAAATATTGAAAGGGGTCCTCTAAGCAAAGAGAGAGCCTAAAAGTAATATAGACCAGAAAGGAATAGAGATCATATACAGTAACAGTCACCTTACAGGCAATACAATGGCACTAAATTCATATCTTTCAATAGCTACCCTGAATGTAAATGGGCTAAATAAATCAAAAGACATAGGGTATCAGATTGGATTAAAAAACAAGACCCATCAATATGCTGTCTGCAAGACATTCATTTTAGACCCAAAGACACCTCCAGATTTAAAATGAGGGGGTGGAAAACCATTTATCATGCTAATGGACATCAAAAGAAAGCTGGAGTGGCAATCCTTATATCAGGCAAATTAGATTTTAAACCAAAGACTATACAATAAGAGACGAGGAAGGACACTATATCATACTTAATGGGTCTATCCAACAAAAAGATCTAACAATTTTAAATATCTATGCCCCTAACATGGGAGCAGCCAATTATAGAAGCCAATTACTAACAAAATCAAAGAAACACATTGACAATAATACAATAATAGTAGGGGACTTTAACACCCCCCTCACTGAAATGGACAGATCATCTAAGCAAAAGATCAACAAGGAGATAAAGGCTTTAAATGATACACTGGACCAGATGGACTTGACAGACATATTCAGAACATTCCATCCCAAAGCAACAGAATACACATTCTTCTCGAGACTGGAACATTCTCCAGAATAGATCCCATCCTGGGTCACAAATCAGGTCTCAACCGGTACCAAAAGACTGGGATCATTCCCTGCATATTTTCGGACCACAATGCTTTGAAACTTGACCTCAATTACAAGAGGAAAGCTGGAAAGAACTCAAATATATGGAGGCTAAAGAGTATCCTACTAAAGAATGAATGGGTCAACCAGGAAATTAAAGAATTAAAAAAGCTCATGGAAACAAATGAAAATGAAAACACAACTGTTCAAAATCTTTGGGATGCAGCAAAGGCGGGCCTAAGAGGAAAGTATATAGCAATACAAGCCTTTCTCAAAAAAACAAGAAAGGTCTCAAATATACAACCTAACCCTACACCTGAAGGAGCTGGAGGAAGAACAGATGGGACTGACAGGAAGAACCCCTAAACCCAGCAGGAGAAGAGAAATAATAAAGATCAGAGCAGAAATCAATGAAATAGAAACCAAAAGAACAGTAGAACAGATTAACGAAACTAGGAGCTGGTTCTCTGGAAGAATTTTAATAAGATTGATAAAGCCCTGGCCAGACTTATCAAAAAGAAAAGAGAAAGGACCCAAATAAATAAAATCATGAATGAAAGAGGAGAGATCACAAAAAAATACAAACAATTATAAGAACATATTATGAGCAACATATGCCAGCAAATTAGACAATCTGGAAGAAATGGATGCATTCCTAGAGACGTATAAACTACCAAAACTGAACCAGAAAGAAATAGAAAACCTGAACAGACCCATAACCAGTAAGAAAATTGAAGGAGTCATCAAAAATCTCCCAACAAACAAGAGCCCAGGGCCAGATGGCTTCCCAGGGGAATTCTACCAAACATTTAAAGAAGAATTAATACCTATTCTTCTGAAACTGTTCCAAAAAACAGAAATGGAAGGAAAACTTCCAAACTCGTTTTATGAAGCCAGCATTACCTTGATCCCAAAACCGAAGACCCCATCAAAAAGGAGAATTACAGAGCAATATCCCTGAAGAACATGGATGCAAAAATTCTCACCAAAATATTAGCCAATAGGATCCAACAGTACATTAAAAAGATTATTCACCACAACCAAATGGGATTTATTCCTGGGCTGCAAGGTTGGTTCAACACCCGCAAATCAATCAATGAGATAGAATGCATTAATAAAAGAAAGAACAAGAACTATATGATACTCTCAATAGATGCAGAAAAAGCATTTGACGAAGTACAGCATCCTTTCTTGATTAAAACTCTTCACAGTGTAGGGACAGAGGGTACATACCTCAATATCATAAAAGCCATCTATGTAAAACCCATGGCAAGTATCATTCTCAATGGGGAAAAACTGAGAGCTTTTCCCCTAAAGTCAGGAACACGGCAGGGATGTCCACTATCACCACTGCTATTCAACATAGTACTAGAACTCATAGCCTCAGCAATCAGACAACAAAAAGAAATAAAAGGCATCCGAATCGGCAAAGAAGAAATCAAACTCTCACTCTTTGCAGATGATATGATACTTTATGTGGAAAACCCAAAAGACTCCACCCCAAAACTGCTAGAACTGATACAGGAATTTAGTAAAGTGGCAGGATATAAAATCAATGCACAGAAATCAGTTGCATTTCTATACACCAACAACAAGACAGAAGAAAGAGAAATTAAGGAGTCGATCCCATTTACAATTGCACCCAAAACTATAAGATACCTAGGAATAAATCTAACCAAAAGGCAAAGAATCTGTACTCAGAAAACTACAGATTACTCATGAAAGAAATGGAAAAACGTTCCATGCTCACGGGTTGGAAGAACAAGTATGTGAAAATGTCTATGCTATCTAGGGCAATCTACACATTTAAAAGAATCCCTATCAAAATACCATTAACTTTCTTCAAAGAAATGGAACAAATAATCCTAAAATTTGTATGGAACCAGAAAAGACCCCAAATAGCCAGAGGAATGTTGAAAAAGAAAAGCAAAGCTGGTGGCATCACAATTCCGGACTTCAAGCTCTATTATGAAGCTGTAATCATAAGACAGTATGGTACTGGCACAAAAACAGATGCATAGATCAATGGAACAGAATAGAGAGCCCAGATATGGACCCTCAACTCTATGGTCAACTCATCTATGACAAAGCAGGAAAGAATGTCCAATGGAAAAAAGACAGTCTCTTCAGCAAATGATGTTGGGAAAATTGGACAGCCACATGCAGAAGAATGAAACTGGACCATTTCCTTACCATTCCTTACACACACTGGACCATTTCCTTACCATTTCCTTACACACACTGGACCTTTCCACACACAAAAATAGACTCAAAATGGATGAAAGACCTAAATGTGAGACAGGAATCCATCAAAATCCTTGAGGACAACACAGGCAGCAACCTCTTCGACCCCAGCCACAGCAACTTCTTCCTAGAAACATCGCCAAAGGCAAGGGTAGTAAGGGCAAAAATGAACTATTGGGACTTCATCAAGATAAAAAGCTTTTGCACAGCAAAGGAAACAGTCAACAAAACCAAAAGACAACGACAGAATGGGAGAAGATATTTGCAAACGACTTATCAGATAAAGGGCTGGTATCCAGAATCTATAAAAAACTTATCAAACTCAATACCCAAAGAACAAATAATCCAATCAAGAAATGAGCAGAAGACACAAACAGGCATTTCTGCAAAGAAGACATCCAAATGGCCAACAGACACATGAAAAAGTGCTCAACATCACTCGGCACCAGGGAAATACAAATCAAAACCTCAATGTGGTACCACCTCACACCAGTCAGAATGGCTAAAATTAACAAGTCAGGAAATGACAGACGTTGGCGAGGATGTGGAGAAAGGGGAACCCTCCTTCACAATGCAAACTGGTACAGCCACTCTGGAAAACAGTATGGAGGTTCCTCAAAAAGTTGAAAATAGAGCTACCCTATGACCCAGCAATTGCACTACTGGGTATTTATCCCAAAGATACAAATGTAGTGATCCGAAGGGGCACCTGCACCCCAACGTTTACAGCAGCAATGTCCACAATAGCCAAACTATGGAAAGAGCCCAGATGTCCATCGACAGATGAATGGATAAAGATGTGGTATATATGTACAATGGAATATTATGCAGCCATCAAAAAAATGAAATCTTGCCATTTGCAATGACATGGTTGGAACTAGAGGGTACTATGCTAAGTGAAATAACTCAATCAGAGAAAGACAAGTATCATATGATCTCACTGATAAGACGAATTTGAGAAACAAGACAGAGGATCATAGGGGAAGGGAGGGAAAAATGAAACAAAATGAAATCAGAGAGGGAGACAAATCATAAGACGGGGGTGGGAGGGATAGGGTGGCTGGGTGACAGACACTGGAGAGGGTATGTGCTATGGTGAGCGCTGTGAATTGTGTAATTCATGAATCACAAGACCTGTACCCCTGAAACAATATATTATGTGCTAATAAAAAAAAATGGGATATATTTCCCTCTCTGTGTATTTGCACAGGCCTTGTTACTTGCTTTGGCTAGAAGAGTAAAAAAGTGTGCCAGTTTCAAGGCTAGGCCTCAAAAGACCCTTAAAAACTTCTGCCTTCTTTTTCATCCTTGCTTCTGCCATGAGCACAAGCTTAAGCTAGCCTGCTGGTGGATGAGGGACCACATGGAACAAAGCAAAGGTCATCCTAGAGCAGCCAGCTCTCCTCACTGACCAACTATCCCCCAGCTAAGTTAGCAGAGCTCCCTACTCAACCACCAGTGACTGCAGATACATGAGTCAGCCCAGTCCAAATCAGAACCACCCAGCTGACCCACAGACATGAGCGCACAAATAAATGTTTGTTGTTTTAAGTCACTAAGTTTTGAGATGATTTGTTATGTAGCAATTACTCTGGAAATAGTTAACTGATAAGCCCATACTAAAATATTTTCTTCATTTGACTTGAATACATCCCCCTGAAATACAGAGTTTCCTCTCTTCCCTTGACTAATGAGAAGCAGTCTATAATTTGTCTCAATTTACTTCTTAACCTAGTGTTCACAAAATGTAGACCACCAACCACCTACATCAGAACAGCCACACTTACATCAGAATCACCTAGAGGGCTTGTTAAGTGATATTCTTTCAACTTCTGTCTTAAGGTATTATTTTAGGTTTCTCTCTTATGTGCACAAAATTTAATCCTAACTGATAATGACAAACTAATCCAGTAAAATATAATATTACTTTTATTTAAGCCACACATATCCCAACTGGCAATGCTCTTTTCCTTTATGAAAATGAACTGAGGTCTCAGACCCAGCTGATCTGCAATCTGCCCTCAACACTCCTTCGAAGGTCACCAGTGATCTTTAAATGAACAAATCCAAAGAACTTTTTCAAATTAATCTTCTTAAAGCACAATATGTATCCATCTACTTTTCAATCCTTACCCCACATTATTCCCCTATTTGATAGTTCCTGAGTAAGTACTATGGTTTCCCACTTCCCTGACTTGCTTATACCATTCTATTCCTTCACCTAGAATGCCCCATCTTGAGTTTCTGCCAACGCAACGTGAGCTGGGCTTTAAGGCTATAACATTTTCTTCCACTAAGCTTTCCCCTACACTTCCAACCACACGTATCTCTCACTCAGAACTGCCAAGGCACTTTTATAATACTTTTAGACATTTGTATACCATCTTCTCCCTATTCTAAGTTCCTTTAACCCCAAGTATTTATCTTTGTATCCCTTAAAATGTCAATATTACAGAATTGAAATGCTAACTATTATAGAATTCAAGCAATTCATTTTAATTATTCTATGTAGCTTAAGCCTAAAAAATTCAGTTACCAACCAAACATTTTTAAGAACTGAAAGAACTATGAATAAATGCAAGTTTAATGGTCATTATATAATCAACTTAAACTTATTCTTTTACTGAACACAGCCAATCTACATGGAAACACACAGTTTATCTTGCAGCCAGGTAAATTCTTTGCTACTTGAGCAACTGTGTTCAGCTTCACTTTACCTTGCTCATGCTCTAATAGCTGTAGAGCTTCAACTCCATTACTCCCAGAAGGTCCTGCTCCAAGTTCTGATACAGACTCTCCTTCCAAGTCTAGAGAGGATACTGAATTGGAGCGATTTGACGGACCTAGAGAAATGTTTATACTGTGAGTGAGCTTTTTAAAAGTCATGAGCCACCATGCAACTTTTCATGCCTTCAAAACAGACTGAAGACTGATTAAGGTACATTTATTTATTTCTATGTATGTATTTATTTTATTTTTTTTTTTTTTTAAGATTTTATTTATTTATTTGAGAGAGAGAGAATGAGAGAGAGAGAGAGAGCAAATGAGAGGGGGGAGGGTCAGAGGGAGAAGCAGACTCCCTGCTGAGCAGGTAGCCCGATGCGGGACTCGATCCCGGGACTCCAGGATCATGACCTGAGCTGAAGGCAATTGCTTAACCAACTGAGCCACCCAGGTGCCCCTATGTATGTATTTATTTTAAAGAGAGAGAGTATACAAGCAGGGGGCATGGGGAGAGGCAGAGGGAGAGAGAGAATCTCAAGCAGAGTCCCTGCTGAGCATGCCGGATGCAGGGTTTGATACCACAACCCCGAGATCATGATCTCAGCCGAAATCAAGAGCCAGATGCTTAACCAACTGAGCCACCCAGGTGTCTCGAGGTGCTTTTAATACTGCATCCATACCTTAAAATTACACACGCCCTTTAAGCCAGCAATTGTGCTTCTAGGAATTTATCCTAGGAAACAATTCAAAAATTCATCCAAAGTTGCTTGTCAAAGGGCTTTTTATAATGCTTGAAAAGCAGAAACAATCTATATGTTTAATCATACAAGAATGTTTAAATTATCCCCACCTGAAGTTAAAGAAAAAAAAAACATTAAGAACCTAAGATATTTAAGAATGTTAAATTACAAAGGGAAATGTCACTGCTATACTGTTAAACAAAAAAGGGTTACAAAACAACATAAGCCTACTTTTGCTATAAATAAAAATCAAAATGCTGTTATTAATAGAATGGTAGGAGCTCCTGGGTGGCTCAGTCGGTTAAGCATCCAACTCTTAATCTCAGCTCAGGTCTTGATCTCAGGGTCATAATTTCAAGCCCCATGTTGGGCTCCACACCCAGGAAAAAAAATAGAATGGTAAAAATTACAGATGATTCCATTTCTTTTCTGCATTTTCTAGAATGAATGTACATTACTTCTGTTCTAAAACGTTAGAGAAAAAGGAAAAGCTATTATGTTTTGTTTAAAATGATAGTAAACTTGGGACGCCTGGGTGGCTCAGTCGGTTAAGCGTCTGCCTTCAGCTCAGGTCATGATCCCAGAGTCCTGGGATCGAGCCCCACATTGGGCTCCCTGCTCAGCGGGAAGCCTGCTTCTCCCTCTCCCACTCCCCCTGCTTGTGTTCCCTCTCTCACTGTCTCTCTCTGTCAAATAAATAAATAAAATCTTTAAAAAATAAATAAATAAAATAAAATAAAAATTAAAAATTAAAATCTTTAAAAAAATAAAAAGATAGTAAACTGAACTTTCTTCATTAAAAAAGTCTGTCCTCATACATGAAATGACAAATTCTCACTTCACAATCTACGCTTTTAATTTTCTAATTTTATTCCATTTCCATTGTATCTTCCTGCTTCATAAAGGTGTATGTGTGTGAATAAAGAAATACAGAACATTAAAAGTATACACAACATCCTAAAATACTAGTGAGTCCATTTTTCCCATCTAGACATGCACTATATCCCTCTAAAGGAGCTCCATAAGCTTTGGTATACATTAATTAATACTAGAGAAACTTGGCATTATTCAAGCCTCAATGAAGACTTGTATCTTCTCCATTTTATATGATCAAAGGTCTCTTGCAATCTTTTTCTTTTTTAATTTTTTTCTTGCAATCTTCATTTATTCCAGAAACAATCTTTATAGCCAACTGTTCAAGGTCATTAGAAGAAAACTTCATTACTCTCCTCAGGTTGAGGAACAGATGGTATAATTATAATTTATAAGGCTCCTTTAAAGATCACAAAACAAAGTATTACTTGAATCACACAACTCTTTGAATGAAGTAACCCTTCACCTTCAGATATTCCTTCCAGATTATCACTGCAGAGGGAAAAGCGCAAGGTTTTATCAGGTTTACCGTGGAGTTTGTTTTCATCGACAGGGACATCTCCTTGTCCTCCATCTGAAAGTTGCATGTTTAGGACCTGAAAAATAAAATGCCAGAAAAAAAAATAAATAAAAATAAAAAAATAAAAAATAAAATGTCATTGGTTTATCAGAACTGAGGAGATTACTAATAGGAAAACAGACCACAGCAAATGCATATTTACGTTCTTCTTAATCTTAAAATTCTCATTTTTAACTAAAAACCCATTCACAAGATTCTGATCAAGCTTTTAAGTACCCTTAGAATAAAAGTAGATCAGTTAAAACAAAAGTGAACCTATGCCCTTCCATCACCCGGTATCAGAGATTGAACAGGCAATCGGGTATAGTGAGTAATGGGTAGGATCATAAGAATCAAAAGGCTTTGCAATCAGCAAGCTGGTGGTCCTTCTGGCTCTGCCATGTGCCAACTATGTAATCTTGGGTAAGTGATTTAAGCTTTATCTTTAAAGAGTCATGGTAACAGTATTCATGCCATGGAGTTGTTGAGGATTAAATTAAAAAATGCACAGAAAGCATTCTGCATGGCAAAATGACATTAAATTTGCAGTACATTTTTTTGAAAGTTAATAAGCTAATTTAACAGGAAGAAAACATAGGAACAAATTATCTTGTAGGCACCAGAATTCAATCAATCCAGTTTGAACCTTGTCTCGATCACCATATAGACAGCCACAAAAGTCCATACCAGAAGCTGAAGTGTGACTTCACAGCCATCTCTAGCTTAGAGCTGATGGCCTTTTTACAAGGTTTCTATTTGTTAGATGACTTCCAAATAACAGAATTACTTTTCACTACATACAAGCCTCATAACTCTGCTGGAAACATGGATCTCCAACCTAATGAAGAACTGAGTGCTTTGCTAAAAGTCTAACAGCATGTTTAAGCACACCTGGAACTCGAAATCACAGCCACTGAGATCCTAGGCTGTTGGCAGAATATGAAGGAAGAATAGTCTCCTCACTTAAAAAGAAGAAAAATTTAAAAACCCAAAACCCTCTAGGTGCTGTTTTGGCCCTGCATTTAAATGAGTAAATTAGAGGGTTTTTTAATGGCTCTACACCTTTATTCATGTGATGCTTTTAAAAAGCCATTCAAGGGTGCCTGGGTGGCTCAGTTGGTTAAGCGACTGCCTTCGGCTCAGGTCATGATCCCGGAGTCCCGGGATCGAGTCCCACATCGGGCTCCCTGCTCGGCGGGGAGTCTGCTTCTCCCTCTAACCCTTCCCCCTCTTGCGCTCTGTCTCTCACTCTCTCTCTCTCTAATAAATAAAAAAATAAAAATAAAAATAAAATAAAATAAAAAGCCATTCAAAAATAGAGTTATTTTGGGGTGCCTGGGTATTCAGTTGGTTAAGCGTCTGACTCTTTTTGGCTCAGGTCATGATCTCAGGGTTGTGAGATGGAGCCCCACGTCCAGCTCTGCACTGTGTGTGGAGCCTGCTTAAGATTCTCTCTCCCGGGGTGTCTGGGTGGCTCAGTGGGTTAAGCGTCTACCTTCGGCTCAGGTCATGATCTCAGGGTCCTGGGATAGAGCAGCATGTTGGGCTCCCTGCTCAGCGGGGAGTCTGCTTTTCCCTCCCTCTCTGCCCCTTCTCCCCTCCCCCTGCTGGTGCTCTCTCTCAAATAAATAAAATCTTTAAAAAAAAAAATAATCTCTTCCTCTCCCTCTGCTCCTCCACCCTCCCTCCCTCTCAAATAAATAAATAAATAAAAATAGAATTATTTTCCTATTTGCTTGAAATTAAATGCAGACAAAATTTTTACATTTTGTATTTTTAAGATAACTTGGTACTTTAAACTCATAGTGAGCAACGTACAAAGAATCTTCAGGAAAAATCTATCTAAAGGCCTAGAGAATGATAAGATTAACAGCAAACAAAAGGCTCATACCATAATGAAAATATTTCCCTGCACAGGGATTCAAGGCTGCCAGAGCTGGGAACTGGAGGAAGGTTAACACGGGAAGGTAAAATGCCACAGAGCTCCCTGACTGAAATTCAGCAGTTGTTTTTCCTCATTCAACATTCCCCTAGATGTTGTAAGTTTATTACATTCCAGAGTTCCTAAAAAGTTAATTCAGACAGTTTTTGCCAGCTCATTTGTGGGGTGTGTGTGTGTGTGTGTGTGTGTGTGCAGAGTTCTGGAGTTTGACAGAACTCTTTCCTAACGGTCACGCCACAGTTCCAAATACGGCTGTATCAACCACTACCATCATTTCATCGACCACTAGAACTGGTCCCTTCATCCCAGGTCATGAATAGGTTTGTTGTTGTTTTTTTTTTAAGATTTTATTTATTTATTTGACAGAGAGATAGAGCCAGAGAGCACAAGCAGAGGGAATGACAGAGGGAGAGGGAGAAGCAGGCTCTGCACTGAGCAGGGAGCCCGATGCGGGACTTGATCCGAGGACCCCGGGATCATGACCTGAGCCGAAGGCAGATGCTTAACTATCTGAGCCACCCAGGCACCCCATGAATAGGTTTTCTTAACTAATAAGCAGTCCGTGTTGAATATAAAATGTTGCTTCTTTTTTATTTCATTCTTTTTGCCTCTGTCCCAAGCTCTTCTGTTTACAAATATCTTAAAAGCGATGCCCACATCCCAAGACCATTTCTTCAAAATATTTTACTTTCTTCGTTTTCAGTTCTGTCTTCCATTTCTTCCTAACCAACCAAAGAACAGACAGTATTTCTAAAGAATCTAGCTCTCTAAAGCAAGAATACCACTAGATCATTACAAAGAAACAAAAAACATTTCCTACAGGTCACTGGAAAAGTCTTTTCAATTTCCATACTACAATTTCCTGGCTTCCTGTCTCTTCTATACAATGAGGAAAATTCCTCTTGGTGTAGACCTAATCACCAGCTACCATGCTATCAATTCAATGTATTAATGTGAAAGGCCCCCTAGAACTATTCAGAGGGAGTCTGGCATTAAATGCATATTGACTTACAAAAGCAAGAGACCATGAATGAGAAAAAAAAAGAAGCTAATTCCTTAATATTGATGGCTATAAGTTAAATTAACAATACATTCATACCTCATTTTCCGACATCATCCCTGGAGTGAGTTGGGGACCTGTCCCTAAGGAAATGACCAAAACCTCTTCTGGCTGTACTTCCTGGATGGTTTCTTGAGATGACCCTTCATGGTCCATATGTAAGTCCATTAGCACATTGGTGCGGCTTCTACTTCGAGTTGCTAATAAAAAAATATTCAAATATGATAATTTAGAGAACAAGACAAGATGAAGAAAATGGTACAGTAAATATAAAAATGTATCTTCTATTAATGTACTTGCACATGCACAAAAAAAGAGGGGTGAGAATATGAATTTAAAAAAAACCCCTACATCTTCCCAGTTACTCTAATGACTGACACAGATTCTCCTTCAAAACTGATAGAAACAATAGTCTATGTGTATCTGATATTGAGTGACACACGGATGAGCACGCCTGCAGAACAGCAAACACATCTCTCAGCTTAAGGCTTGGAGTAACAAGAAGAGCACTACCTTATTTCTTATCAAGATACCTTCAACTATTTCTCCTATAAAAGGATTTAACTGCCACTGAACTTACAAGCATCAAAAAACTTCATACAGAAATCTGAGAGCCATATAAAGTAATATATGCTAATTGGACAACCATTGACAAAATCAGAATCAGTTTTTGAAGACACATTGATTTTCCTGAAATGTACTCATCTCCTTCCAAAAATGCAGGAAAAAAAGAGTTCCCTTCCCTTCTGCTTTATAGAAACATTCTAAATTAATGAAAAATCTAATTATTTTGGGGTGCTTTTTTTCTATAAGTAAGCAAGCTTTACCTATAAGTAAAAACAAGTAATACTTTTTTCTAAAATAATCATCCTACACATCTTACAAGAACTTTTGGACACTGAAAGATTTAGATAGTTTGACAATTTCTCCATGAGTTTAAGTCTTCTGTGATAAGCTTCAAATTTCTTTCAGACGGCAGTAAATTTCAGTACAACCGGAATACTAAATAGAAATTCTACTTCAGTGCAAAATAATCAAAAGCACAGACATAAAGCAAAAACACTCTATAATAACAAAAGTCTTTCAACTTCACTTTGAAAGCTGACCTACTTGAAGACAGAAATATAAAGAATCCTCTTCCAGCGCCTGGGGGCTCAGTCCGTTGAGCTTCCGACTCTTGGTTTCTTGGTTTTGGCTCAGGTCATGATCTCAGGATTGTTGGATTGAGCCCCATGTCAAGCTCTGCGCTCAGCAGGGAGTCTGCTTGAGATTCTTTCCCTCTTCTTCTCTCTCTGCCCCTCCCCACCCCGTGTGTGCACCCACTCTCTCTAATAAACAAATAAATCTCAAAAAAAAAATATAGAGTCCTCTACACAATGCTGTAGATCTGTTCATTAATCACTCTTACTTTCAAAATCCAGAGCACAGATCAACTTCCAAAAGTCGAACACAGGCTCACTCCCACCTTTTATTTGCTGACCCTCACTCACTGTCTTCTACTGAACTGTGAACTTAAATCCAACTTTATGAACAACTACATGAATCTTAAGCAACAAACCTTATAATTTATAAAAATGCAAGTAATCAAAATCCATGTAGCAATTCACATAAAGCAAAAGCAACATGCACATGGAGCACACTTTCATATACTATTTCTTCAATGAAAGTTATATAAGAAGAGGAAGAACAGCCTATTACCCACCAAATGGGGTTACTAGAATAATATGAGCAGTGAGATTGGTGGCTGAGGGATCCCAGGCAGTGATGGCTGCTAACTGTTGTCCTGGGTTGCGAAAGCATTAAACAGAAAGAAAATCAACCCTCTGAATAATGGACACATTTTTTAAAAATATGAAATAAATTCAATGACCAGGTCATATGACTATACAAAGTAATAGTGGGCAAACATTTGAAGTTTATTTTCCATTATACCCATATTTAATGATACTTCTAGATGACAAAGAATGAAAGAACTAATGTACAGGAGTGAATGGAGGAAAAAAATCTCTGATTTACTAAAAATCATTTATTTCTTCATGTTAAAAAAGTGCAAACAGGTTATAATATTAAAAATAACTGAGTGCTGGGGCACCTGGATGGCCAGTTGGTTAAGCACCCAACTCTTGATTTCAGTTCAGGCTGTGATCTCAGGGTTGTGAGATCGAGCCCCACATCAGGCCCCACGTTCAGTGGGGAGTCTGCGTCTCTCTCTCTCCCTCTGCCCCCTGCCCTGCTCGTGTGCTCCCACTCCCTCTCTCTTTCTCTAAAATAAATAAATATTTTTTAAAAATCACTGAGTGTCAGGGGCGCCTGGGTGGCTCAGTCGTTAAGCGTCTGCCTTCAGCTCAGGTCATGATCCCAGGGTCCTGGGATCAAGCCCCACATCGGGCTCCCTGCTCGGCAGGAAGCCTGCTTCTCCCTCTCCCACTCCCCCTGCTTGTGTTCCCTCTCTCGCTGTGTCTCTCTCTGTCAAAATAAATAAATAAAAAATCTTAAAAAAAAAAAAATCACTGAGTGTCAAACTTCATTTTTTTCTATTTTTAATTCTGAAAACGGACATTTTGGGATGATGAAAGCCAAAGACTTGAAGATACGATGCCATATTTTTGTTGATGATATTATTCCATATTAGGTTAAATGTAAGACGGATTAATTTTAAGAAACTGTCAGTTCTTAACAAACCAGCTCATGGAAGTTTAAAAATGAAATCCCATTCTTCAAAATGTGTAAAATAACTATTAATGTTCACTAACTGTTGCTAAGCTCATTTTCATTAAAAAATGGGCACTAAAACACTGCTCCCTTGGCCTAAACACTCTTTCTCTCCCTCTCTGGTCTACTTTGTCTAACTCCCATTCATCCTTCAAGAGAAAGTATATGCTTCACTGTCTCCACGATCTTCTCCTGACACCATCGCCAACATGGGTGCCCCATAAGCCTCCATGTGTGCTTATCTCCATCAAACACAGCATAATGACAGCAACTGGCCTCCTCTTATTCTCCCCAACTAGACTATCAGCAACTACCAGAGCAACGGCATATCCTAGTGGTCTTTGTATCCCCAGTGTCTAACACGGTGCCCCCCCATGCAGGGTAGTCATTACACCTACTCTTTTTGCATGGATTTTTTGCATGAATTAAATGAAACAACATCTATAAAGTGCTCATCCACAGTCTGGTACAGAGTACATGGTAATGCTAAATGTGTGTGTGTGTTTGTGTGTGTGTATAGATAACAGATGTTTACTAAGTGAATAAAACAATTTTAATTAAACCCAATTCTTAAACTTGACAAAATGAAACCTTTATTTTATAAAATAACAAAGATAACCTTAGCTCACTTGATAAAAATTATTAAAAATAACAATAATGGAAAAGTTGTAACTGTATTTTCAACTTTACCGACAGAAACCTCTAAGTTATTATTATATTATTTAGAACTTTGAAGAAATGACAGGGCTATATAATTCAAATACTGACACTTTCAAAATTTTCCCAAAAAAGTTACAAAAATATCAATAAAGTATACTGTAGATGGCATGATCTCAATTAATTATGAAAAGTATGTCTAGATAAAGCTAAAGCCTACACATAAACCTTAACTGGTCCAATTTTTAAAAATTGTATTAGTATCAGTAAACACAAAGGGAAAGGCTTTCCCAAATTATTTAAAACCATATTCCAAAACACTGAGCAGTAATAAAGGTCAATAAAAAGACACTATATTTAAGGGAAAGCCCGAATATGAGAAATGCTCTTTACCTATAGGCAATCGATTCTTTTTATTTGCTGGAGTGGTTGCTGGAGACAGCTGAGGAGTATTATAGGGAGTCATTTCCAAACTGCTGCTTTTTCCTGGCTTTGCCTGGGGCAGGTTTGCCAATAAATTGTCAAGAGCCATCCTATCTTCTCTCAGTTGATCTCCAGACATCACACTCTTCATAAAATTCACCTGGCAAAGGTAAAAGGACATTAGCTAGTGAGATCAATTTTTCAAACACAGTATCTATTTCTCACACAATGTACTTATCTATGACTCTGCCCATGCTTAGATAAATTACTTTTGAGAAAAATCCTATTAAAGAATAAGGCCATTACCAGAGTAATAAGCTGACTATAGGTTATATAAACCACAGTTCTGCTCAAGCCTTCCAGAAGATTAACGGAGGACATTGGAGGGGTCTCCACTGCACGGCCCCCAATCACAACATCAAGAAAAGCAGCAACACAGCTCTGTTAAACAGGAAAAGATCACAGTGAAATATTTCCTCTTTAAAATAAGGGGACAAAATTTCTGGTTAAGGTAGACAAGCATGCAAAAGTTTTTCTTCTTGAAAATTATCATAAACCCAACAATGAAAAAATTAAATTCTTTTTAAATTGACACAGAATTGTCTCCATGAAATTCTGGTATGTGAAAGAAACATGACACAAAACAGTGCACACTCCCCTACCATTTGTGAAAAGGGATGGATGGGGTGACTGGGAAAACATATGTAAGAATTCGCTTGTATACATATAGACCTCTTGAAGAAAACATGAAAGACTGAGAACATCGAGAACCTTTTGGGGAGGAAATAAAGGTTAGAGATCAGAGGTGAAAGTGGAATTTCACTATAAACCTCTGAATTTTAAATAAGGCTGAATGGGGGGAAGGGGGCGCCTGGGTGGCTCAGTTGTTAAGCGTCCACCTTCGGCTCAGGTCATGATTCCAGGGTTCTAGGATCGAGCCCCGCATCGGGCTCCCTGCTCCGCGGGAAGCCTGCTTCTCCCTCTCCCACTCCCCCTGCTTGTGTTCCCTCTCTCGCAGTCTCTCTCTCTGTTAAAAAATAAATAAAATCTTAAAATAAATAAATAAATAAATAAGGCTGAATGTATAGCCTACTCAAATATGATTAAAATCTAATTTAACTGAACAATGCTATAAAACATATTTATGAAATACACTTAGATTATACAATTGTCGCTCATTTGCTTTTGTGATTTTTTTAATTACACTATTTAAAGATTTATTCATCCATTTTAGAGACAGAGAGTGTGTATGTGTGTGCACACACATGCACTCAGTGGGGAGGGACAGAAAGAAAGGGACAGGGAGAGAATCTAAAGCAGATCCCGGCTGAGCACAGAGCCTAACCTGGGCCAATCTCAGGACCGTGAGATCATGATCCGAACAGAACCCAAAACTCGGACACTCAACTGACTGAGCCACCCTATTTATTTTAAGGCTTTTTTTTTTTTTTTTTTTTTAAGTAATCTCTATGCCCCGGGGTGCCTGAGCAGCTCATTGGACTCCTCATTTCTGTTTTGATCAGGATCTCGGGGTCATGGGATTCAGGCCCACAGGGGGCTCTGCACTTAGCATGGGAGTCTACTTGAAATTCTTTCCCCCTCCCTCTCCCTCTGCTCCTCCCCCTGCCTGCATATGCACGCCCTCTCTAAATAAATAATAAATAAATAAAATATTTAAAGTAATCGCTACATCCAACATGGGGCTAGAACTCAAACCCCGAGATCAAGAGTTGCATGCTCTACTGACTGAGCCAGCCAGGCACCTTATCAAATTTTTAAAATAAAATAATCTTAAAAGCTCTTTGGCTCTCATTACAGTGGCATCTCCTTAACACTTCAATTAAGTGAGAATTAGTAATCTTCAGTTACATCTTCCTTTAAATGCTGCTGATCCAACATTGTATTCTCTACAGCTATACCAAGGGTAATTGAAAAGAGTAATTTATTTTTAATAAATTAAAGGACAAGATTAAAGAAAGACAATAGTTAAGTTCACTAATACTTTGGCAAAATTTTCTATAAATGGTATTTCACACAAGATAGTATTCATTCTTACTTTGTCAAATTTTCCAAGGCTGCTCTTTGTCCGGGGATCTCCCTCTTCAGAGCCGGTCATTGCCAGTTGCTGCAAAAGGCGGCCAACCTGTAATCCAAAGCAGTAGTTGGGAGACACGGGCTATAGATACTTACAAATTCTTCTCTATGAAACTGCTTCCATTCTAGTCTAAAAAGCTGTTTCATAATAATATTTACACCATCTGACCAGGCATGCAAAGTAGGGTCCCAAATTAAATGTGTATCTTCTCTACATCAGCTTTTACTATATTTAGATTAAGAGTTATAGACAATAAATAGAAAATTTTATTTTAACATTACATTGACAATAAGAAATAAAAATATAATACCTTTGTTTCTGGTATTATACTTTTGATACATTTAGGAATTTTAAAATTCACTGCAAAAGTTGATTCAAATTACCTGAAATTAATATTAAGTACTTTTCCCTTTATAGTTCACAAAATTCTCAAGGTAGAATTTTTTTTCTAGATTTAAAAAATCCTACAGAACAGAGCTGCTTGGAAAGTAAATGTTAATTCACAGAGCAAGTTCCTTACTGGTAAAAGAGAACTGTTAATCTACTCTCTTTACTTTTTTTTAGATTTATTTATTTATTTCAGAAGAGGCAGGAGGGACAAAGGGAGAGAATCTCAAGCAGACTCCCCAGTGAGCACAGAGCCCAACATGGGGCTCGATCTCACAAACCTGAGATCATGACCTGAGCCAAAATCAAGAGTCAGACGCTTATCGATTGAGCCACCCAGGCGACCCTAATCTACTCTCTTTAAAGACACTTTGAGGAAAGCTTGTATCATACAGTATCATCTTAATATCTGGTATAATTCCCTTTTTTACTCATTTTGAGAAAATAAGTGATTCAATCTCTATTGGAACGACAAAAATAAAAACCTACAACTATACTATCTTAAGAATAAATTTATTCTTTCATAGATGATAAAAAACTTTAAGTTTTATTTCAGGGATTTTTATATAGTTAATTGCTAAACATACCAACATAAGAGAAATGCCCATGGGAAGAAAAAACTTATCATTAAAAAAACATCATCCAGGGGCACCCAGGTGGCTCAGTCATTGGGCGTCTGCCTTTGGCTCAGGTCATGATCTCAGGGTCCTGGGATCGAGCCCCATATCAGGCTCCCTGCTCCGCGGGAGGCCTGCTTCTCCCTCTCCCACTGCTTGTGTTCCTGCTCTCACTCTCTCTGTCAAATAAATAAATCTTTAAGGGAGCCTGGGTGGCTCAGTCGTTAAGCATCTGCCTTCGGCTCAGGTCATGATCCCGGGGTCTGGGATCGAGCCCCACGTTGGGCTCCCCACTCCGCGGGAAGCCTGCTTCTCCCTCTCCCACATCCCCTGCTTGTGTTCCCTCTCTCGCTGTCTCTCTCTCTGTCAAATAAATAAATAAAATATTTTTTAAAAAATAAATAAACAAAATCCTTTAAAGAAGTATCATCCAAAGATATATTACATTCTAAATAAACTCAGTTTCTTCTTTACAGTATTTCTGGAGGATAGGATATGATTAAAAAATTCCCTTAAGAAATAATAACATAGGAGTGGCTGGGTGGCTCAGTCAGTTCAGCATCCGACTCTTGATTTCAGCTCAGGTCATGATCTCAGGGTTGTGAGATCCAGCCCTACACAGGGCTCTGCACTGGGCGTGGAGCCTGCTTAGGATTCTCTCTCTCTCCCCCCTCTCTCCCTCTGCCCCTCCCCACTCCTCTTCTCTAAAAAAAGAAATAAGTAACATGATTCCAGTAGTTCTCATGATAAAGGGGAAAAGTGCTAACATAAATCCAAAACTCCTCTTTCTGAAACTGAGGTCCAGAAGAGTTTCAGATTTTAAAATTTGAAGATTTTAGAAAGGTTGATTAGTGCATACATGTAACATAGGCAGTATTAAGGGTGGCATCCTGTAATCAAATGTATTTGCATTTCTACAGCAAAACATGAGTATTCATGCCCTAAAAGGAATAACTAGCAGTGATAAACAGTCTCATGTTAGCTCAAGTCAGGTTTTGCTACCATATAATGTATAAAAGATGATGTATAAATAATTTCAATCACGCTGGGTTTTGAAATCATGGGAAAGGGATGGTGTCCCTATTCTAGAAAATCTAATCAACTAGGGGCGCCTGGGTGGTTCAGCTGGTTAAGCATCTGCCTTCAGCTCAAGTCATGATCCTGGAGTCCCAGGATCAAGCCCCACATCAGGCTCTCTGCTCAGCAGGGAGTCGCTTCTCCCTCTCCCTCTGTTCCACCCCAACTTGTCCTCTCACACTCTCTCTCAAATAAATAAAATTTTAAAAATAAAAATAAATAAAATAAATAAATAAAAACTAACACAAGGGGCACCTAGGTGGCTCAGTCGGTTAGGCATCTGACTCTTGGTTTCAGCTCAGGTCATGATATCACAGTCCTGGGATCAAGCCCCACGTTGGGATCTGAGCCCAGTGGGGAGTCTGCTCAAGGATTTCTCTCCCTCTCCCTCTGTCCCTCCCCTCACTCACGTGCTCTCCCTCTCTCTCTAAAATAAATAACTAAATCTTTGGGGAACTAACAAAATATATTTTTTAAGATTTTATTTATTTATTTATTTGACAGAGAGAGAGAGAGAGACAGCAAGCACAAGCAGGTGGAGTGGCAGGCAGAGGGACAGGGAGAAGCAGGCTCCCCGCAGCAGAGAGCTCGACTCAGGGCTTGATCCCAGGACCCTGGGATCATGACTTGAGCTGAAGGCAGATGCTTAACAGACTGAGACATCCAGGTGCTCCAAAAACTAACCAAATACTTTACGACTACAATATTTTTAAATCCCAATATAACTGCTCTTCTTTCTTTTTTTATTTCAGAGAGAGAGTGTGTGTGCGCATGCATGCACATGCACGCACAAGCGGGGGGTGGGGAGGGCAGCATGGGAGAGACTCTCAAGCAGACTCCCCGCTGAAGGTGGAGCCGGACCTTGGAGCTCAAAGCAGGGCTCAATCCCACAACCCTGAGATCACGACCCGAGCTGAAACCAAGAGTGGGACACTCAACTGACTGAACCACCCAGGTGTCCCGTAACTGCTTTTATCTCTTAAGAAGCAAATGTTTAAACCAGTTTGAGGAAAGGGAATGGTAAGAATATATACATATTGTCATCATATTTTCTGTTGCCACCCCACTACTCACTCAACTGATTTTCAACTGAATGCCATATTAACGATAATAGCAAAAGCATACCTGCATCAGATTAAATCTTGCCACCTCATTAATAGGAGCATCAGAGATTATTCCATACTGTTCTGGATTGACAACTGCAGGACAAATGAAGCAGGCCAACAGGAGATCAGTACACATTGCCCTGACCTCCCCAACTTCCAGTCTATCTACACAGGAGAGGGTTTTGTACATCTGTGACACAATCCACCTCAAACTATGTGGAAAGCAGTACGTGTTCTGTTTCAGATAACCAATAAACTTGTTCACCAGAGCCACCAGTTTGGCCTCATTGGAATCCACCATCTCTTGAACCTTTTGCCTGAATCTATCTGAGCCTTTCTCTCCAAAGAGTTTTTCCTGTTGTAATGGGGAGAACCTATCAATTAGCTTGTTTGGATCTGTTTCCAGGTGATCTTCATCTTCAACAAGCAGTTGCATGATTGGCTCATGTAAAGTAGCTGTGAGGAAAAGTTTGGCGGAAAACAGTCCTTCAGAAAAAAGTTTAAATAAGATGCTGAAGGCACAAGTTCCTCTCCTCAAAAGTCGCCTGGGGTTGTCACTTTCTTTAAGTTCAAATTCAATCAAGTATCTCAAAACCTGAAGGAGGTAGCTTTCATCTTCTTGCATAATGCAGTTGCCATAGAGGGAGGTAAAAACTGTGTAAATAACACTTTGTGTGTTCTCCTGATTAAGTTTCTCCCCAGCAACCAAAGAGGAGGCAATAAGACGAGGATTCTCCCTTAACCGACTCAAGAATTCTCCATAAGCAGTCTCCTGAAATCCCAATTGCTTATATCCATCAACAAACTGTGTATCTTCCAAAATCTTGGCATGTTGGCAACATTCAGCAGGGGAAGCTTCAGCACTAAAAAATGAGCAAACAAGCAAAACAATAAAATCAATAAAAATAATACAATACATACATTCCATTGAAACCTGGAAATGTAGATTGATTATAGTCCTAGCAATGAGATCACTCCGAACTGCTCAAATCTTTCAGCCCACCAGCATCTGAATATGTGAAGAAAGGCAAAACCAAAAAGTACAAAGGAGGACAAATTCATCCTAGTAAATCAGGTTCAATGAAAAATAGCAAAAAATAACCATTCTTCTTAGCATGGAGGACATTAGGAGAAGGAAGGGAAAAATGGGGAGGGGGGAATTGGAGGGAGAGATGAACCATGAGAGACTATGGACTCTGAGAAACAAACAGGGTTTTAGAGAGGAGGGGGGAGGGGGGATTGGTTAGCGCGGTGATGGGTATTAAGGAGGGTACGTACTGCATGGAGCACTGGGTGTTATATGAAAACAATGGATCGTGGATCACCACATCAAAAACCAATGATGTATTGTATGGTGACTAACATAATAAAATTAAAAAAAAATAACCATTCTTCTCATTTCCATGATCAAAGATCAGTCCTGCTTTTTTCAGCTTCACATAAATGGAATCATACAGTATGTACTTTTCTGTATCTGCCTCCTTTTCTCAAAATTATACCTCAGTACCACTCTTAGAGCTAAAAACTACTTCTTGAAACAACAGAATAATAAGGTATTCACACAGTGAAAAAATGGTTTGTAAAACTGAGAAGTAGGGGCGCCTCAGTGGCTCAGCCCTTAAGCGTCTGCCTTTGGTTCAGGTCATGATCCCAGGACCCTGAGATGGAGCCCCACATCGGGCTCCCTGCTCAGCGGGAAGCCTGCTTCTCCCTCTCCCACTCCCCCTGCTTGTGTTCCCTCTCTCGCTGTGTCTCTGTCAAATAAATAAAATCTTTTAAAAAAATAAATAAAAAATAAATAAAACTGGGAAATAGATATACAGAATCAAAACATGGAAATACATATAGTTGACCCATGAACAATGTGGGGATTAGAGGCACTGACCCCCTGTGCAGTGGAAAATCCATGCATAACTTTTGACTCCCTAAATACTTAACTACTAATAGCCTACTGTTGACCAGAAGCCTTACAGATAGGGGCACCTGGGTGGCTCAGTCGTTAAGCAGCTGCCTTCGGCTCAGGTCATGATCCCAGGGTCCTGGGATCGAGCCCCACATCGGGCTCCCTGCTCAGTGGGAAGCCTGCTTCTCCCTCTCCCACTCCCCCTGCTTGTGTTCCTGCTCTATCTCTCTCTGTCAAATAAATAAACTCTTGAAAAAAAAAAAGAAGCCTTACAGATAACATAGTCGATTAACACATATTTTGTATACATATTATATACAGTATTCTTAGAATAAAGTAAGCTAGAGAAAAGAAAATATTGTTCAGAAAATCGTAAGAAAGAGGAAATACATTTATAGTACTCTACTGAAAAAATCCACATATAGGGGCGCCTGGGTGGCTCAGTCGTTAAGCGTCTGCCTTCGGCTCAGGTCATGATCCCAGGGTCCTGGGATCGAGCCCCGCATCGGGCTCCCTGCTCGGCGGGAAGCCTGCTTCTCCCTCTCCCGCTCCCCCTGCTTGTGTTCCTTCTCTCGCTGTGTCTGTCAACTAAATAAATAAAATCTTAAAAAAAAAAAAATCCACATATAAGAGGACCCACATGGGTCAAACCAGTATTCAAGGGCCAACTGTATATTAAATAATACCAGGAGAAAAGGGGAGCGACTGGCTGAATTGGTGGAGCATGTGACTCTTGATCTCAGGGTCGTGAGTTCAAGCCCTACGTTGGGTGTGGAGCTTACTTAAAAAAAAGAACACAAGATAATTTACTCTTAGCAACAATAAAATGTTATTATACAAAGATACAAAATTAATTGGTGTGGTATAAAATATTAATGCTTAAGTTAAAATTCTCTATAAAAGGCTTAAGTTAATTAACAGACAAAATAAGCAAAGGCTCACCTTAACGTTGATTCAAACTATCTGAAAGCATACACTTTGTTGGAAATAGATTTATTTATTTATAGTTTGCACAGAATTACAGTGGTTCATAAAATTTAATGCCTCAAAACCTTTTTTTTTTTTTACCTGGTTATGATTAGCCGATCCAAATTAATTCTCTGTTGCTTAGCAATCCATGCTGTACGATACAACTTTTCAGCTGTCTTAAGTACATCTGCATTGAGCCTCTGAATGAGCTGTTTCTCAGAGTTCACATATAAGCGTTCCTGCTTAAGGTGATGGGCCAAAGTATGAATATCCAGCTTCACCATCTTCAGATGTGGAGAAGGTACAAAGGCTGATCACTAAGAGTAAAGAGACAGGTTTAGAAATTTTGTGTCACTTAGACTGTTTTCCAAAATCAAAAGGGATAAGAGAATACATTAAGAATTAGGCTACATTCAGTATTCTGATTAACTCTAATTTTAAAATAATCTATATATTTTTTGCAGAAGCATTACAGGTATAGAAAAACTGGTAAATACAGATAAAAGAAAAGAAAAAAAAAAAGCTCCTAGTAAGGCCACTGGTCAGAGACTGCCACAGTAAAAACGTGTGTATTTCTTTCAAGTCTAGTGTCTATTTATTAGCATTAGAGTTTCCTTGATTGCTCCCTTCTACACTGCAATCAGTCAACTAACCTGTTGACTCGATCTTCAAAATACATCTCCAATCTACTTCTTACCATGTCCATCATCTTCTCTCACGCAAAGGTCTATAACCACCACTTCCTAACTGATCGCCCTGTTTCCTTTCTTGTACTACTCGAGTCTGTTCTCTACATAGCATAGAGTATCCTTTAAACTTAAGTCAGATCACCTTATCGCCTTACTAGTAACCATCCAAAGGCTTACATTACATTTAGAATGAAATCTAAAGGTCCTACATGATCTACCCCTGGCTACTTCTCCAACCTCATCTCCTACCATTCTACCCTTGCTCACATGGCTCCAGACACACTGGCCTCCTTGCTTGAACAGGCCAAGCATGCCCCTTCCTCAAAGCCTCTTGCATTTGATGATCCCTCTGTCTGGAAGGCTGTTCCTCCGAGTATCTTTGCACGGCGAGTACTTTTACTTCACTCAGTTCTCTCTGTTTAAATGTCTATCTAGAAAGGCCTTCTCAGATAACTCCCAAAATAGAAACTATCACTTCCTATTCCCTTTTCTGGCCTTTTTTAAAAGTACTTGCCTCTGTCTAGCATTATATTACAGATACCTACTTGCATGTTCATTATGCTGAGAGTATGGTTCCCCCACTAAAAGGTAAGGGCCACCAAGGAGGGGTAAGGCTTGTCTGTTTTATTCACTCACAGCTGTAATTTCAGGGCTGAGCAGAGCACCTGGTTTGTAGCAAGAATTGAACAAATATTTGCCAAAAGAATCAATGAAATCACACAAATCTTATTTATCTAGTAGCTAAACAAACTGACAGAAATAGCATACATATTTTAAAGCATTATTACTTTTTTTTTTTAAAAGATTTTATTTATTTATTTGAGACAGAGAGAATGAGAGACAGAGAGCATGAGAGGAAGGAGGGTCAGGGGGAGAAGCAGACCCCACGCTGAGCAGGGAGCCCGACGTGGGACTCGATCCTGGGACTCCAGGATCATGACCTGAGCCGAAGGCAGTCGCTTAACCAACTGAGCCACCCAGGCGCCCCTTTAAAGCATTATTACTTAAGCTATACCTTTGAACCTAGAATGCCTGCCAGACCACATCTTTTTTTTTTTTTGAGATCCAACATGACCTGAGCTGAAGGCAGATGCTTAATGACTGAGCCACCCAGGCACCCCTGTTTTTAGAAATTTTTAAACTCTCTTATTTTATTTATTTATTTATTTACTTACTTACTTATTTTTAAAGATTTTATGTATTTATTTGACAGAAAGAGACAGCGAGAGAAGGAACACAAGCAGGGGGAGTGGGAGAGGGAGAAGCAGGCCTCCCGCTGAGGAGGGAGCCCGATGCAAGGCTCCATCCCAGGACCCTGGGATCATGACCTGAGCCGAAGGCAGACGCTTAACGACTGAGCCACCCAGGCGCCCCTAAACTTTCTTATTTTAATGAACTACTGAAGACTAAGAAAATTTCAGGGGCGCCTGGGTGGCTCAGCTCTTAAGCATCTGCCTTCGGCTCAGGTCATGATCCCAGGGTCCTGGAATCGAGCCCCGCATCGGGCTCCCTGCTCAGCGGGAGGCCTGCTTCTCCCTCTCCCACTCCCCCACTTGTGTTCCCTCTTTCGCTGTCTCTTTCTCTCTCAAATAAACAAACAAAATCTTTAAAAAAAAGACTAAGAAAATTTCAGATCTCACCATCTAACCTGAATCTACTGCTTTCAAAAACCACTTTCTTGGGGCATCTGGGTGGTGCAGTCAGTTGAGCGTCCAACTCTTGGTTCTGGCTCAGGTCATGATCTCAGGGTCATGAGATGGAGCCCCGAGTCAGGCTCAGTACTCAGCTTGGAGTCTGCTTGCGACTCTCTCTCCCTCTCCCTCTGCACCCCCACTCGTGCTACCTCTCTCTCTCTAAAATAAATAAATCTTAAAAAAAAAAAAAAAAAAAACTTTCTTATACCTTATCAATTCCCTAGCAAATTATGCAAAGCTGTTATTCCAAATCACCTGTATCATGAAGGCCCTCATACTGCTCTCCTCTCAAAAGATAAAAGTATGGGCTCCTGGTGGCTCAGTCAGTTGAGCATCCGACTCTTGATTTCAGCTCAGGTTATGATCTCAGGGTTGTGGGATCAAGCCCCGTGACAGGCTGTGCTCAGCGTGGGAGTCTGCGTGTCCCTCTCCCTCTGCTGCTCCCCCCCTCTCTCTCAAGTAAATGAAATCTTTTAAAAAAAATACATAAGTATGTCCACTAAGATGTTGTTAAGTTAATAACAAAACCATGTGGGTACATTAAGAAAAACTGGTGACATACATATACTTATATAATTGTATTAACTCAATTTACAGAAAATTTATATATGACTTCATAGACTTCCATGTGGGAACTCTAACATCCTCTAGGGGGCTCTAAGTACACAGACTAAGAACTATTATAGTTAATGGGAACAATACTGAAATGGGCTCTTAAAGATCTGAATGTTTCATTAATTAGTTCTGTTACTTTGGGCACATAAAGATTATTCTCTGAACCTCGGATTTTTTTCACCCATAAAATGTGGACTCAATATCTACATTTATTTTATCCCTGGTACAAGCAACATATTAGGTATTAGGAATACAAGAAGGGATAAAACCTGTGTATCCTCAAGGACTTTCTAACCTAGCAGAATGAGGCAGACATGCAAGCAAATGGCTGTCCAAAAATGTTACGGGTATTATGCTAGAAGACTGTACAATGTAGACAGGGAGAGGGGGAAAAGGAGAAGGAACCTGCACCTAGTCTTAAAAGGCAAGCTGGGGAGAGGGGAGAAGAAGAGTATTTGCCAGACATAAAGAGGATGGCAGGTGGGGTAGAACTCCAGATACGGGGAGTCAACCAAGCAAAGGCACAGATGTGTGTAACCAAGAGTACATTTAGAGAGCTACCCATGGCTTGCTACAGTTTGGGGGACTGTGTCTGTGTGTTCAGTGAGGTAGGGGGAGGGAGGGAACGCGCATAATAAGAGATAAGGCTGCAGAAACAGAGGTACAAAGAAGCCAGAGTTAAGAAACTTGGACCTTGCACTGTAGGTGACGGCAAACGTTTTAAACAGGAAATTAACAAGATTAAATTTATATTTGGGAGCATAAACTCTGGCAGTAAGGAAAGGATGAGGAGGTGAGGATGGGACCAGAAGAAGAGAGACTAAAATTGTTGACAGGCAGGAAATGTGGTGGCAATGGAAAGAACAGGACAGGTTTGAGAAATGTTACAAGATAGAAATACAAGATTTGTTAACAACAAATGGGGAAAAAAAGGTAAAAGTTTCCAACTCTGGGAACAAGGGTGGGTGTAGTATTAATTCACCACACTTGAGAACACGTTATCAACTGAAAATGGTGCCTTTACACACTTCATCTGCATAATATTCCTCTGAGATAAGTGCTCTGCAGCTAAGGAAACTGAGGCTCAGGGATGTGAAGTAAGTTGCCCAGGACCACACAAGTGAGAGATGACAGAGCCAGTACACTACTATTATTACCCTGATCTCTGCAAGAATGACTCAAAAATCCTGCGGTGACTTAGGAGAATATCTTCTTTTTAAGAGACGCATGCTCGGGGCGCCTGGGTGGCTCAGTTGGTTAAGCCACTGCCTTCAGCTCAGGTCATGATCCTGGAGTCCCGGGATCGAGTCCCGCATCGGGCTCCCTGCTCAGCAGGGAGCCTGCTTCGCCCTCTGACCCTCCCCCCTCTCATGCTCTCTCTCTCTATCTCATTCTCTCTCTCAAATAAATAAATAAAATCTTTAAAAAAAAAAAAAAAGAGACGCATGCTCAAGTATGTAAAAGTAGCGTTAGGATGTCTGCAACTTACTTCTACATGGTTCAGCAAAAAAATGAGATTTTAAAAATGCAGCAAAATATAAACAACTGTTGAATCTGGGTGGAGGGTAGATGATAACCATTATACTATCCTTCAACAATTTCAGTTATGTTAGAAATTTTTCATAATGAAAAAATAGGGAAAAATATTTTAGAAATTCTCAAACTGTGTCCTTCTTGCTGCTTTAATACAATTTAATTCAACAAATATATTACTGAGCTTGGCTGGAGCCTAACCAGGTCCCCTAATCTCAAGGAGCTCACAGTCTAATTATAACCAAAATATTGTTCAAGATAGGACACATAAAATGTTTCCAATGACACAGCAAAATATGAACCAATTTATACAATTTAGAAATTAAAACCTTCAAATACAGCTTCACTTAAAAAAAATTAACACATGAAAGTAATGCTCCACCTAGTCTAAACAAGAATTCACCTTCTAAATCCTTTAATAGTTCCAAATGTCTTCAAAGATGTTTTAAATAAATCTAGATAAACTTGTTAAGCATTTTTTTCTTTCATCAAGTTCAAGAATTATTTGCTTTAATGCTTTTCTTTCTATAATAAGTTGGTCTGGGTGCTGCCAAATAACAGGTAATAACTTAACCTACAAAATAATACTTTTAAAAACATTATTATATAGGGGCGCCTGGGTGGCTCAGTCAGTTAAGCATCTGACTTTTTTTTTTTTTTTAAGATTGTATTTATTTGATAGAGAGAGAGAGTGAGAGAGCACAAGCAGGGGGAGCGGCAGAGGGAGAGGGAGAAGCAGGCTCCCCACTGAGCAGGGAGCCTAATGAGGGGCTCGATCCAAGGACCCTGAGATCATGACCTGAGCCGAAGGCATATGCCCAACTGACTGAGCCACCCAGGTGCCCCAAGCATCCGACTCTTGATTTCAGCTCAGGTCATGATCTCAGGATTGTGAGATACAGCCCGGTGTCTGGCTCCATGCTGGGTGTGGAGCCTGCTTAAAATTCTTGCTCTCCCTCTCCCTCTGCCCCCCCACCCTAAAAAGTGTCAGTAAACCACTGGGTAAAATGCAAGAGATTAAAAATATAAATTAACTCTGACCTATATTTTTGTCCACAGTTTACCTAAATTAAAATCATGTTCTGAATACTTATTTTATACAACATGTAGCACATGCCAGAGTATAATGATATTATAGCTCTCTCTCTCCCCTTAGACTGTAAACACTGAGGGAAAGAATTCAACTTTGTGTCCTAACATAGCTGATGGCAGGTAGGAGCTCAAACATGTTAAGTGAACTCAATTCAGGTAGCCCCAAGTCTACTGGCTTATACATTTTGAAAAAATACCCCCCCAACACAAATAATACCTAACAGGTCACTACTTAAAAACAACAGTTGTAGAAAAGGGTTTGTCTATGAAGTTGTTCTGCTCTTCTAAGGCACCATTATAACACAATAGTTACAGCTATTGGGAAATTGCTTAAATAAAATGTAGGCATAAATAACTAGAGTGGGGAGATTTTACCATACTGAAGACAACAGGAAAGTACAAATATTTGCAAATATGTTAGTTTCCTGAAAAGTAACAATGACAATATCAATATCAAACTAACAGTAACAATACTCATACCAAGCCACCATTTGTTTAGAACTTTATCATGCCAGGCACTGCTATTTTTTTCCTCACTGAATCCTTATAACCCTATGATGACTGTGCTCTCATTAACTTCCTTTCACAGTTGAGAAAAGTGTTGACATACCTAGCAAGCAGCTACATCAAAATTCACACTGACTCAGTTCTGGTTCCAAAGCAGCCCTTCCTCTCAACCAACTAATCTAAACATTTTGTCAGTCACATCTACCTTAATTTCCAGTTCTGTTAATAATTGACTCCTTAAAGTTCCTTTTATCTATTGGTTTTTACAGAACTTCACCTCGCTTCTAGTGACATCGACTTCATCTGAGTTTACGCTCAAATATCATTTAAAATACAGGTGTCTCCAACTCTCACCTCTTGGCTGAGCTTAAATTCTTTATTTCCTCTATGATATATTTTTTTTTAAGATTTTACTTATTTATTTTGAGAGAGAGAGAGAGCATGAGCGGGGGGCGGGGGGGTAAAAGGAGAGGGAAAAGCAGACTGCCCGACACAGGGCTCGATCTCACAACACTGAGATCATGACCTGAGCCAAAATCAAAAGTTGGACGCTTAACCAACTGAGCCACCCAGGCGTCCCTCCTCTATGATCTTAATATCAAAATAGAATCTTAGAATTGGAAAGGCTGTTAAAAGCTATCTTCTCCAATTTAATTCAAATCAACAAATATTTTCTGAATGTCTTCACTGTACCCAGGCACTAAGAGTACAGGACAGAACAAAACAGACAGCCTCTGTCCTCGCAAAGCTTAGTCAACTATGAAGCCAGGAGCAAGTAAACTACAAGTAACTACAAGTACATATATGTATGTACACACACACACACACACACACGCACGCACGCACGCGCGCGCTCCACTTTTCTTTACTTTAAATGAACTGCCTTTCTCTAGGTTAAAGCCAAGCCTCACTTGTATGCTAATTTCCTCCCTTCACATCTACTTAAGAACATTACTATGGAAATCCCAACCACCCTATCCCCCTCCCATCCACATTTCCTTCTCTACTGGATCATTCTCACCAATATATAAACATGCTATTATTTTTCATCTTAAAAAAAAAAAACTCTCTACTTCATGTCTCTCCTTCAGCTTCCACCCCCATTTTTTCCCTCCCTTTAGAAGAAAATTCTTTGACAGAGATGTCTATAATCACTGTCTCCTGTTTCTCTCCTCTGATCCCCTCCAGAGCCCACACCAGTAAGTTTTGTCCTACCATTCCATCAAAACTGCTAGTCTTCAAGTCACCAATAATAAATAAGCACATGTAGGGTGCCTGGGTGGCACAGTCGGTTAAGTGTCTGACTCTTGGTTTTGGCTCAGGTTGGGATCTTGGGGTCGTGCGATCGAGCCCCACATCAGGCTCCATGCTCAGTGTAGAGTATGCTCTGCTTGAGTCTCTCTCTTCTTCTCCACCTGTTCCTCCTCCCTGTTCTCTCTCTCTCAAATAAATCTTTTAAAATATATGTAAATAAATAAGCACATTATTAATCCAATGATACATTATCATTCCTCCTCTTCTTGACCTAACAGAAGCATCTGACACCACTCTCCTTGAACCACTTTCTTTGACTTTGGGACACCACACTCTCATGGTGGTCCCCTGTCTTCTCCACTCAGTCTCAGTCTCCTTTGTAATTGCCCCTCATCTCCCTGATTTCAAAACACTGGTGTACCCTACCCTGAAGCTCAGTCTTGAGAACTTTGCTTTTCCATCTACACTCAGTACTAGGCAATCTCATTCCATCTCATGGCTTAAGAACCATCAAAATGCTGGTAGCTCCCAAATTAGTATCTCTAGACTTTACGTTTCCCCTGAATGTCAGATCCAAATATGCAACTACATACTCAACATCTTTTCATCTTTGATGACTGTATCCTGTCTTTCCAGCAAAAATGACAGGTCCCCTCAAAGGCTGAGAGCATCTTTTAGATGGATGTATCCCTAGCCCCCAATACCATGAGCACACTCAAGAAGCGCTCATATATATTTGCTAATTGCATTGTTACAAGTTGCTCTAAGAAAAGAACATAAGTAAAATAAAAGATTGTAAATTAACATTAGGCATTAACATATCTAACAACAAACAGAATTTTATCCTGAAATTTGCAAGCATTTTCCAAGGGAGATCATTTCTTTTTATAGTAAAAAATTAGACTATGAAAATCTGTAACTTCAGTTCCACTTACCCCATTTTCTACAAAAAAAAAATTCATTATATACCATGCACGTTAAATCAAATTTTAAGCTTTTCAATTCATGTTATGAAAACATATCAGTGTGAGAACAGTGGGAAGATTTTAGTTGAAGCAGTAAAGCACAACGGGTTTCTGTATCCTTCCACAATGGTATAGAGCAGGGCTTGGCAAACTACAGCCTGTGGCCAAATTCAGCTAGGGGCCTGATTCTATAAATAAAGTTTTATTGGAACAGAGCCATGTCCATTTGTTTGCATATAATCTATGGCTGTTTTCTTGCTACAATAGCAGAGCTGAATAGTTGCCAGAGTCCTCCAGAGTCCATATGGCCCACAAAGCCTAAAACAGTTACCTATGGCCCTTTACAGAAAAAGTCTGCCAATTCCTGATAAGTAAGCATACCTATTCTGATGCAGAGCATGGGGAGGAAGAATAGCCTGAAATGTGCAAACTAGGAAATATGCTCCAAGGAGGATACACATATTACAAATGTTAGCAACTATGCCTGAATGAACTCCTATGACTCAAGAGAAGGACTCTATACTAGGAAAAAAATTATTTCAAATGTTTTTTGGAATGAGAATCATGTTTCATGTTTTCCCTGTTGAAAATTCTAATTAAAGGGATCCCAAGTTAATGATGGGTATCTAATGGTTCTATACTTTAACAGCGAGACTTCAATTAAACAAACTAATCATCTCTTTGTTAATCTAATAAATTCAGGAATAACTTTATGAGACAGCCCATATTAGAGACTATGTCAAACAACATAGCAAAAAGGAAAACAAAACTGGGGTCAGAAGATCTGAGGCATTTAAGACTGGGCTTTACACCTACCGGCAGTGTAACCTACTGGAAACTTAGTCATTTCACTTAAGTTTCTGTTTCCTCATCTCCAAAACTGGAGTGTCCCTGTCCCTCTCATGTGCTAAGCTGTACAGTTCATATGAGATGACTGGAAAGTGTAAATGACTACACAATGTAAGACATCATTCTTCTTATTAATTAAAAGGTGATGTCTATCATTTCAAGGGGACACAGCTCCATGTCCATCGCATAAGAGAACTGACCAAGGGTGCCTGGGTGGCTCAGTTGGTTAAGCAACTGCCTTCGGCTCAGGTCATGATCCTGGAGTCCCGGGATCGAGTCCCGCATCGGGCTCCCTGCTCAGCAGGGAGTCTGCTTCTCCCTCTGACCCTCACCCCTCTCATGCTCTCTCTCTCATTCTCTCTCTCAAATAAATAAATAAAATCTTTAAAAAAAAAAAAAGAGAACTGACCAAAATGAACCTTTCCATGAAAGTAAGTGGGAAGTATTAAAGTCTTAACAGGTTAGACTACTTGCTAAGATTGTGCAACCTACACTTGTAAAAGGCTTATTAAAACTGAAAGTAAAGGCCACAATCTTCAGCCTAAGAGCATTTTTAGTAACATAAATGCCACATGCAAGTATGGCTTTGAAATTTGAGAACAAAGCATGTTTGCAAATATGTTAATGTGCCTAATTTAAGATGATCTAATTAAAAATTACAGAGATGGGGCACCTGGGGGGCTCAGTCGTTAAGCGTCTGCCTTCGGCTCAGGGCATGATCCCACGGTCCTGGGATCGAGCCCCGCATCAGGCTCTCTGCTCAGTGGGAAGCCTGCTTCTCCCTCTCCCACACCCCCTGCTTGTGTTCCCTCTCTTGCTGTCTCTCTCTCCCTGTCAAATAAATAAAATCTTAAAAAAAAAAAAAATTACAGAGATAATGACAATTAAATATAATATGGGATCCTGGAACAGAAAAAGGACATCAGGTGAAAACTAAGGAAATTGAACTTTAGTTAATAATGATGTGTCAGCAGTGGTTCGCTAATTGTAACAAATATACCATGTTAATGTAAGATGTTAGGAATAGGGGCAACTTGGTGCCGAGTATATAGGAACTCCTTGTATTATCCTCTCAATTTTTCTGTAAATCTTAAACTGTTCTAAAAAAAATAAAGCGTATTTTTTTTTTAATTACACAAGTAATACACTTATAAGTCCACGGATTCAATTTAGCAAAATTTTTTTTCAGTAAAAAAAAGTATACTAACTTGAGAAAACATTTGAACACCATAATTTATCACAGTCTTCAACAACCACCGTCTAGAAAAAGGATTACCAGCTACCACATGATGTTCCAGGATCCATTAACAGCTGGTAACACATTTTAGTGTTCATTTTTTTTTTTAAGATTTTATTTTTAAGTAATCTCTACACCCAGTGTGTGGCTTGTACTTACAACTCCGAGATCAAGAGTTGCATGCTCTTCCAACGGAGCCAACCGGGTGCCCCAACACAGTTATCACACTGAAAACATTTTCTCTCTTGGCTTACTGTGATCAGAAATGAAATACAGATACTTCATAACAAAATTTCCATAGGCACATTACATTTTGCACTAATTCCTGGTCAAGTGAAGCAAGGCAAACATACTTCCTAGCCAGAATTGTTTAAGAAAAGTGTTTTTACATTGATATCCATTTAAGAGCAAACTTTTTTTTTTTTTTTAAGATTTTATTTATTTGCAAGAGAGAGAATGAGAGACAGAGAGCATGAGAGGGAGGAGGGTCAGAGGGAGAAGCAGACTCCCCGCCGAGCAGGGAGCCCGATGTGGGACTCGATCCCGGGACTCCAGGATCATGACCCGAGCCGAAGGCAGTCGCTTAACCAACTGAGCCACCCAGGCGCCCAATAGCAAACTTTTTTTTTTTTTTTAATAGCAAACTTTCTTAAAAGGCATTATAAATAGTAATGGCTGGGGCGCCTGGGTGGCTCAGTTGGTTGGGCGACTGCCTTCGGCTCAGGTCATGATCCTGGAGTCCCGGGATCGAGTCCCGCATCCGGCTCCCTGCTCGGCAGGGAGTCTGCTTCTCCCTCTGCCCCTCCCCCCTCTCATGTGCTCTCTCTCATTCTCTCTCTCTGAAATAAATGAATAAAATCTTTAAAAAAAAAAAATAGTAATGGCTGAACTTTTTTTTTTTAAGATTTTATTTATTTATTTGACAGGGAGAGACAGCCAGAGAGAGAACACAAGCAGGGTAAGTGGGAGAGAGAGAAGCAGGCTTCCCGCCGAGCAGGGAGCCCGATGCGGGGCTCGATCCCAGGACCCTGGGATCATGACCTGAGCCGAAGGCAGACGCTTAACGACTGAGCCACCCGGGCGCCCCGTAATGGCTGAACTTGAAGAGAATTTTAATTGACTGGTGGTAGTAAAATATATCGGTGTTTAGGAAATAAAAAGAATAGTAACTGGGATGACTGGGTGGCTCAGTTGGTTAAGTGTTTGCCTTCGATTCAGGTCATGATTCCAGGGTCCTGGGATTGAGTCCCACTGCTCAGCGGGGAGCCTGCTTCTCCCTCTCCCTGCTGCTCCCCTTGCTTGTGCACTCTCTCTCTCTGACAAATAAACCAATAAAATCTTAAAACAACAACAACTACCACCACATATTTCAGGCTTGTCATGAACTAGGCACCAATCAGGGGCTTTAACATAGATATTCTCCTCTAATTTACGTAACACCCCTGAAAGGCAGGTATTCTTATCGACATTTTACAGGTGAGGAAACTGAGGAAATTAAATAATCTGCCCAAGGTCAAGTTAGTAACTGGCAAAGCTGAGAGTAGAATCCAGGTACATGTGGCTCACCGAGCTTTTACTACTATGCCATCTGTGAGTGCATAATTCACAGTCAAGGCCACTTTTAATCACTCCAATCTTCGGACAACTGTTAATATGCGAGTCAGTATCTGGACAAGTCCCCCTTTCTTTGAAAATTTCAAACTGTCTGACAAAGTCAGGTTTAGTTGGATTTCAAGACTAAATAAATAATATATTCCCTCAAATTCTATGAAAGAAATGATATATGAAAGTTTAGAAAAAGTTACTAGAGATTAATTCCTTAAATCCCTCTTTTTACATCTTCTAACTCATCTCCCACCATTTCCTCACTTCCCCAAAAGTAGCTGTTGCTGCCATACTATATCCTAAAGTCTCCAACATGAACAGATACTATTATATAGGCCCCAAAAGGCCCACAGCCTCCTTATGTTCAAATGAACTCAGGTTTATCCTTCAAGGCCCAGTCCCCAAATCTCTTCCCTCTGTGAAGCTCTGGGGGAACTGCTCCCACCAACAGAGTGCATCCCTTCCTCCTTAATGACACTAAACAACAATGAACCACAAAGTAGTAAAGTTACTCCATTTTCTTTTTCTTTTTTTTAAGTAGGCTCCATGCCCAGCGTGGAGCCCAACGTGCAGCCTCAACTCATGACCCTGAGATCAAGACCTGAGCTGAGATCAAGAGTAGGATACTTAACTGACTGAGCCACCCAAATACCCCAAAAGTTACCCCATTTTTCAAGTCTCTTTCAGTCCTTCTATTTACATCGTGGAGAAAATCTAAGCAAGGTGCCAATTTATCTTCAACACTTCTCTACCACTTTGCTAATCTCTCCTTTTAATTAAAGGATAGCAGGCCTCAAACCCAGCACCTTTTTTTTATTTTTAATTTTTATTTATTTCGAGAGACAGAGACAGAGTGCAAGCAGGGGTGGGGCAGAGGGAGAGAGAGAGAGAATCTTAAGCAGGCTCCACGTTCAGCACGGAATCCCACGAGGGGCTTGATCTCAAGACCCTGAGACCATGACCTGAGCGGAGACCAGGACCCGAACCAACACCAAGAGCTAGACGCTTAACTGACTGAGCCACCCAGGCGCCCCAAACCCAGGACCTCCTGCAAATAGTAGCTAGCTAGGTTTCATAACATTGTTTTGTTTTTATTATATTTAAGTTGCTTTTTATTTAGGATATAAAGTATTATTAGCCTTTCATTATGTAATAACATAAAACTTTTTTTTTAAGATTTTTATTTATTTGACAGGGAGCTGGAGAGAGAGCAGGAGAGAAAGCACAAGCAGGGGGAGCTGCAGACTCCCCGCTGAGCAGGGAGCCCAACGCAGGGCCCGATCCCAGGACCTGGGGATCATGACCTGAGCCAAAGGCAGACGCTTAACCAACTGAGCCACCTAGGCGCCCCAACATAAAGCTTCTTGAAAAATATTTTTAAATTTTGTCCACAAAAAAAGACAAATAAATAATAGTACAAGTAGGATGCAGATTTGGGAAAAATTATGATGTTACTCAAGGATTAAGCATGGGAAACATTTTTAGATACTGATGCCTACACCCTGACAGAACTGCCAGTTACTTTTTTTCTTGTTCATTATATAGGTACTTCTAGTGCTTACATAATATATTTTTTTCTTTTCTTAGTGCTTACATAATATTTGTATTAACCTGATATGGCAAAAAAGGACATGACTGCCAATTTTTAATGACATACCTGCCACAATGTTAGCTCCTATATTTTATCAATCAAATATTTTAAGTTTGAGGATTTATTTTAACTACCCACCACTTTTCAAGAATCTAACCAATCCATACAAGAGATAGACATCCCTTGCAAATATTTTTTATAAATATAAATAACCATCTTGAATTACAAGGATTTGTCTACATGACAAAGTCTACATGTCTACATGTCTACAAGACTTAACCTCCTTCAATGCAGTAATAGTTTATTACTCATTTTATAATGTTTTGTTAAATTATATGACCTAAAAATCGTCAGATATTAAAAATAATGAACTCATTTATTTCCAAAAAATGGACAGACAAGCACAGTAAGCTTAACACACTTCCTTCACTCATTCATTCAACAAATGTTTGTTAAACATCTACAATGTGCTAGGCACTGATGAACAAGATGGGTAAGGTCTGCCCTTCAGGGCCCCATGTTTTCACACTGTACGTGATAATAACAATTCTGAACGGTTTTCACAGATCAGATTTCTATATACCCTCTATTTAGAATCCTTTGCCAACTCTTGTCATTGGCCAGTTAAATCTCACTTAGGCATCAGAGTCCAGCTGAAACCAAGGAACCTTTCCTAGCCATTCTCATACTTTCTCATTTGGGCTCATCTCTATCACAGTATTTTATACTGTTAGCAACAAAATGTTGTTTTCTCAACAAAACTCCAAGTTACCTTAAGTAGGGAGATAGTCATCTTGGTATCCCCACTGCTTAGCAGACAGACTGGTGTTTAGCAGGTACTGATTTAATGTCTGCATTTATAAAAAGTTAATAAAGGACTGAATGATGACGAGCAATGTGCTAATTAGGAATCAGCCAAGCGACTTCTAACCAGTTCCAAAATAATTAAAGAACAGTAACTAAATTTAAGTTGAAAATATCTACTATCTTTCTAATAAGCATATTTGAAATAATTATTAATGTACTAAAAAAGATACTTCCTCACAATTAAGAAATAACTATCAGGGCGCCTGGGTAGCTCAGTCATTAAGCCTCTGCCTTCAGCTCAGATCATGATCCCAGGGTCCTGGGATCGAGCCCCGCATCGGGCTCCCTGCTCCGCAGGAAGCCTGCTTCTCCCTCTCCCACTCCCCCTGCTTGTGTTCCCTCTCTCGCTGTGTCTCTCTCTGTCAAATAAATAAAATCTTCAAAAAAAAATTTTTTTTTTAAATATATAACTATCAATAAGGGGAAAAAAAGGAAACAATGATACTTTAATATCTTCAGTTGGTATATTTGAAACAATACTAAACCATCGTAGGAAAAAAAACAGACTTAGTATCAACTCTTCCTGGCACAAGAACAAGGAACCAAAAGGCACCCTACTTGGAAGATGCAAGTAATATAAAGCCAGAGAGTATTTACATCTCAAGTTAACACTACACCAGACTTTTTGTTATGACACCAAAATTCTAGACCCTACCAAAGTAAATAAAATCCAAATAGATGTAGATTTTACCCCCTATACACTACTAATTTTCCAGAACTAAAGAAGACAGACCACAAAAATAATGAAATTCATGCATACCCAAAAGCCTGTGGGTTAAGCTTGGATTTTATTATACAACTAAACTGAGAGAATATCAAAACCTGGACAGTAAAAGAAAAAAAAAAACCTGACAGCAAATAGGCATTACTTCGTAAATACTAATGTATCCTCACTTGTTCCAGTTCAAAAATCTTGACTTTTTAAAATATTACTTGAAACCATTACTAATGTAACTGGCAGTATTAAACAAGATTGAGTTTGAAAGACACTAAGTGAGTTATGGCACACCTCTGCTATCGAATACTACACACAATGATTAAGGAGACAGAGGTACACAGAAAGTTGTCCATCATCTACCATTACGTGAAAAAAGCACAGCACAGGACAATACACATGGTAAGACCCAGAAGCAGCTAAAACACATCACTTGAGCAAGACTACCTGGACTCAAATCTCAGCTCTGCCACTCACTAGCTGTGCAACCTTTGGTAATTACTTCTCCTTGCCTCACTTTTTTCATCTGCAAATGGATATAAAGTAGAATCTAATTCATAAGGTATGTTCACAGGGTTGTGAAGATTTAACAAGTTAATATAACTAGGGGCGCCTGGGTGGCTCAGTTGGTTAAATGGCCAACTCCTGATTTTGGCTTAGGTCATGATCACAGGGATGTGAGATCGAGCCCTATGTCAGGCTCCGTGCTGGGCATGGAACATGCTTAGAATTCTCTCTCACCTTTTCCCTCTGTCCCTCCCCCCTCAAAACAACAACAACAACAACAACAAGTTAATATATGTAAAGCACTATGCAAGCACAAGTGTTAACTATAATTTCTGGGAAAAAAACAAAACAAAACCCAAAATGTATAGTATGTGCATGTATATGTGGGGAAGAAAAGCTTTAATTTTTTGCTTTTTTTTTTTAAAGTTTATATTTATTTTTTTAAGTAATCTCTATACCCAACATGGGGCTCAAACTCAGAACCCTATGATAAAGAGTCACATGCTCTTCTGACTGAGCGAGCCAGGCACCCCTTTTCTGCATTGTTTTTAGGTTTTGTTTTGTTTTTTTAATTATTATATGTTATGTTAATCACCATACATTACATCCTTAGTTTTTGATGTAGTGTTCCATGATTCATTGTTTGCGTATAACACCCAGTGCTCCAGTTTTTTGTTTTTTGTTTTTAAGATTTATTTATTTTAGAGACAGAGCACGCACATGAGCAAGTGGGGGGCAGGGGCAGAGGGAGAGAGAATCCCAAGTCGACTTCATGCTGAGCACAGAACCCAATGCAGGGCTTGATCCCACAACCCCAAGATCACAACCTGAGCCAAAATTGAGTTGGATGCTTAACTGACTGTGCCACTCAGGTGCCCCTTAAGTTTTTGGGGTTTTGTTTTGTTTTTAAGATTTATTTATTTGAGAGAGAGAGAGAGAGCGCGCGCGCACACATGAGCAGGGGGGAGGGGCAGATAGAGAGGGAGAAAAAGACTCCCCTCTGAGCAGTGAGCCTGATGCAGGGCTCATTCCCAGGACCCTGAGATCATGACCTGGGCTGAAGGCAGACGCTTAACCAACTGAGGCACGCAGGCACCCAGTTGTTGTTGTTGTTTTAAATAAAGAACATTACTTTAGTAATTTAAAAAAATGAGAACATAATAAAAACTTGGCACTAAGACCCCCCCCCCCCCGCTGAAAGATTTGCTAGTGCAATTACTTAAACACTCAGGACCAGACAAATTCTGTGAATAATTATATATTAAAACTGTGAAAATTTTCAAGTGCAACAAAAAGGACAGTACTTCGGGACACAGTTCAACAATAACAAGCTACACACCAATAAGCAGAACTACAACAGCTTTAAAATTACGTCCTTTGATTTCCCAGAAGCAATAAATTATACAAAAATATGCACCCAATCTAGAAATGGGTATCAGGAACTTTCACAATTAGATAAATCTCCATTAATTTTATTAGTCTGAAATTAAATACCACCAAATCTAATTTCCTCTTATTCAACAATCTCTAATGACAACTCACTAAGACATATATAAACCTGGAGTTCAAGATAAACCAAATGATTTTTTAAAAACCTAAAATCCTTAGAACCCCTTGAGAATTTCTGAGAGGAAGATTTCACCACCTCACATGCTTTCAGGAAGCTTTGGTCCCTTGGATAAACATAGCTTCCTCCATAAATACAGCGAGTGTATAAAACCACCAAAGAGAAGAGCAGAAAGAGAACTTCAAGCTTCAGCTGCATTTTTGCTGAGCTGTAATACTGGTATAGCCTGTTTCAAGATCCAAGAGTCCACCCTAAAAATTAAGGAAGGTATATAAACAGCAGGCTGTCATGTTCATTTTATCACATTTGCCAGAATGGTATCTCATAAAATTATAAATATTATCAAACTTCAAGAAGTATTATTATCATTGAAGGAAACTCCTTTATTTATAAATAAATAAATAGCAAATAAATCTAATTAGTTTAAATAGCTTTTCAAAAAGAATCAGTCATGGGGCGCCTGGGTGTAGTCCTAAAAACTTTAAAAATACATGTATTTGGATAAAATTAAGACTGCTTAGGAAGATAATTTGACTCTGATTCTGTAAAAAGAGAAATAGGCTAATATCCCTTGATTAATTCTTTTGTCCTTTAAATTTTCCAATTTTAATCCTTTCAAAGATTCACATAAAATAAACTGGAAACATAAATTAGTAAGTAAAAAAATAAGGAAGAACTGAACATGTTTGACGACATGCTTCCCACTAGTGTCTAGCGTGGGTGTACTGGCATTATAAGGGAGCAAGACCAAGCAAGCATCTTTTCGGACAGAAAGATTAATGAGCAGACATCTTGCCTGCTTTTACAGTTAAAACAGTAGACTTAAAGCCTTATATTTTAAAAACAGCATACAAAAAAAGTGTATACAAAGATAATTTTGGCTTTATATATATACACATATATATATAATTACACTGTTAGCATTAAGCTATACTTTTCTTTTAAACATTTGCTTAACCATTCATTTATATATATTAAATACAACAACTTGAAGTATCAACAAACATTCACCACTTCTGACTTTTGCATCGCAGAGTTCAAAACTGGGTTTCAGGAGCACCTGGCTGGCTCAGTTGGAAGACCATGCAATTCCTGATCTCAAGGTCATAAGTTTGAGCCCCACACTGGGTGTACAGATATAAACTTAAAAAAAAAAAAACAAAAACCTGGGTTTCAGCTTAGAAACCATGAAAAACTGCCCTACTGAAAATGTTTTTACAAAATCATAATACATATTGAAACATATTCCAAAAAATGAGAAATATATAGGTAAGTATAAAGAAAGAATTTTTTTTTTAAAGATTTTATTTATTTATTTGACACAGAGAGAGACAGCGAGAGAGAGAAAATTAGCAGGGGGAGTGGGAGAGGGAGAAGCAGGCTTCCCGCGGAGCAGGGAGCCTGATGCAGAGCTCGATCCCAGGACCCTGGGATCATGACCTGAGCCAAAGGCAGACGCTTAATGACTGAGCACCCAGGTGCTCAAGAATTTTTTTTTTTTAAAGATTTTATTTATTTATTTGACAGAGAAAGAGACAGCAAGAGAGGGAACACAAGCAGGGGGGAGTGGGAGAGAGAAGCAGGCTCCCCACTGAGCAGGGAGCCCGATGCAGGGCTCAATCCCAGGACCCTGGGATCATGACCTGAGCCGAAGGCAGACACTTAACCGACTGAGCCACCCAGGCACCCCTAAAGAAAGAAATTTTAATTACCTATAATTTAAAAACAAGAAGGGTGCCTGGCTGGCTCAGTCTGTAGACCATGCAACTCTGGATCTCAGGGCTGTAAGTTCGAGCCCCACATTGGGTGTGAAGCCTACTTAAAATTTTAAAAAAATAACAAAAGCAAAAAAAAATAAAAACAAGAAATCAAACAGCTCGGTGCCTAAAGCCTCTTCTAAAATGTGTACATGATATAGAAATTATTGATCTTAGTTCCTTTAAAAATGAAAATACCTTGATTAGGATTATTTAAGGAGCAAAAGCCACAAATAATTCTATGCAAACACAAGTTTGGGTAGTTCAGATGTAAAAAAATACATAATTGAAATCCTTCATGACTATGAAAAGATTAACTCCAGAGAAGGAATTATATGTAGTGAAAAAACAGGAGTTGAAGAGAAAAAAAAATTAACCATTTGAGAAATTTTTTTCAAGTACTAGTCTTTCCACAGCAAGTAACAGAGATTCCACTTATATCAGCCTTTTACAAAAAAAAAATTAAATTAAAAAATAAATCATACTTTACCTTGCAGAATCCTAGAGTAATGTGGAACCAACTCTGTCCAATAAAATCCCCCCCAAAATTTTTTTTTTAATTTTTTTCAAATAAAGTGAAATGTCTTTTTATTAGGAATATATCCACTTTGCCTCTTCAGTTTTCTACAATAATTAGGGGTAATTTTTCCAAATGCCATTACGAGGCAGCATCACCTTGTAAGGTGGGCAGCACTCTGTGCCACCACTGGAAAGCAGCTCACAAACTCACAGTGGAGCCAGCTGGGCGAAGTGAGAAGTGACAGCACTGTGACAGTGGCCAAGAAGGCACCAGAAGACTAAGGCTTGTTTTAAAGTCAGGGATGTGGAACCAAGGTGGAAAAGAGTTAAAGAAGATTGAGTACCAAAAGATAACCAGCAATTACTAAACGAAAGCCACGTTTCTGATGCTTTTCATATGCTATTGTTATTAGTCAATCCTATCACCCCCACTTTACAGATGAGGAATCAGGTTTAGAAAAGTCAGATAACTTACTGCCTAACACTCAGCTATGATGCAGCAGAGAATTCAAAACTAGATTTGTCTGACTTCACAGCCCACACTCTTCATTCCCCTATGCTGCCTCTCTGGCTCTTCTTCAGAATACTGACCTCAGGTTCCCTGTGAGCAATTTCACTGTAGCGAGCACTAGGAAGGGAGTGATACACCTGCAGGCAAATGATCACATACTATCATCTGGGTAGCCTCAATTTTTCAGTATTTCTTCATCTCAAGCTACCTTTACAATCTTTCCTCCCATTTTTCCATTTCACAGACCTAACACACTAGCCAGAAAAAGAAAAGAAAAAAAAAGTAAAAAGACTTGGATATTCTATCTAATTTACAAATTCCTCTTCGTTCCTCAGCTTATTCCTTCACCTGGAGCCCTTCTCCAATAGCCCTATAGCCAATTACATCTATGATGTTCAATCCCGTTCAAATATCATCTCCTTCATACAGCACTCCCTGATCTTCCACTCTCCCATTCAGTGGTAGTATCTCCAAGCTAAATCTTCTTTACCCTTTATACTGGTACCTCTATAAACAACTCATGAGTCTGATAAAGTTTTAAAATAATCACTTCAGGGGCACGTGGGTGGCACAGTCGATTAAGCCTCAGACTCTTGGTTTTGGCGCAGGTCATGGTCTCAGGGTTGTGAGATTGAGCCCCATGAATGTGTGGTGGTTTTGGTTTGAGCCTGCTGGGTTGGAATCCTACCTTCCACAGACTGTGGGACTTTGGCAAGTTACTTAACCTCTATGTGCTTCCGTTTCTTCTTTAAATAGGACCTACTACATAGGGTAGTTGTGAGGATTTTATAGGTCAGTGAAAGTAAGGCATCTAGCATGGCGCCAGGCACACTGCAGGAGCAGAATGCCTATTAGCCAGATACAGAATGTGTGTCCCTTCAGCTACTGAAGTGTAGCAGAACAAGTTACTTTATTTTTTTTTTTTACTTTTATTTATTTATTTTAGAAAGAGAGAGGGAGGGCGCCTGGTGGCTCAGTCGTTAAGCGGCTGCCTTCAGCTCAGGTCATGACCCCAGGGTCCCGGGATTGAGCCCTACATCAGGCTCCCTGGTCCCCGGGAAGCCTGCTTCTCCCTCTCCCACTCCCCCTGCTTGTGTTCCCTCTTTCGCTGTGTCTCTCTCTGTCAAATAAATAAATAAAATCTTAAAAAAAAAAAAAAAAGAGGAAGAAGAAGGAGAGAGGGAGTGGGGAGAGGCAGAGGGGGAGGGAGAGGGAGAAAGAATCTGAAGCAGACTCCGCACTGAGCACAGAGCCCAACACTGTGAGGTCACAACCTGAGCTGAAACCAAGAGTTCAACACATAACCAACTGAGCCACCCAGGTGCCCCAGAACAAGTTACTTTATGGATTGAATGCCCTGTGCACGGTGGTACACAAATATTTATTAGTACTCTGCTAAACAATTTCACATTAGACTCTGAAACTTTGATATTTTGATATAAAAATATTTGATATGTTTGATATTTTGATATGGAAGATAGGATGAAGAGTGTGAACTGAGAAATGAATAAATACATAAGTATAAAATTCTGAGTATAGCCCCAACACATATTGCATGTATTATTACTCTGTGTGCAGGTTTAGAAGTCTATTGTCTTAAACTAGTGCTGGTGTTTTTTAAAGATTTATTTATTTGAGAGAGAGAGAGCACGCATGTGGCGGGGGCGGGGGGGGGGAGGAGCAGAGGGAGAGGGAGAGAGAAACTCAAGCAGACTCCACGCTGAGCATGAGCCCATCACTCAGCTGGATCTCCTAATCCTGGTATCATGACCTGAGCCAAAACAAAGAGTTGGACACTTAACCAACTGCGCCATCCAGGTGCTCCTTAAACCAGTGCTGTTTAAAACAAACATAATGTGGGGCGCCTGGGTGGCTCAGCCGTTAAGTGTCTGCCTTCGGCTCAGGTCGTGATCCCAGGGTCCTGGGATCGAGCCCCGCATTGGGCTCCCTGCTCCACGGGAAGCCTGCTTTTCCCTCTCCCACTTCCCCTGCTTATGTTCCCTCTCTCACTGTGTCTCTCTCTGTCAAATAAATAAATAAAATCTTTAAAAAAAAAAAAAAAAACATAATGTGATATGGCTGGGTGGCTCAGTCAGTTGAGCATCTGCCTTCGGCTCAGGTCATGATCCCAGGGTCCTGGGATCGAGCCCCACATCAAGCTCCCTGCTCAGTGGGGGGGGGGTCTGCTTCTCCTTCTCCCTCTACCTCCTCCCCAACTGCTCACGTTCTGTCTCTGTCTCTAATAAATAAATCTTTTAAAAAGGGGAAAAAAGACTTTTTTACATTAAAAAAAAAATAAAAGAACGGGGCACCTGGGTGGCTTGGTTGGTTGAGCGTTGAACTCTTGATTTTGGCTTAGGTATTGATCTCGGGGTTGTGGGATCAAGCCCCATGTTGGGCTCTATGCTTAGCGGGGAGTCTGCTTGAGATTCTCTCCCTCTCCTCTCCCTCTGCCCTTCCTCCCACTCACACAAGTGCATGCTCTCTCTCTCTCTAAAATAAATAAATAAATCTTAAATAACATAAATCACTTCACTGATTACTTATTAATTACAAAGGAAAAAGGGTGCCTTTACAATATAAATCTAGTAGATACTACTTTATTCAAATGATCAAATTTATATCAATAATGAAACTGACATCTGGTGCCTCTGATGGGATACACTGAGACCTAAAATCCACTGCACAGCATTCCAACCAAAAATGTTTAACCTGAATCTGATCATGCAGAAACATTCAGACAAATCCAAATTGAGTGGCATCCTACAAAACAACTGGTCTGGATACTTACGGTCATGAGAGACACCCTCCGCCCCGCCCCCTCCAAAAGGCTGGAAAACCAGTCCAGATTCAAGCAGGTAACTAAAAGCAATGCAAGCTCCTTAAATTAATCTTGGGTCAAACACAAAACCAAATATCTAAGGACAGTATTAGGACAACTGGGGAAATTTGAATAGGTACTCTGCGTTAAAGAATAATATTATATCCACGTTAAATTTCTTGAGGGTGACAACTAAACTGCAAATATGCAGAAGAAAGTGTTTGTTCTTGGGAAATACATACCCGTATTTAGAGAGTAAAGTGTCCTGATGGTATCTATACCTAACTCCCCATAGGGTTCAGCAAAAAATGTGTCTACTAGTGCATAAAGCAAGCACAGCAAAATGTTAACAACTATGGAATCTAGACGAGAAGTACAAAGGTATCATTATACTACTGTTGCAACTCTTCTGTAGGCTTACAATTTTTCAAAGAGTTGGGAAACAATACTTAAAATTTATGGAGGGGGGGAGGGTGCCTGCTGGCTCAGTCACAGGAGCATGCAACTCCTGATCTCGGGGTCGAGAGTTCAAGCCCTACGTGGGTGTAGAAATTACTTTAAAAAAAAAAGTTATGGATTCAAAACAACAAAATCAACAGAAAATAGGGAAAGGTGCAAAGATGACTTAGCACTTGTATTCTGCCTTCCAGAATTAACTGTTAACATCATCATAGTTGCTTTTAGTCTTTAAAGAAAACTTACGGTGTCATCCCCTTTGCACCACCTCCACCCATTCTTAGAGCCCTCTAGAAGCTGCAAAATTATGAGGTAAGGTATGCCCATTTTCAACTTTACTAAATAACTGCAAATGTTGTCCCTCAAGGCAGCTGTACCAATTTAAACTCCTACATCGTTTAGAATCTGTCCTACATAGAAACTGTCCCACCGCAGTTTCTAAATTACCATTTTCAGAAACATCTTCACTCACTTTGATACTGTCAGACATTAAAATTTTTTTATCAATCTGATGTGAAAAATTCAGTGTCATTTATACCAACCTAGGATCACAAAGTAAAAGAACCTTAGCAAAGTAAGAACTTCATCTACAAACCCTTCCTTTTATCACATCATTGTAGAACGTTCAGGATAATCAAACCCACATGGCAGCAAGTACTAAGAATGATTAGTCCCCACATGAAACCAAATGCCCACAAAAGCACTGCATAATGTTTGGGAAATAATCTGTCTTTTAAAAAACGTAAGATGAGGGCGCCTGGGTGGCTCAGTCGGTTGAGCGACTGCCTTCGGTTCAGGTCATGATCCCAGGGTCCTGGGATCGAGCCCCACATCGGGCTCCCTGCTCTGCGGGGAGCCTGCTTCTCCCTCTCCCACTCCCCCTGCTTGTGTTCCCTCTCTCGCTGTGTCTCTCTCTGTCAAATAAATAAATAAAATCTTTAAAAAAAAAAAAAAAGCAAGATGAAAAGGTTCAAATTCAACCCAGCAAACATAATACTATTTGTAAGATTTTAAAAAAAGAGATATTTTATTCCTAGAAATAAATAACCTAGCTCTTATAAATTAACTCATTTACTCATTCATCAAGTATTTACTGAGTACCTGTTATGTGCCAGCCACTATTCTAGCATTGTGGCAAAGACAAAGTCCCTATTCTCACAGAGCTAACATTCTAATGGGGAGACAAAAATTTACAAGACTAGTATACAAATAATATGATATCAGATAGATACATGCTATTAAAAAAATAAAGGGCAGGGACAAAGAATGACAAAGGAGACAGCGTAAGGACAAAGTACCAGGCAATATCTCTCCAAGGCAGTGATTTTTGTCATATGGTGTGTTCAATTCAACATAAACTATTTCAGCACCAATATCTTTTCACAAAATACTTTTTCACTTTTCCATACCCCCCTATATTTTTCCCAGAAAAAAAAAGTTTGCTGTAGTGGTTTTTCCACTATTGCTATTTTTTTAGAGGGGAAAAAAAAAAAATCACGACAGGTGCTTTACAAACAGTTGCAAATTTCAAGTCCCATATACTCTAAAAAAATGTTAACTGGGGCGCCTGGGTGGCTCAGTCATTAAGCGTCTGCCTTCAGCTCAGGCCGTGGTCCCAGGGTGTGGCTCAGCGGGAAGCCTGCTTCTCCCTCTCCCACTCCCCCTGCTTGTATTCCCTCTTTCACTGTCTCTCTCTCTGTCAAATAAATAAATAAAATCTTAAAAAAAAAAAAGTTAACTGTGATCTGTCAGTGAGAAGTCTGATGCCAAAATAAAACTGAACTGTAAGAATTTAAAATGGAATTTTGAGAAAATGATTTACTAATTCTCCCAACTCTATCACCTGCACGTTTACTTTCTATCATATATGAAAAGAATAATAGCAATAGGAAAATATATCTGAAGAAAGATCCTGTGGTTTTTACTTAAGGACAAAAATATTAGAATTTTGGGGCACCTGGGTGGCTCCGTTGGTTAAGCGTCTGCCTTGGGCTCAGATCATGATCCAAGGTCCTGGAATCGAGCCCCACATGGAACCCCACCTCCGCCTGACTCCCTGCTCAGCAGGAAGTCTGCTTCTCCCTCTGCCCCTTCCCCCCCACTCATTCTCTCTCTCTCAGATGAATAAATTCTTTAAAAAAAAAAAAAAAAGAATATCCCCCTCTTTAAAAGCCACACTACCTACATGATTTAAAGAAAACCAGCACGCACTAAAATTTCCTTTCACAGGCTTACACAAGAGCTTAGAAGGCTTCAACCACTTAGAACTAGGCGGTGCCTTACTACAAAAATCTAAGGGCCAAATATTCACTTCCCTTTTTTCCTCAGATTATTTTGCTGATTCCCCTGAATGAAGTATCTGCAGTCTATCTTTCATAATTATTACTCTGACCCAGCCAAAACGTCTTTTACTTCTCTGTGTACAAAATTCCCTTTCATCTATACTATAATCCTATTTGCCTTGTCTTTTCTTAAAAAATAAATAAATAAAAAGATCCAAATATCCTTCCAGGCTGACTTATGGATCCCCAAACACTTCTACCTCAGGAGTTCTTAATCTTTTTGCACCATGGATCTTTTTGGTAGTCTGGTGAAGCCTATGGACTCTCTCTCAGATAGATTTTTATTTTTATTTTTATTTTCTTGATTGTAATCTTGACACCCAACGTGGGGCTGGAGCTCACGACACTGAGATCAAGAGTCGCACACACTACCAACTGAGCCAACCAGGCGCCCCTCAGATTGCTTTTAAATACATAATTAAACATATGAAATTATGAAAGAAACCAATTATACAGAACTGTTACTTAAATATAGTGATTTGGTAATATATGTGCAGCTTTATCATCACATTAAATAACAAGATCTGTGTGTTTAATAATGCCATAAATTCAAAAAAATTATAAGCATAAGTGATATTCTGAGATATATGCAAAACCTGTAAACATGATATAAAAATATTTGTAATTTTTATTGGTGACAAAGTCACAGGCATTGCTAATTCCACTGTGGTTTGTTGCCTGCATTCATAATTGAAGGAACGAATAAATTAGTTACCAGATAATAAAAATAGATGTGATTTTATCCCCATTCTAGTTCAAAAATCCCCTATATTCTGTCCACCAACTGGTGAATTCCCAGGTTAAAATACTTTCTAGTTCAAAGCTGTGCTCAAACTGACTTCTGTCACAAATTTTAAAATAAAAACAATGATTCCTCCTCCTTTGGCCTAGCTCTCATCTGAACATATCACCATGCCCGTTTTTCCAGACCTATACACAGAACACTGTTTATTTCTATGGTTTGCCTAGCCAGCACCCATTTATATTTGACAGTCAATAAAAGGTGAAGTTGAAGGAAAGGAGATGGAAGCAACCAACAGTCCCTCACTTCCAAGACATCAACAGCAAGTGGAAAGATGCCAAGTATACTGTGTGTGTGTGTTTTTCCAAGGTGGGCTGCCCCCAGACCCATGAGTCCAGCTTGTCAAGAGTCCCCGAAGCATGACATCTTCACCAGCGACACTCAGAAGATATTCCACCTCCTTCTCGCCTCCTATGCTCAGTTCTCTACCTGCCAGGTCGCTCGCCTGGGGCCCCCACCCGAAGCCGCCCCGCCGTTCCCGGTCCCTTCCCCCCGCTCCCGTCTGCCCCCGGCCGCCCTGGCCCCTGGGCGCCGCCACATCTGTCCCCTGGGCCTAACCGTGTGTCCCCCTACCCCCACTTCTACCGACACGGGAGGGAAGGGCGCAGGGGGTCAGCTGGACTGGGTGGCCCGGCCATTAGGCGCAGGCTGCGGCCCTAGGCCAGACCAGCCCGGCCGCCAGGCAGCGAGCCGCGCACTTCGCGCGAGTTAACCGGAGACGCGCACTCACCACCGGGATCACACGGAGGAAGGCACCCAGGTCTCCGCCGCACCGCCACTCGGCCTCGGAGCCGTCACCCTCGTCGCGCACTGCCACCACCGCCGCCGCCGCCGCCACTACTCGCTAGCTGGCTTTCCTGCGTCCTGCGGCGGCGCTGCCGCCACGCCATCGCGCGTGCGCGGCGCCGCGGGGGCCCCTGGGACTGGTGGTTCGCGCGGGCGGCCAGAGCGGTCCTTCCGCTTCAGCCCGCCCAGTCGGCCACCGACGGGAGCGGTCGTGGGCGTGTGCGGTACGGCGAAGCGCCTTCCGGAAAATTGTCCCTCATCAGACGCGCGACCTCGCTTCCGCGTACGGTGCTGCCGGGTGTGAAAAACACTCCTGTGCAAGTACGTGTAAAGTGAAAGATTCAGCGCATTAGCATCTTCGGTAACAAGTGTCACTTGCCCAGGACACATCACTCGACTCACACACACGCGCACGCACAGACACACCACCCCTCCCTTTCTGTTAAAAGTTTCGCAAGTTGCCTTCAGGGGTATCTGGATTTTCAGTTTTAAACCTGATTTCCCAGTCCTCGTTTTATCTTACTTACGGTAAATTTGACCATACAGTTTTTTAAGCTGACTGATTTATCTGATAAAATTTTATTTTACAAAAATAACTCAGGTATATTCCAATGTCAAGTTAACGGAGCTGAATAGTCATAGAAACTTCAGAATTGGAAGACACCTTAAAGGTCGTTAGTCCAACTCCGGCCCAGGCAGGAATTCTCTCTTGTATCTTCCAGCCAGATGGTCTTCCAACCTTTTTTTTTTTTTTTTTTAAAGATTTTATTCATTTGAGAGCGAGCGAGCAGGAGCAGAGGGAAAAGCCGACTCCCCGCTGAGCCAGGAGCCCGACGACATGGGGCTCCATCCCAGGACCCGGAGATCACGACCCCAGGGGAAGGCAGACGCTTAACCGTCTGAGCCACCCAGGTGCCCCCGTCTTCCAACTTATATTTCCACAGTTCGAATTTCAGGGAGCTCACTATCTTAAGTGAGATAGCCCGCTCCACTGTTGGACAGCTCTGAAGGTTAGAAAGTTCTACCTTCGGTGAAATCGGCTTCCCTTTACTTCCTTCCAGTGCTATAAGTTCTGATGCCTGGAGCAATATAAAATGTTTTCCATTTGACAGCCTTTCAAAAAATTGAAAACAACGATTACATCCTCCAATGTAGGAGGGGAGTCTCCAGGCCAAAAAAAAAAAAAAGTAACATTCAGTTTTCCAACTATTTCAAATGTGAATCAACTCCCACGCTTTTTTCCATTTAGTCATTCTCCTTGATGTATTACCCTTAAAAATAAATAAAAATATATTTTTTAATTTCAATGCTAAAAGCTAACTGAACCATGACATTCACTACATTTCTTTTCTAAAATTCACTTTCAATCAAACAAGTAATACAGAAATTCATTCTTGGCCTTAAAAATTGGCCAAAAAATTGTATTGTATACAATACAAATAAGTCAAAAAAATCCCCTCAATTCCCATCCAATTCCACCCAAAGGGAGCCACTCTTGTCAATGATAGGGGGGGACATAATATCTAGATTGGGGGGACATAAATAGGATCACGTTGTACATACCATTCTGTTCTTTTCGTTTAAAAATAAATCCTGAGCTTCATTCCATATCAATACATAAAAATCTACCTCAGTTTTGAAACTTTGCATAGTATATCCATAGTATCACCTACCATAGTTGATTTAGCATCCCCTATCGATTTTGACATTTAGGTTGACTTTACATTCTGAATAACAAAAAATACATGTGAATGAACAATGTTATTTTTTAACATAGTTTAAAAAAAATTTTTTTTAAAGATTTTATTTATTTGAGAGAGAGAGATAGCGAGAGCAGGAACACAAGCAGGGGGCGTGGGAGAGGGAGTAGCAGGCTTCCCGCCGAGCAGGGAGCCCGATGCGGGGCTCGATCCCAGGACCGTGGGATCATGACCTGAGCCGAAGGCAGATGCTTAACGACTGAGCCACCCAGGCGCCCCAGTTTAAAAAAATTTTTTAAAGCTCTGGCAATCTGTAAACAACAAAAAAATTTAGAAACACATGGATGGAAACTGTTCTACACAGGTGGCAGATAATATTTCTTTATAAAATGCTTTTGCCCTTTGGAACAGCCCAGTTGCAAGCAAAGGACAAGACTACAGTCATAACCTTACTCCATGTTCTGGGCCCTAGGTTGTCTTACACTGGCTCCTACTGGCAGGCTCAGAAATAGTAGCAGTACTCAGAGATGGATTTACTATGAAGCTGATGGAGCTTATGATTTAGGGCCCCTCACTTGCCTGGGGATTCTTCCAAGGCCCAAGCAATTCAGTCAATATGGTTTTGCAACATTTGCCAAAGAATTTTTAATTATTGGCTCAGTTGAGGGCACAGATAAAAGCCCAAAACTTGAGAATACTGAAAATGAGGAAAAAGACGCCTATAGAACAGTCATAAATTATGCAACTTGCACTTCTGCACAGTGAAATCTACTATAAACCTTATCCTTCTAGGGTGTCTTGGTGGCTCAGTTGGTTAAGTGTTCGACTCTTGATCTCAGCTTAGGTCTTGATCTCAGGGTCATGAGTTCAAGCCTTGTGTCGGGTTTCACACTAGGTGTGGAGCCTACCTAAAACAAAACAAAGCAAAACAAACAAAAAAAACCTCCCCTTATCTTTCTATCAGTATCAGGGATGTCCAGACTGATGGGAGCTGTCATGTTAACGCAAAATCAAATTTTGGTACATTACCTGTATTTGTCTTATTTTATTTTTTTACCTGTATTTGTTTTAACCTATGACTATAACATATGAAATAACTTTAATGTAATTATACCTTTTTTCCAAGATTTTATTCATTCACTTGAGAAAGTGAAAGCAAGGGAGGTCACAGAGGGAGAAGCAGACTCGCCGCTAAGTGGAGAGCCGGACATGGGGCTCAATCCCAGGACCCTGAGATCATGACCTGAGCTGAAGGCAGACCCTTAACCGACTGAGCCACCCAGGCACCCCAATGTAGTTGTATCTTAAACATATTTCACTGACCTTTTTTGTTCTCTTGTATTACTTTTATTTTTTTTTAAGTATTTTGGAATTTATTGATTTGTATTTAAACTGTTGACAAAGATTCACCAGAAATAATCTGAACAAGCAGAAAAATAGTTAATACTGAAACACTAAAATAATTCAAGGACACATGGCTTATCCAACAAAACAATACCTCTTAAACGCTGTCATCGATACAAAAACTGACTGCTTCTTACTTTTCTAAACACAGTGGCATAATTAACAATATTCAATCATTTGGTTTTTCCTAAATATGTAAAAATTAAAATGCCAATTAAAAATTAATATATCTTCTCTTTAAATGTTTTCTACAAATACAATTTCAATATTTTCATTCAACAGTGGTGTGGTTTAAGAGATTCTTCATTCACAAGTCAAACAACAATCCACCCAAAGGGAACTGATAGTCTATAGGCTCATAGTGCAAATAAAGACTTTAGGAATGCAGCAAATGACATTTCTAACAAACATACCAAACAAATAAAATTCTTAGAAGATACAGGCAAGAAGCCCCTCTAAGCAGCTGGCCACAGAACTAGAACATTTGATCATTTTACTAGTGATTTCAATGGGACTCTAGATGTTTCCAAATTCAACTTGAACTCTCATCTTGGGCTTTGTATTTTGCTTTTCCAGTTTCACTAATGACACAAACATGATTCAAATCCCTGAAATATTCATTATAGTCAAGGGCATATCCTACAACAAACTTGTCTGGAATTTCAAATCCAACAAAATCTGGTCTGTATCCAATACTTTGAGGAGTCCTTTTCACCAGCAAACTTGCAACCTTGACCATCTTTGGATTATACTGCTGGACCAAGGAAAGCAAGGTTTGCATTGTTTTGCCTGTTTCAATTATATCTTCAACAATCAAGACATTCTTTCCAGTTAAAGTTGAGAGATCATCTCCACCAATTACTTTTATGTCCCTTGTGGACTGGTCATTACAGCTTTTCAGTCTAATGAAGTCTACAGTCATAGGAATAGATCTATCACTATTTCTGTTCAGTGCTTTAATGTAATCCAGCAGATCAGCAAAGAATTTATAGCCCCCCTTGAGCACACAGAGGGCTACGATGTGATGGCTTCCCATCTCCTTCATCACATCTCGTGCAAGCCGTTCCGTCCTGTCCATAATTAATCCATGAGGAATAAACACCTTTTCCAAATCCTGAGCATAATGATTAGGTATACAAAATAAATCTAGGTCATAACCTGGTTCATCATCACTAATCACAATGCTGGGGCTTCGCGTTGCCATAACGGAGCTGGCTGGTGCGTGGACGGAGGGCAGTTCTCTTCTGTATTACTTTTAGTTTTAAGTTCTTAAAGGCTTTTCAAGCTCAGTAAATTCCTGATAGATAAACAGGGATTTTTTTTTTAAATAACAAGAAAATGTAGACAAAAAAGTAACATACTTACAATTTACTCTTTTAAAAACATAGATATCAACAATTTTAATAGCTACATAATGTTTCATCATCTTGAAGTAACATAACTTATCATTTCAAAACAGAAAATTGTTCATTCTTGCTATTAAATACTAAATTCATGCAATTTTTTAAAAATTCTAGAATACAGAAATTGAGATTTAAGACTTTGTAAAGCATATTTAAAAATAATGGTATAGTATTTTTTTTTAAAGATTTTACTTATTTATTTGAGAGAGAATGAGAGACAGAGAGCACGAGAGGGAAGAGGGTCAGAGGGAGAAGCAGACCCCCCGCCGAGCAGGGAGCCCGATGCGGGACTCGATCCCAGGACTCCAGGATCATGACCTGAGCCGAAGGCAGTTGCCCAACCAACTGAGCCACCCAGGCGCCCCAATAATGGTATAGTATTATCATACTGTTAAGTAACTTACTTTTCTTACTTAACAATATGTAATAGGTTTGTTCTGCCAACTTGACAAGCTAATTCTAAAATTTGTATGGAAATACAAGTACCAAGAATAGCAAGACACTCCTGAAGGTGGAAGGACATGTTCTACTGGATATCAAGCTATAGTAATTAAGATGGAATTAATTAATTAATTAATTAATATGATAAATGGTAAAAATCTAAAGACTGTAACAATAAAGAAAAGTTAACTTTTTTATGGAAGAGGGATATAGGGTCAGCTGGGGTGAAAAAGTGAGGACTTCTTGGTGCTGACAACATTCTTTTTCTTTTTTTTTTTTTTTTAAGATTTTATTTATTTATTTGAGAGAGAGAATGAGACAGCATGAGAGGGGGGAGGATCAGAGGGAGAAGCAGACCCCCCGCCGAGCAGGGAGCCCGATGCGAGACTCGATCCCGGTACTCCAGGATCATGACCCGAGCCGAAGGCAGTCGCCCAACCAACTGAGCCACCCAGGCGCCCCGACAACATTCTTTTTCTTGATTTGGATATTGAACACCTAGGGATTTATTTTATGATTATTCATTAAACCGTACACTTGCATTTTATGTACTTTTCTGTATTCACATTGCAATTTATAATAAAAAGATTTTAAGATATGTAAAACATCCAGCACATAGTAAATATTCAGGTAAGTGTAGCTACTATAGACATTAAAAAAAAAAAAAGAGGCAGTGGATTTGTGACAATCTCCAAGAAATATAGCTAACTGGATGGAAGCAGAACCATGCATGTAGCATGCTCCATCACTAGTTTTAAAACAGGGATACACACACACTGCATATGAATATGAATAAAACCTCTCTAGGCTACACAAGAAAGTGGTGACCGTGGTTATCTTTACCAGTGTAGAGGAATAAGGCTGGGGGTAGGGTGGCAGGCCGATTTATTTTCATTGTATATTGTACCCTTTGGATTTTATACCATGTACATATATTTCCTACTTTATTTTTAAGCATTTATTTCTTTAAGTAACCTCTACACCTAATGTGGGGCTCAAACTCACGACCCCAAGATCAAGAGTTGCACACTCCTCTGATTAAGCCAGGCAGGCGCCCCTATATTTCCTATTTTAAAAATTTAGAGATTTAGGGCGCCTGTGGCTCAGTTGGTTGAGCGATTGCCTTCAGCTCAGGTCATGATCCTGGAGTCCTGGGATCAAGTCCCACATCAGGCTCCCTGCTCAGCAGGGAGTCTGCTTCTCCCTCTGACCCTCCCCCCTCTCATGTGCGCCCTCTCTCTCTCTCTCTCTCAAATAAATAAATAAAATCTTTAAAAAAAAATTTAGAGATTTAGGATACATATTATCACTCAAATTCTATAGAGGTAGCTCTTTATAATTAGTAGCTTATTTTACTTCAATGGAAAATTTAAAACAGAAGAAAAATTAAAACGTTTTCTGCATAAAACTAAAATGCTTTTCAATTAATCAAATACAGGGGCGCCTGGGTGGCTCAGTCTGTTAAGCGTCTGCCTTCCACTCAGGTCACGATCCAGGGGTCCTGGGATCAAACCCCACGTTGGGCTCCCTGTCCAGTGGAGAGTCTGCTTCTCCCTCTGCCTTTCCCCCTGCTTGTGCTCTCTCTCAAATAAATAAAATTATCTTAAAAAAAAAAATTAAAAATTGTTTAAAAATCATAAAATACCTTTATCATAACAGCCTTGTGAGGAGGCAAAATTATATGTATTTTACAGGCTAGTAAACAGAACCTCAGAGAGATTGACTTGCCCTAAATCATTGCTAGCTTAGTGACAGAACTAGAACTCTAGTTTTTATGCTTCCAAAACCCATGGGCTTTTCTATCATACTATCTGACACAGCATGCCCTCCTAAATGCCTCCCACCGGGGCAGGCAGTGGGGGAGGAAAGAATAGAAGATGCTCTACTTGTAACTTTTCATTTGTCTGTGGGGAAGGTTCCCTATTATAAAATTCACTTTTAAAAAGTCAAGACAGGAGCGCCTGGGTGGCTCAGTAGATTAAGCCGTCTGCCTTCAGCTCAGGTCATGATCCCAGGGTCCTGAGAGAGCCCCACATTGGGCTCTCTGATCAGTGGGGAGCCCACTTCTCCTTCTATCTCTGCAGCTCCCCCACTTTTGCTCACTCTCTCTGTCAAATAAATAAATAAAATCTTTTATTTTTTTAATAAATAAAATCTTTTTTAAAAAAGTCAAGACAAGGGCGCCTGGGTGGCTCAGTTGGTTAAGCGACTGCCTTCGGCTCAGGTCATGATCCTGGAGTCCTGGGATCGAGTCCCACATCGGACTCCCTGCTCAGTGGGGGGTCTGCTTCCCCACCCTCTGCTCTCTTCCCTTTCGTGCTCTCTCTCATTCTCTCTCTCTCTCAAATAAATAAATAAAATCTTTAAAAAAAAAAAAGTCAAGACAAAGAAAACTAATTGCATAGCACATTGCACTTTCAAAAGCACACACACACACACACAAAGGCTACATGATTTATACCTAGTATTGTTCCTGGCTCAGGTGTCAGGGAGATACTTTTTACTCTTCAGTTGTTTAATAAAGGTTAAGGCCTAGTCTCTCTTTTCTTTTCTTTTTTTTTAAGATTTTATTTTTTTAAAGTAATCTCTACACCCAGTGTGGGACTCAAACTTACAACCCCAGGATCAAGAGCCGCATGCTCTACTGACTGAGCCAGCCAGGTACCCCTACAATCAGAGTTTTCTTGAAGTAAATGCTCTAAGAAAAGGGAGGGTCAGGGGTCCAAGGGCTCAGTCTCTTAATACAAAAGACATCTACGTAGCCAATAGAAGACAGTAATTAGAACATTTAAAAAAATATTTCCAATAATCTGTCAAATTCAACATAATCACCAAACATTACTTTCCATTGAAAGAAATCTTGAAAATTGACTCAAGAGATGGTTTTCTTGAAGAGCTTCTAAAATTTCTTCTCATAGTATATTCACATGATTTATAGCATTCCTATTATCCTACAACTTCCCACACACTTTTCTTATCTCCCACACAGTATCTTATCTAATCCTGGAAATAAGCCTACTAAAACCAACAGGACAGAAATCCCTGACATTCAATACATGAAAAAATTGAGGCTCTGGTAGGTTTTTCTCCCAAGATCATGTGCCTTATCTCTTAGTTGTGTATTCTCCCCAACAAAGGATGTGGAAAATTCTTAATTATCAGGGTCTAAACATTCAATTTGTCAATTACGTAAGTCTTTTCCTTTTCCTTCCTGTTCTATGCCTGTAATTCCCTTTCAAAAAGGAAGATTTAGGAACTAAATGACATCCAATCCTAATCAGTCCTAACTCTACCTAGCTGAGATCAGATGGGAAATAGAAATCTATTTTCTTACCCAAAGGAGCACAAGTAAAACGAGCTGGTTTAAATTACTGGATAAAAATCTACATTTGTCTATCACTCATTATCAAAATATTTGCAAACTATGTAACTACTCTATATCCTAAACAAGATATACATCTTATAAACCCAAAACTCAGGATGACTACAGAAATTAAAAGTCAAATTGCCAAGGCTCAAATCCTGGCTCCCTATCTCCTCAGCTGTGTAATCTCCTGGGTAACTTTCTTCACCTCTCGGGGCTTCAGATTCCTTAGCTCTAAATTAAGGGTTAAAAAAAAAAAAATGCTTTCATAAGAATTAAAAGAGATAATGCACATAAAGTGTTTAGCATAGTATCTAGCGCTTAGTTAAATATTGATAATTTGGCATCAATACTATTATTGGCATTTAACATTCAGGAAACTAGATTTATCTATGCACTTTTCTATTCAATCCATAAAAGATCGCACTTCAGGTTATACAATAATATACACCTAATATACTTGGTTTTAAAAAAGATACTACAACCACCAATATACTCATTCCCTTTGGAAATTAGCCAGATATCACTTATCTAAATCTTAGGAAAATGAGAGTTGCAAAAACGATTACTCCATCAATCAAGGAAAAGGCTGAAACTGAGAGCTTTGTTTTTAAGGGAAATGGATGTTATATGTACAAAGTCTCTTTGAAATGATACGGAGCTGTAAAGTGGCTGGATGGTGATTTCTCTCTTAATAATGAACTGATGCAACCTATAGAGGGTCAGTATTACAGCAGTATTACAAGCCCTGTTGTAAGATGGGTGATGCAACTTCTATAGTCAATTCTGAGTCACCAGCATAACCTTTGAGAAGCACTGAAGGAGAAAGGAAAATTCTTGAGTACTGACTGCTAGGCTGAACATCTTAGTAATCTGTGTGTAAGATGTTTCAGTGCTATCTGGACAGGGTATTATGAATACCATGAATCTCAAGAATACATTTAGTGGAAAAATACTGGAGTCATCAGTTCCTATGATAATGTCCCATGCATTTTTTGTAAGCTTCTCAAAATATTTTGTATCAGACCTTTGGTCTGTCCATAGCAGGTCCTCCAAAAAGATTTGTTGAATGAATTAATTAAAAGAAACTAAGAGCATTGGCTATGGAGCCAAGCTGACTTGGATATCGATTCTAACTCCACCACTTACCAGCTCTATGACTTTAAGCTAGTTATTTAATATTTCAGTCCCAATTTTCTCATCTGGAGAATGGGAAATGCCCAAGTATTAAATTATAAGGACCGAATGACATAGGAAACAGAACAATGCTTGGCACATTGTAAGTCTAAAGTAAATAGTAGTCTCTATTATTTTTTGCTACAGGTTGTTATACAAAAGGCAGTATCAAGACATCTTTGTCTATCGGATGGGTTTAAGCACAATCTGACCTTTTCTAGGAAGAATGCAGTTACAAAGGTATTAAGAATAAAGGAGGAGGAAGGCTGCAAATGATAACCCGGGGCCACAAAGAAAAAAAGATGAGCAGAGGAGAAGGCAAGGGGCGGCAAGCTGGAAAAATGATACATCCCAAGGTGGGAGCCATGGCATTAGCAAGCTTTTCAGACGAGATCGGGCGCGTTCAGGGTGGTATGGCCGTAGACAGGAGAGGGTTGCCACACTGGGGTGGGGACTCAGGGCGAGGAGGTAGTTACTTTGGCCAGGCCTGTGACTTACCGTGGGGTAGGGCAATGTGGAGAACCCTGGTATAGACAAAGATAGCGGGCTAGGGAGAGCAGGGCCGACAGAATGGCTAGGAGCCCACGATCCGCGGCCGTGCAGTGCTCCGGCCAGGCCCCAGCTCGAGGGCTGCGGGCCGGACAACAGCAAAAAGCCCTGAGGCTCGGACACCCCAGCACCGTAGCCGCTATAAAGGGCAAAGAAATTTGTTCTGAGGTGATCACAGAACCTACGCGGAGACCTGCCTGCCTGGGACGGGTTGGAAGCTGCGAGGAGGAAGAGCCGCTTCCCGCTTCGAGATGAAGGACGGAGGAGGGACAGGCGGACAGTGGAGAAAGAGAAGCAAAGGACCCAAATTCCACCGCCTCGGGGGAATCACGCACACCACACTGGCCCGGGGCCCCCAGGGCCCAGCGTGGAAGGCGGGACTTCTGCCGTTACCGGCGGAAACGGCCTCCGGGTGAGAGGTCGCACGAGGGACAGGCAGCTGCTAAACCAATGGGGCCTGCGCCTGGGGCGGATGTTGCCTCCCATTGGTGGCTGTCGGGTGCGGCCAGCAGCCAATGAGTCCGCCGGGGGGGGCGTAGCCGTGACGCTGGTTGCGGAGGAGGCCCCTTCGAATCGGCGGCGGCCAGCTTGGTGGCCTGGACCAATCAGAGGCCTCCAACGAGCAGGGCCTGCGCCAATCGGTGGCCTCCACGACGGGGCTGGGGGAGGGTATATAAGCGCCCTCGGCGACGGCGCGGTCGACGCTGGCCGGGACATCACACAATCATCGGCTTGGGGGGTTTTGTGCGTCTGAGAGGTAAGCGCCGCGGCCTGTCTTTCCGGACCTGCCCTTCGCCTTGTCTGCTGCTCCTGCTGACCCCGGGCCCTGCACCCTCAGATCAGTAAGCTCGGTGCGCTCGGGTGCGGCGGCCTGTGGCCGGATTGCCTGTGACGTCCTGCCTGCCTGCTGACCGACTGGCCTACGGCGCCGGCAACATGAAGCTGTCCCTGGTGGCTGCGGTGCTGCTGCTGCTCGGCGCGGCGCGGGCCGAGGAGGAGGACAAGAAGGAAGACGTGGGCACGGTGGTCGGTATCGACCTGGGGACCACCTACTCTTGGTACGTGGGGTTTGGGCAAAGGGGGGAATGGGGCGTGGCCTCCTGGGCTGCTGAGAATCGCGGTGCTGATTCCTTGCGTTCTTGGTGATTTTTCCGCCAGCGTCGGGGTGTTCAAGAACGGCCGCGTGGAGATCATCGCCAACGATCAGGGCAACCGCATCACGCCGTCTTACGTGGCCTTCACTCCTGAAGGGGAGCGTCTGATCGGCGATGCAGCCAAGAACCAGCTCACCTCCAACCCCGAGAACACGGTCTTCGACGCCAAGCGGCTCATCGGCCGCACATGGAACGACCCGTCCGTGCAACAGGACATCAAGTTCTTGCCTTTCAAGGTTCGATGGGGTTTTCCTCGCCGGGATAGAGGTGGGCGGTGGTGGTCGGAGTATTTAAGGTTAGGAAGTTACTGAAAAATTGTTGAGACAACAAAAAGGATGCAAACGTGGTGTATCTGTAATAACTTGTATTGAGTAATCTTGGCATGTTACAAAACTTGCTTAAAGTAAGCTTGGCAAGCAAAGTCCTTTCACACACAACTATTCTGTCTGCATCGTTTAGGATTAAGAGCCTGATTAAAACTGAAGAGGCTTGTCTTTGTAAAGCACCCATACTCCTTAAGCATTTCGAGTCAATATGCAGTTCCAAGTGACCAAAGCAAACCAAACTATGGGGGAGGAAGTGGGACTCAGACAGCCCTCTTGAAGTTTTAAATGTTCCTGCTTCTGTGTCTGAAAACGGTAATCATTCTTTAAAATAGGTGGTTGAGAAGAAGACTAAACCATACATTCAAGTTGATATTGGAGGTGGGCAAACAAAGACATTTGCTCCTGAAGAAATTTCTGCCATGGTTCTCACCAAAATGAAGGAAACTGCGGAGGCTTATTTGGGAAAGAAGGTAAATATTTCTAGAACATTGTTAAGTAATTTTATTTTTCCTCTTCTTGATTTATTATGTTGTATAGATGCTGTTATTGTTTTAATAATTAGAATCTGAATGACATCCGTGTATATCAGTTTTAATTACTTGCATGTTTTACTGTAGGCCAAACAAAATATTAGGGACTTTTCATGTATTACCACTTAATGCTTGAAAATCCATGGATATAAAATTACGTATATTATACCCATCTAACAAACAGATTGTCTTGGAAACTAAAATGATGGGTTTGAGTGCAATTCATGTAAGAGTTAAAACCGTGTGATAAAATACGCTTAATTACTTTTTGTTATCCCTTTAGGTTACCCATGCAGTTGTTACCGTACCAGCCTATTTCAATGATGCCCAACGCCAGGCAACCAAAGATGCTGGAACTATTGCTGGATTGAATGTCATGAGGATCATCAATGAGCCGTGAGTGTTAAATTCAAAAGTATGGTCATTCACCAAATAGGTGAAATGTAAACTTAACTAAGCCTTTTTTTTCCTTTAACAGTACAGCAGCTGCTATTGCTTATGGCTTGGATAAGAGGGAAGGAGAGAAGAATATCCTGGTGTTTGACCTGGGTGGTGGAACTTTTGATGTGTCTCTTCTCACCATTGACAATGGTGTCTTCGAAGTCGTGGCTACTAATGGAGATACTCACCTGGGTGGAGAAGACTTTGACCAACGTGTCATGGAACACTTCATCAAACTCTACAAAAAGAAGACTGGCAAAGATGTCAGGAAAGACAACAGAGCTGTGCAGAAACTCCGGCGGGAGGTAGAAAAGGCCAAACGGGCCCTGTCCTCTCAACATCAAGCAAGAATTGAAATTGAGTCTTTCTATGAAGGAGAAGACTTCTCTGAGACTCTGACCCGGGCCAAATTTGAAGAGCTAAATATGGTATGTTCCTTGCTTTTTTTGCTTTGCTAAGGAGATCTAGTTAGACTCTGTGTTTGAGATACTGCATTTAGATATGTAGACAATGTTTAGGTACAATAGGCATCATCACAGTAATTGTGTTTCCTATTCTAGGACCTGTTCCGTTCTACCATGAAGCCTGTTCAGAAGGTGCTGGAGGATTCTGACTTAAAGAAGTCTGATATTGATGAAATTGTTCTTGTTGGTGGCTCTACTCGAATCCCAAAGATTCAACAACTGGTTAAAGAGTTCTTCAATGGCAAGGAGCCATCCCGTGGCATCAACCCAGATGAGGCTGTAGCATATGGTGCTGCTGTCCAGGCTGGCGTACTCTCTGGTGATCAAGATACAGGTATGTCACTGTCACAGCATTTTCCACGGTACTTCCATAGCTTGATAGGAAGAGTATAATTATCTGTTGCTTTAGAAGGTAATAGAACATGAGCAACAAGGTCACATAGCTAGTAAAGGGTAAAGTGAAGGCAAGACCTGGCTCAGTTTCAAGATCATTAGCAATTATATTTAATTCACTGCTTCTGAAATGATTTTGCATAGAACCTCACATTAAATGGCAAGATGGAGAAGATAAAGTTACACAGTTGAGGGGGAGACTGCTTGGTAGTGCTCCTGTGACTCTTGAATTAGAATTTAACCTTGGTTAACTTACCTTTGCAGGTGACCTGGTACTGCTTGATGTATGTCCCCTTACACTTGGTATTGAAACTGTGGGAGGTGTCATGACCAAACTGATTCCAAGGAACACTGTGGTGCCCACCAAGAAGTCTCAGATCTTTTCTACAGCTTCTGATAACCAACCAACTGTTACAATCAAGGTCTATGAAGGTAATACCTTACATTTATGAATGACATACTATGTTTTTGAGAAGCATGACTTCTTCATATATTCTTTTGAAATGAGAAGGGCTAGAAATATCTCCTCTTTTCAGACCGGGTCCCTAATATGACTAGTGTTGAGTTTGATAGAGTCAACCCCAAAATCTAGTTCTTAATTTAGCTACCTGGCACTCTTTGCCTTTAAAAATAACTTCTGGCTCCTAGAAAAGAGTTCATAATGCTGCAGAGAAGAAATTCAATTAAAAGTTAGTAACTTAACACAGTCCCACTTGCCACTCCTTATAGATCAATACTGACCCACTTCTAGCTTGATAAGCATGGCCTTGCCAGTGTAGGCTCCAACAGACTGAAGTGTAAGAATCTAGATGCACTAATGTTTGTCAGTAACAACTAACAAGTTATTTTTTTGGTGTAACTTCTAGGTGAACGACCCCTGACAAAAGACAATCACCTTCTGGGAACTTTTGACCTGACTGGAATACCTCCTGCTCCCCGTGGGGTCCCACAGATTGAAGTCACCTTTGAGATAGATGTGAATGGCATTCTTAGAGTGACAGCTGAAGACAAAGGTACAGGCAACAAAAATAAGATTACAATTACCAATGACCAAAATCGCCTGACACCTGAAGAAATTGAAAGGATGGTTAATGATGCTGAGAAGTTTGCTGAGGAAGACAAAAAGCTCAAGGAGCGCATTGATACCAGAAATGAATTAGAAAGCTATGCCTATTCTCTAAAGAATCAGATTGGAGATAAAGAAAAGCTGGGAGGTAAACTCTCCTCTGAAGATAAGGAGACCATGGAAAAAGCTGTAGAGGAAAAGATTGAATGGCTAGAAAGTCACCAAGATGCTGACATTGAAGATTTCAAAGCTAAAAAGAAGGAACTAGAAGAAATTGTTCAGCCAATTATCAGCAAACTCTATGGAAGTGCAGGCCCTCCCCCAACTGGTGATGAGGAACCAGCAGACAAAGATGAGTTGTAGACATTGCTAGTGCTGTAATATTGTAAATACTGGACTCAGGAACTTTCGTTAGGAGAAAATTGAGAGAACTTAAGTCTCGAATGTAATTGGAATCTTCACCTTGGAGTGGAGTTGAAGATGCTATAGCCCAAGTGGCTGTTTACTGCTTTTCATTAGCAGTTGCTCACATGTCTTGGGGTGGGGGGAAAGGAAGAATTGGCTATCTTAAAAAGTGGGTAAAAAAGCTGGGTTAGGGTGTGTGTTCACCTTGGAAATGTTCTATTTAACAATTGGGTCATGCGCATCTGGTGTAGGAACTTTTTCTACCATAAGTGACACCAATAAATGTTTGTTATTTACACTGGTCTAATTTTTGTGATAAGCTTCTAATTAAGTCCATTGCTTCAAGGTTGGAGTCTTCACTTGTGTGGAGGGGGTTGGGGGTTTTATTTAGTACTTTCAGGGAACTTGCCTAACAGTTATCTAGTTTAAGAAATGGGCGGGGGATGTTTGGGTGACTTGGTTGAGCATTTGACTCTTGCTTTCTGCCCAGGTCATGATCTCCATGTTGTGGAGTCGGCTTGTCCATCTCCCTCTGCTTCTCACCCCGCCCCTCTTCCCCCCCTTTTCCTTCTCTCTCAAATCTTAAAAAAAAAAAAGGGGGGGAGCACCTGGGTGGTGCAGTCGGCTAAGCAATTGACTTGGTTTGGGGTCAGGTTGTGACCTCAGGTCATGAGATTGAGCCCCCCATCGGCTCCATGCTGAGCATGGAGTCTGCTTGAGACTCTCCCTGTCCCTCTGCCCCTTCCCCCACACCCCCCCACAATAAAAAAAAAACAAAAACAAGGGGCGCCTGGGTGACTTAGCTGGGCCTCTGCCTTTGGCTCGGGTTGTAATCCAGAGGTCCTGGGATCAAGCCCCACATCAGGCTCCCTGTTCAGCAGAGTCTGCTGCTCCCTCTCCCTCTGCCCCCCCCCCCCCAGCTGCTTGTGCTGGCATACCCACTCCTTCTCTTTCTGTGTCAAATTAATCTTAAAAAAAAGAGAAAGGGGCAGGAAAGGTAAACATTCTTACCTAGGCAAGGGCCATTTTACAGTGCCGAAGGGTGGAATTGTCTTGAACATACTTGAAATTTCTGATTTCCCCTTATCTTTAAAACTTTCTGGTGGCTTTTTATTACTAATGCTTTGCAGTGGCTGGAGTTCTAAGTAAGACTTGCTATGAGTGACGGATCACTGATGTTAACTTTATACACTTGGATTCAATTCACGATTTTAGGATATAAAGGTGTATTTTAAAACCTCTGCTATGTCAGAATCTCCATCTCTGACATTTATCATTAGTGGTCTGGAGGGGGGTCTAGGATGGTAACCCTGAAACTACTTTGAGTCCTACTACAATTGTGGATCAAAGGCAGTCATTTGTATCAAAAGAGGTTCAAGATTACTTGGATTGGCTCCCCGAGGAAAGGGATGATCTAAATGAATAATTCTGTGTGATCAATAAAGGGCAGGCTCTGGTGCTAATAAGAAATCCAACACTGCTCAAGGATAATAAATATTTTATAGGTGGGCAACCAGCTGAAAGGTTAATTTGCTAACTGGCAGAACTGGAACCTGACGGCATGATTATTTTACTCTGAGGCCCAGATCCCTGCTGCAGTGCCCCAGAAGCATTTGGACAAGCCTGGAGTGCAATACCAAAGGTCTTCAGGCCAAGTTCAATACAAACCTTAAAAATGACCTGCAGTGCTGTGTGCTGTGGTGTTAACAGGTGGCTGGGAAAGACAAGGGCCAGTCTTCATCCCTGTCCCCAACAGCTCTCAGTACCAAATGCCAACAGGCTGCACCTCTTTCTGGAGAGCAGCTCTGAATTCTAGAAAGATACACTTGAACCTGTAAATGTCCACTCCCTGATTTATACAGCCTAATTCCGCAACATTTTGGGGGTCAATTTTTTTTTTTAAGATTTTATGTAATCTCTACACCCAATGTGGGGCTTGAATTTACAACCCTGAGATCAAGCGTCACGTGCTCTACTGACTAAGCCAGCCAGGTGCTCCTCTGTGATCAATATTCTGAAGCAATCACACTTACTTAGGCTGTATTGCTGGTAAAACCCTTTTAATAGAGGTTTTTGCACTTGGGCTATCCATTTTTTCACCTACCAAAGTAGGTAAGAGCAAGAGGGCTACATGTATAGTGCAAAAAATATTTTGGAGGTACAAAACAGCTAAGGTTTCATTTAACTTTCCTGAAAGTTTGTCATTTAATAAAAATGTAGAATTTATTAGTCAACTACAGTCACAATACAGTCATTATAGATTTCCCCTTCTGTATTCATCCCGCCAAACACAAAACAGAGCAATGTGTCTGTCTGACTTTCCTCATGTAAATCACCACCTTGGGTCACTCCTTTTTTGGTGGACTCCCCTTTCTCTGTATCACAGTTTAGAGTGACAGAATTTGAATCTTCTTTCTCAGAAGTACACATCACTGGCCATGGAATGACACACATGGAATGATCCAATCGTCCAGGGGGTAGAAAAGTATCAAATTTAAGCAAGGTCCAATGCTGCTTTTCTATGTTAGAGAAAAGACAAATATACAAAGACTCTGTGTTAAGACATTTCCAGAAATGCTCAGTGATTTGCTGTATCAGCCCTAACAGAAATAGGAAATTAAAAAAAAAAAAAAATCTGGGGCGCCTGGGTGGTGCAGCTGGTTAGGCATCCGACTCTTGGTTTTGGCTGAGGTCCTATTTTCAGGGTTGTGAGATCGAGCCCTGCATCTGGCTCTGCACTCAGTGTGGAGTCGGCTTGGGATTCTCCCCCTCCCTCTGCCCCTCTCTCTTTCTCTAAAATAAATAAATCTTAAAAACAAAAAACAAAAAACTAATGGCAGTGTTACTGCTTCCATGATGTCATTCATTCCCTAGAAGTTTGGTTTTCATTCCCTCGGATTTAGATGTGGAGGAAAAAGCCAAAGCACTGTAATACTTTTCAAAGAATGGTCGCATTTGTTTAAAGACCCACGGTGAACACCTGCTCACCTATGTGATACTGGTACATTGTATCCAGGGCTCCTGTGGGACTCATCCCTCCAAAGACATACAGGTGTTTCCCCACAGCCACAGCTGAGTGGGCAGCACAGCCTGTGGGAGATGCCCCAGTGGGACTTAGCTTCTGCCACTTCATGTCACCTGCCAAGAGAAAGAGAGCGGGTACAATGTGACCTAGAATATGGACCCCACCTTACCTGTCAGACTCCCGCAGTGCGCAAACCAATCATGGAAGGCCATCCGCCAAGCATTCTGGGAGGTAATAGAGCAAGGTTTAAGGGGCACAGAAATTACTTGGGGGAGCTTCAGGTTCTGTGTGGGTGTCCAGGGAGGGAGGAGGACCTCAGGGGTCTATAGTTTCAGCAAGCGTCTCAGGTGGTTCTGATACAAGTGGTCTCTGGAGCACAGTGAATAACAGGATATTCTCCTTGGTGACTGTCACCGTTTACTAATTTGCAGCCCGGAAGGAGCTGAGTTCCACGTCTGTGTGTGCATGTTTTAAATACTAGCAGTTCCTTAGAAAGCAACTTGATGGGCGCCTGGGTGGCTCAGTCGGTTGGGCGACTGCCTTCGGCTCAGGTCATGATCCTGGAGTCCCTGGATCGAGTCCCACATCGGGCTCCCTGCTCGGCCGGGAGTCTGCTTCTCCCTCTGACCCTCCCCTCTCTCATGTGCTCTCTCTCTCTCTCATTCTCTCTCTCAAATAAATAAATAAAATCTTTAAAAAAAAAAGATAAAATTACATTTGTTGGGGGCGCCTGGGTGGCTCAGT
>NW_023270433.1:9876822-9877674 GCF_011800145.1 Mirounga leonina
TCCCGCATCGGGCTCCCTGCTCGGCGGGGAGTCTGCTTCCCCCTCTGACCCTTCTCCCTCTCATGCTCTCTGTCTCTCATTCTCTCTGTCTCAAATAAATAAATAAAATCTTTAAAAAAAAAAGATAAAATTACATTTGTTGGGGGCGCCTGGGTGGCTCAGTCGGTTGGGCGACTGCCTTCGGCTCAGGTCATGATCCTGGAGTCCCGGGATCGAGTCCCACATCGGGCTCCCTGCTCGGCCGGGAGTCTGCTTCTCCCTCTGACCCTCCCCTCTCTCATGTGCTCTCTCTCTCTCTCATTCTCTCTCTCAAATAAATAAATAAAATCTTTAAAAAAAAAAGATAAAATTACATTTGTTGGGGGCGCCTGGGTGGCTCAGTTGGTTAAGCGACTGCCTTTGGCTCAGGTCATGATCCCGGAGTCCCGGGATCGAGTCCCGCATCGGGCTCCCTGCTCAGCGGGGAGTCTGCTTCTCCCTCTGACCCTCCCCCCTCTCATGCTCTCTGTCTCTCATTCTCTCTGTCTCAAATAAATAAAAAAAATCTTAAAAAAAAAAAAAAGAAAACAACTTGATGAGTGCTGGCTAGGCACTTTAAAGATTTTGCTTGCTCACAACAGTCCTCTGAAACTGCTATTACTTCTGCCTACTCTCTTTTTCCTGGTGAAGAAACAGAATCAAAGAGGGAGACACTTGTCCAAGATCAAACAGCCAGCAAGAGGCACAGCTAGCCTGATACTCGGGTCGGATGCTAGAACCTGTGTTCTCCACACTGTAAGGTGTTGCCTCAAGCACCTGCTCCCAACCTATTTCTGCAAGGATATTTGCAGCTTTTCAAACAAGCATTGAAAT